>NC_135020.1:8272282-8593436 GCF_051020955.1 Megalopta genalis | reverse complement strand
AAACAAACGAACAAACGAACAAACAAACAAACAAACGAACAAACAAACAAACGAACAAACAAACAAACAATGTAATCTAACAAACAAACTAACTATCAAACCAATCAAACAACCAACGAAACATACAGACAAACAAACAAACGAACGAACAAACAAACAAACAAACAAACTAGCAAACTAACAAACAAACCAAACAAACAAACCAAACAAACAAACTAACTAACAAACAAATAAACAAACTAACAAACAAACTAACAAACCAATCGAATAAAAAAAATAAATAACAAACTAACAAACAAACCAATGAATCAACCAACGAAACATACAGGCAAACAAACAAACAAAAGTACAAACAAACAAACAAACAAACGAACAAACAAACAAGCAAACAAGCAAACAAGCAAACAAGCAAACAAGCAAACAAGCAAACAAGCAAACAAGCAAGCAAACAAACAAACAAGCTAGCAAACTAACAAACAAACCAAACAAACAAACTAACAAATTAACTAACAAACTAACAAACAAACAAGCAAACAAACAAACAAACAAACAAGCTAACAAACAAACAAACTAACAAACAAACAAACAAACACACAAACTAACTATCAAGCTAACAAACAAACCAATCAAACAACCAACGAAACATACAGACAAACAAACAAACAAAAGAACAAACAAACAAAAGAACAAACAAACAAACAAACAAACAAACTAGCAATCTAACAACCAAACCAAACAAACAAACAAACGAACAAACAAACAAACAAACACACAAACTAACTATCAAGCTAACAAACAAACCAATCAAACAACCAACGAAACATACAGACAAACAAACAAACAAAAGAACAAACAAACAAAAGAACAAACAAACAAACAAACAAACAAACAAACAAACTAGCAATCTAACAACCAAACCAAACAAACAAACAAACGAACAAACAAACAAACAAACACACAAACTAACTAACAAGCGAACAAACAAACCAATCAAACAACCAACGAAACATACAGACAAACAAACAAACAAAAGAACAAACAAACAAAAAAACAAACAAACAAACTAGCAAACTAACAACCAAACCAAACAAACAAACAAGCTAACAAACCAACAAATTAACAAACAAATTAACAAACCAATCAAACAAACAAACTAACAAACAAACAAACAAATTAACTAACAAACTAACAAGCAAACAAGCAAACAAGCAAACAAGCAAACAAGCAAACAAACAAACAAACAAACTAACAAACCAATCAAACAAACAAACTAACTAACAAACTAACAAGCAAACCAATGAAACAACCAACGAAACATAAAGACAAACAAGCAAACAAACGAACGAACAAACAAACAAACTAACTAACAAACTAACAAACAAACCAATCAAACAACGAACGAAACATACAGAAAAAACAAACAAACAAACGAACGAATAAACAAACAAATAAACAAACAAACAAAAAAACAAACAAACAAACCTACAAACTAACAAACAAACTAACAAACCAATCAAACAAACAAACTAACTAACAAACTAACAAACAAACCAATCAAACAACCAACGAAACGAAAAGACAAACAAACAAACGAACAAACAAACAACAAACGAACAAACGAACAAACGAACAAACGAACAAACGAACAAACGAACAAACGAACAAACGAACAAACGAACAAACGAACAAACGAACAAACAAACAAATGAACAAACATACAAACAAACCAATCAAACAAAAAAACAAACAAACGAACGAACGAACAAGCGAACAAACGAACAAACGAACAAAAGAACAAACGAACAAACAAACAAACTAACAAACAAACAAACAAACAAACAAACCAATCAAACAAACAAATTAACTAACAAACTAACAAACAAACAAGCAAACAAACAAACAGACGAACAAACAATCCAATCTAACAACCAGACTAACTAAGTAACTGACAAACAAACCAATCAAACAACCAACGAAACATAAACAAAAACAAACAAACGAACAAACAAACAAACAAACAAACAAACAAACAAACCATTCAAACAACCATCGAAACATACAGAAAAACAAACAAATAAACGAACAAACGATCCAATCAAGCAACCAACGAAACATACAGACAAACAAACAAACGAACAAACAAACAAACCAAACAAACAAACAAATTAACTAACAAACTGACAAACACACAAGCAAACAAACAAACAAACAAACAATCCAATCTAACAAACAAACTAGCTAACAAACTAACAAACAAACAAGCAAACAAACATACAAACAATCAAACAAACAAACGAACGAACAAACGAACAAACAAACAAACAAACAAATCAAACAAACAAACAATCCAATCAAACAAACAAACGAACAAACTAACAAACCAATCAAACAAACAAACAAACTAACAAACTGACAAACAAACCAATCAAACAACGAACGAAACATACAGACAAACAACCAAACAAACGAACGAACAAACAAACAAACAAACAAACAAACAATCCAATCTAACAAACAAGCTAACTAACAAACTAACAAGCAAAGCAATCAAACAAACAAACAAACGAACAAACAAACAAACAATCCAATCTAACAAACAAACTAACTAACAAACTAACAAACAAACCAATCAAACAACCACCGAAACATGCAGACAACACAAACAAACAAACGAACAAACAAACACACAAACAAACAAACGAACAAACGAACAAACGAACAAACGAACAAACGAACAAACGAACAAACGAACAAACGAACAAACGAACAAACGAACAAACGAACAAACAAACAAACAAGCCAATCAAACAAACTAACTTACAAATAAACAAACCAATCAAACAAACAAATTAACTAACAGACTAACAAACAAACAAGCAAAGAAACAAACAAACAAATGAACAAACATACAAACAAACCAATCAAACAAAAAAACAAACAAACGAACGAACGAACAAGCGAACAAACGAACAAACGAACAAAAGAACAAACGAACAAACAAACAAACTAACAAACAAACAAACAAACAAACAAACCAATCAAACAAACAAATTAACTAACAAACTAACAAACAAACAAGCAAACAAACAAACAGACGAACAAACAATCCAATCTAACAACCAGACTAACTAAGTAACTGACAAACAAACCAATCAAACAACCAACGAAACATAAACAAAAACAAACAAACGAACAAACAAACAAACAAACAAACAAACAAACAAACCATTCAAACAACCATCGAAACATACAGAAAAACAAACAAATAAACGAACAAACGATCCAATCAAGCAACCAACGAAACATACAGACAAACAAACAAACGAACAAACAAACAAACCAAACAAACAAACAAATTAACTAACAAACTGACAAACACACAAGCAAACAAACAAACAAACAAACAATCCAATCTAACAAACAAACTAGCTAACAAACTAACAAACAAACAAGCAAACAAACATACAAACAATCAAACAAACAAACGAACGAACAAACGAACAAACAAACAAACAAACAAATCAAACAAACAAACAATCCAATCAAACAAACAAACGAACAAACTAACAAACCAATCAAACAAACAAACAAACTAACAAACTGACAAACAAACCAATCAAACAACGAACGAAACATACAGACAAACAACCAAACAAACGAACGAACAAACAAACAAACAAACAAACAAACAATCCAATCTAACAAACAAGCTAACTAACAAACTAACAAGCAAAGCAATCAAACAAACAAACAAACGAACAAACAAACAAACAATCCAATCTAACAAACAAACTAACTAACAAACTAACAAACAAACCAATCAAACAACCACCGAAACATGCAGACAACACAAACAAACAAACGAACAAACAAACACACAAACAAACAAACGAACAAACGAACAAACGAACAAACGAACAAACGAACAAACGAACAAACGAACAAACGAACAAACGAACAAACGAACAAACGAACAAACGAACAAACAAACGAACAAACGAACAAACAAACAAACAAACCAATGAAACAACCAACGAAACATACAGACAAACAAATAAACAAACAAACGAACAAACGAACAAACAATCCAATCTAACAAACAAACTAACATACTAACAAACAAACAATCAAACAAACAAACAAACGAACAATCAAACAACAAATCAAGCAAACAAACTAACAAACAAACAAACAAACCAATCAAACAAACAAACTAACAAACAAACAAACAAACGAACAAACAAGCAAACAAACAAACGAACAAACAAACAATCCAATCTAACAATCAAACTAACATACTAACGACCAAACAAACAAACAAACAATCAAACAAACAAATCAAGCAAACTAACTAACAAACAAACAAACTAGCAAGCAAACAAACAAACAAACGAACAAACGAACAAACGAACAAACCAACAAACGTACAAACGAACAAACGAACAAACGAACAAACGAACAAACGAACAAACGAACAAACGAACAAACGAACAAACGAACAAAAGAACAAACGAACAAACGAACAAACGAACAAACGAACAAACGAACAAACGAACAAACGAACAAAAGAACAAACGAACAAACAAACAAACCAATGAAACAAACAAACTAACAAACAAACAAACAAACAAACCAATCAAACAAACAAATTAACTAACAAACTAACAAACAAACAAGCAAACAAACAAACAGACGAACAAACAATCCAATCTAACAACCAGACTAACTAAGTAACTGACAAACAAACCAATCAAACAACCAACGAAACATAAACAAAAACAAACAAACGAACAAACAAACAAACCAAACAAACAAATAAGCTAACAAACAAACAAACTAACAAACCAATCAAATAAACCATCTAACTAACGAACTAACAAACAAACCAATCAAACAACCAACGAAACATAGAGACAAACAAACAAACGAACGAACAAACAAACAAACAAACGAACAAACAAACAAACAAACAAGCTAACAAACCAATCAAACAAACAAACTAACTAACAAACTAACAAACAAACCAATCAAAAAACCAACGAAACATACAGACAAACAAACAAACAAACGAACAAACAAACAAGCAAACAAACTAACAAACAAACAACCAACGAAACATACAGACAAACAAACAAACAAACGAACAAACAAAGAAACAAAGAAACAAACTAAACAAACAAACAAGCTAACAAACAAACTAACAAACAAACTAACAAACTAACAAACAAACAAACAACGAAAGATACAGACAAACAAACAAACGAACGAACGAACAAACAAACAAACAAACCAATCAAACAAACAAACAAACAAACGAACGAATAAACATGCAAACAAACAAACAAACGAACAAACGAATAAACAAACAAACAAACAAACAAACTAACAAACCAATCAAACAAACAAACTAAATAACAAACTAACAAACAAATTAACTAACAAACTAACAAACAAACTAACTAACAAACTAACAAACAAACAAACAACGAAAGATACAGACAAACAAACAAACGAACGAACAAACAAACAAACAAACCAATCAAACAAACAAACAAACAAACGAACGAATAAACAAGCAAACAAACAAACAAACGAACAAACAAATAAACAAACAAACAAACGAACAAACGAACAAACGAACAAACAATCCAATCTAACAAAACAAACTAACAAACAAACAAACAACCAACGAAACATACAGACAAACAAACAAACGAACGAACAAACAAACAAACAAACAAACAAACAAACTAGCAAACTAACAAACAAACCAATCAAACAACCAACGAAACATACAGACAAACAAACAAACAAACGAACAAACAAAAAAACAAACAAACAAACGAACAAACGAACAAACGGACAAACACACAAGCAAACGGACAAACACACAAGCAAACAAGCAAACAAACCAATCAAACAAGCAAACAAACAAACAAACTAACAAACTAACAAACAAACAAACAAACATACGAACAAACAAACAAACAATCCAATCTAACAAACAAACTATCTAACAAACTAACAAACAAGCAACCAACAAAACATACAGATCAACAAACAAACGAACAAACAAACAAACAAACAAACAAACCAAACAAGCAATCAAGCTAACAAACAAACAAACTAACAAACAAACTATCAAACCAATCTAACAAATAAACTAACTAACGAACTAACAAACAAACAGCAATCAAACAACCAACGAAACATACAGACAAATAAACAAACAAACGAAGGAACAAACAAACAACCCAATCTAACAAACAAACTAACTAACAAACTAACAAACAAGCAACCAACAAAACATACAGACAAACAAACAAACGAACAAACAAACAAACAAACAAACGAAACAAGCAATCAAGCTAACAAACAAACAAACTAACAAACAAACTATCAAACCAATCTAACAAATAAACTAACTAACAAACCAACAAACAAACCAATCAAACAACCAACGAACCATACAGACAAACAAACAAACTAACAAACAAACCAAGCAAACAACCAACGAAACATACAGACGATCAAACAATCAAACGAACGAACAAACAAACAAACAAACAAACAACGAAACACACAGTCAAACAAACAAACAAACCAATCAAACTACCAAACTAACAAACAAACCAATCCAACAACCAACGAAACATACAGACGATCAAACAAACAAACGAACGAACAAACAAACAAACAAACAACGAAACACACAGACAAACAAACAAACAAACAAACCAATCAAACTAACAAACTAACAAACAAACCAATCAAACAAACAAACAAACAAACCAATCAAACAAACAAACTAACAAACAAACGAATCATACAAACAAATTAACTAACAAACTAACACACAAAGAAGCAAACAAACAAACAAACGAACAAAAAACAAACAAACCAATCAAACAAACAAACAAACGAACAAACAAACAAACAATCCAATCTAACAAACAAACTAACTAACAATCTAACAAACAAACCAATCAAACAACCAACGAAACAGACAGACAAACAAATAAAAAAATAAACGAACAAACAATCAAACAAACAAACCAATCAAACAAACAACGAAACATACAAACAAACAAACAAACAAACTAGCAAACTAACAAACAAACCAAACATACAACCAATCTAACAAACAAACTAACTAACAAACTAACAAATAAACTAACTAACAAACTAACAAACTAACTAACTAACAAACTAACAAACAAACCAATCAAACAACCAACGGAACATACAGACAATCAAACATACAAACGAACGAATAAACAAACAAACAAACCAATCAAACAAACAAATTAACTAACAAACTAACAAACAAACAAGCAAACAAACAAACAAACGAACAAACAATCCAATCTAACAAAACAAACTAACAAACAAACAAACAACGAACGAAACATACAGACAAACAAACAAACGAACGAACAAACAAACAAACAAACAAACAAACTAGCAAACTAACAAACAAACCAATCAAACAACCAACGAAACGTACAGAAAAACAAACAAACAAACAAACTAGCTAACTAACAAACAAAACAAACAAACAAACTAACTAAAAAACATACTAACAAACAAACAACCAACGAAACATACAGACAAACAAACAAACAAACAAACGAACAAACAAACAAGCAAACAAACAAACAAACAAACAAACAAACGAACGAACAAACGAACAAACAAACAAACAAACAAACAAACCAATCAAACAAACAAACAAACCAATCAAACAAACAAATTAACTAACGAACTAACAAACAAGAAATCAAACAAACAAAAAAACGAACGAACAAACAATCCAATCTCACACACAAACTAACTAACAAACTAACAAACAAAACAATCAAACAACCAACGAAACATACAGACAAACAAACAAACAAACGAACAAACAAACAAGCAAACAAACGAACAAACAAACAAGCAAACAAGCAAACAAGCAAACAAGCAAACAAGCAAACAAGCAAACAAGCAAACAAGCAAACAAGCAAACAAGCAAACAAGCAAACAAACAAACATACAAGCTAGCAAACTAACAAACAAACCAAACAAAGAAACAAACTAACAAATTAACTAACAAACTAACAAATTAACTAACAAACTAACAAATTAACTAACAAACTAACAAATTAACTAACAAACTAACAAACAAACAAGCGAACAAACAAACAAACGAACAAACAAACAAACAAACGAACAAACAAACAAACAAACGAACAAACAAACAAACGAACAAACAAACAAACAATGTAATCTAACAAACAAACTAACTATCAAACCAATCAAACAACCAACGAAACATACAGAAAAACAAACAATCGAACGAACAAACAGACAAACAAACAAACAAACTAGCAAACTAACAAACAAACCAAACACACAAACCAAACAAACAAACTAACTAACAAACAAACAAACAAACTAACAAACAAACTAACAAACAAAATAACTAACAAACTAACAAACAAACAAACAAACAAACAAACAAATAAACTAACTAACAAACGAACAAACGAACAAACGAACAAACGAACTAACGAACAAACGAACAAACGAACAAACGAACAAACGAACAAACGAACAAACGAACAAACGAACAAACGAACAAACGAACAAACGAACAAACGAACAAACGAACAAACGAACAAACGAACAAACGAACAAACGAACAAACGAACAAACGAACAAACGAACAAACGAACAAACGAACAAACGAACAAACGAACAAACGAACAAACGAACAAACGAACAAACGAACAAACGAACAAACGAACAAACGAACAAACGAACAAACGAACTAACGAACAAACGAACTAACGAACAAACGAACAAACGAACAAACAAACCAATCAAACAAACAAACCAATCAAACAAACAATCAAACAAACAAATTAACTAACAAACTAACAAACAAACAAGCAAACAAACAAACAAACCAACAAACAAACAATCAATGCAGTCTAATAAACAAACTAACTAAGAAACTAGCAAACAAACTAATCAAACAACCATCGAAACATACAGACAAACAAACAAACAAACGAACAAACAAACAAACATACAAACAAACAAACTAACAAACAAACTAACAAACTAACAAACTAACAAACAAACAAACAACGAAAGATACAGACAAACAAACAAACGAACGAACAAACAAACAAACAAACCAATCAAACAAACAAACTAACAAACAAACAAACCAAACAAACAAACGAACAAAGAAACAATCCAATCTAACAAACAAACTAACTAACAAACTAACAAACAAACCAATCAAACAACCAACGAAACATACAGACAAACAAGCAAACAAACAAACGAACGAACAAACGAACAAACGAACAAACGAACAAACGAACAAACGAACAAACGAACAAACGAACAAACGAACAAACGAACAAACGGACAAACGAACAAACGAACAAACGAACAAACGGACAAACGAACAAACGAACAAACGAACAAACAAACCAATCATACAAACAAATTAACTAACAAACTAACAAACAAACAAGCAAACAAACAAACAAACGAACAAACAAACAAACAATCCAATCTAACAAACAAACTAACTATCAAACTAACAAACAAACCAATCAAACAATCAACGAAACATACGGACAAACAAATAAACAAACGAACAAACAAACAAGCAAACAAACAAGCAAACAAACCAATCAAACAAATAAACTAACAAACAAACCAATCAAGTAACCAACGAAACATACAGACAAACAAACAAACAAAACGAACGAATAAACAAACAAACAAACAAACGAACGAACAAGCAAACAAACAATCCAATCTAACAAACAAACTAACAAACAAACAAACAAACACACCAATCAAACAACCAACGAAACATACAGACAAACAAACAAACGAACGAACAAACAAACAAACAAACTAATCAAACGACCAACGAAACATACAGACAAACAAACAAACAAACGAACAAACAAACAAACAAACAATCCAATCTAACAAACAAAAAAACTAACAAAATAGAAAACAAACCAATCAAACAACCAAGGAAACATACAGACAAACAAAAAACAAACGAACAAACAAACAAACTAACTAACTAACAAACTAACAAAGAAACAAACAAACTAGCAAACTAACAGACAAACCAAACAAACAAACAAAATAACAAACAAACTAACATACCAGTCAAACAAACAAACTAACTAAGAAACTAACAAACAAACCAATCAAACAGCCAACGAAACATACAGACAAACAAACAAACAAACGAAAGAATAAACAAATAAACAAACAAACAGACAAACGAACGATCAAACGAACAAACAGACAAACAAACCAATCAAAAAAACAAACTAACTAACAAACTAACAAACAAACCAATCAAACAAACAAATTAACTAACAAACTAACAAACAAGCAAGCAAACAAACAAACAAACAAATGAACAAACAAACAAACAATCCAATCTAACAAACAAACTAACTAACAAACTAACAAACAAATCAATCAAACAACCAACGAAACATGCAGACAAACGAACAAACAAACAAACAAGCAAACAAACAAACAAACAAACAAACTAACAAACCAAAGAAACAAACAAACTAACTAACAAACTAACAAACAAACCAATCAAACAAACAAACTAACTAACAAACTAACAAACAAACCAATCAAACAAACAAACTAACTAACAAATTAACAAACAAACCAATCAAACAACCAACAAAGATACAGACAATCAAACAAACAAACAAACAAACCAATCAAACAAACCAATCAAACAAACCAACAAACAAACAAACCAATCAAACAAACAAACAAACAAACAACGAAACATACAGACAAACAAACAAACCAATCAAACAAACAAACAAACTAACAAACAAACAAACAAAAAAACCAATCAAACAAACAAACCAATCAAACAAACAAACTAACAAACAAACAAACCAACCAATCAAACAAACAAACAAACAAATTAACTAATAAACTAACAAAAAACAAGCAAACAAACAAACAAACAAACGAACAAACAATCCAATCTAACAAACAGACTAACTAGCAAACTAACAAACAAACCAATCCAACAACCAACGAAACATACAGACAAACAAAAAACACACAAACAAGCAAACAAACAAACAACCAACGAAACATACAGACAAACAAACAAACAAACGAACAAACATACAAACAAACTAGCAAACTAACAGACAAACCAAACAAACAAACTAACAAACAAACGAACAAACAAACAAACCAATGAAACAAACAAACTAACCACCAAACAAACAAACGAACAAACAAACAAACAAACAAAACAATCAAACAAACAAATTAACTAACAAACAAACAAACACACAAGCAAACAAACAAACGAACGAACAAACAAACAAACAATCCAATCTAACAAACGAACAAAAAAACAAACAAACCAATCAAACGAACAAACGAACAAACAAACAAACGAACAAACGAACAAACGAACGAACGAACAAACGAACAAACGAACAAACGAACAAACGAACAAACGAACAAACGAACAAACGAACAAACGAACAAACGAACAAACGAAAAAACGAACAAACGAACAAACAAACAAACAATCCAATCTAACAAACTAACTAACTATTAAACTAACAAACAAACCAATCAATCAACCAACGAAACATACACACAATCAAACAAACAAACGAACGAACAAACAAACAAACAAACCAATCAAACAACCAACGAAACATACAGACAAACAAACGAACAAACGAACAAAAAAACCACCAAAAAGACCAATCAAACAAACAAACAAACAAACAAACAAACCAATCAAACAAACAAATTATCTAACAATCTAACAAACAAACAAGCAAACAAACAAACAAACAAACAAACGAACGAACAAACAAACAATCCAATCTAACAAACAGACTAACTAGCAAACTAACAAACAAACCAATCCAACAACCAACGAAACATACAGACAAACAAAAAACACACAAACAAGCAAACAAACAAACAACCAACGAAACATACAGACAAACAAACAAACAAACGAACAAACATACAAACAAACTAGCAAACTAACAGACAAACCAAACAAACAAACTAACAAACAAACAAACTAACAAACAAACAAACTAACAAACAAACGAACAAACAAACAAACCAATGAAACAAACAAACTAACCACCAAACAAACAAACGAACAAACAAACAAACAAACAAAACAATCAAACAAACAAATTAACTAACAAACTAACAAACACACAAGCAAACAAACAAACAAACAAACGAACGAACAAACAAACAAACAATCCAATCTAACAAACGAACAAAAAAACAAACAAACCAATCAAACGAACAAACGAACAAACAAACAAACGAACAAACGAACAAACGAACGAACGAACAAACGAACAAACAAACAAACAAACAAACAAACAAACGAACAAACGAACGAACGAACAAACGAACAAACGAACAAACGAACGAACGAACAAACGAACAAACGAACAAACGAACAAACGAACAAACAAACAAACAAACGAACAAACTAACAAACTAACAAACAAACAAACAAATAAACAAACTAACTAACTAACTAACTAACTAACGCACAAACCAATCAATCAAACAAACAAACAAACAAACAAACTAACTAACTAACAAACAAACTAACTAACTAACTGGCAAACTAACTAACTAACTAACTATGTACCTACGTACGCCAGCCTTGATGAGTTCCTGGAGCATCGGTTGCTTATTTGTTTCAGTTGAACATTCCTATTTTTAATTGTAGCTAAAAGTGGAATATTCAATTAAATAAAGAAGCGAAAGAAACGTAGGTCTTGTAATTATTAAAATGTTAATGTGCACACTATATAAGTTGGAAGACGGTTTTGTGATTTATAACCTATTAATTTCTTTAACTAAAAATCGGCGATGCCAAAATCGACAGGACATTGGAAAATTACTGGAACAATTTTCTAACACTAGGATCGATAGTCTTTCTAACCAGAAGAATGAAAACGTCGTTAGATCGTTAAGTCTTTTAATGGCGACCAAAGAGTCGTGTATACTTGAGCGAAAAGTACCAAACCTGTTTGATGTGGTTTGAAAAAGTATCGGAAAGAAATCTTAAGAATGTTGTAAAGCCTGATAATTAGAAAATTTAGAAAGCTATATAAACCGAGAAACAACGATGAATCGTGGTTCGGCATTGAAAGGGTTAAGAAAAAGAAGTTGAAGCCGAAAGCGACGACGACACGACATTCTTGGTCGCCGATTGTATCGCGAGGCTCGTAGTTGTTTCTTCCATTGATCTCTTTACAAGAGCGTTAGTCTGGAAGAAATCCGCTCGGAAAGGTCGCCGCGAATGCCAAGCGTGGTAAAACGAAGCAGACGCCGATTCTCCCCGCGGTGCTCGCTACCGTAAATTCGCATCATCTCATCGCGGATCCGGCTGCTGCTTCATAATGAGGTGCACGCACCTCTCGAACGTCTACGGACTAGTTGGTATTTGTTTCTCGTCAGAACTTTGCATACGGCCGTGTGTGTCACCGCGACGTTGCAGTATGCAAATGGCCGCGTAGAGGTGCATCGGGAGTCAGCGCGGTCCGTCGTTCTTCTGCCAAGATAACCAGGATTACCGATCCAAGGCGCGTCAACTTATAAGGATTTCTCCCTCCGCTGAATCGAAAATCCTTCTTTATACGACTGCCGTCCGAGCTTTTCATTCTTCAATGTCTTCTTTTCTCCTTGTGCCGGGCGCGATCACCTCCGGAATAAGACGGTTAATTATCGCGACCGCACTTCCACGGACGTCGTTTGACGATCAAGGGACTCGCGAAATCCGTGAGGTTTACGCTGCTGCGTCGTCAGATTTGCGCATGCCGCTTTATCGTGTCAAATCGTGGATCTTTGCGCAAACAAAAATTCGTTCGAGGCGGTTACATGAAACAGCAGCTGATACCCGTTTCTGCTATTGTATTTAGTTGGTCCGGCGCAGCATTCATAATTTGTTTGTTCTTCTGGTTTGTTCTTCGCGCGCTCATTTTTCTTAGGAATGGGTAGAATCCGCAGTCTAAATTTATTCTTCGTGTCTCGAACGTGCTCCAAACGTGCAGTGTTTCAATCGTGTCATTCAGTTACACCGCTCCCACCGTTCAATTTCAATTTGAGACTGTTCTGTTGAGTTCAACAAGATAATCAGTGCCGTGCGGAAGTTGAGCAGCTGTGTGGCTTTGACGAGTCTGGCAATTTCATTGGAATAGCATTGTTTGATAAATACAAGATGTTTATTCAAGAAACGTTGTTACTGTGGTGATTCGCGCATCCTAGTGTGATATATGTATATGTATGCACCTGAACGCGAATATGTCTTTCTTAGCAGCTGTTTTTTCCGTCCGTTTCTTGGGCTTCTTCAGTGGATCGTATCTAACGTTATAATTATCGAATAATTAATCGAACCTTGTTATTCTTCTGTTCCGTTTAGTTTTGAATAAAATATTGAATATTCTTTTATTTTGTTTATTTCTGAATAACAAATTTAATATTCATTTATTTTATTTATTTTTGTATACAACTATTTAATATACATTTATTTTGTTTATTTCTGAACATCAAATTCAATATTCATTTATTTTGTTTATGTTTGAATACAAATATTTAACATACTTTTATTTTGATTATTTCTGAATAACAAATTTAATGTATTTTATTGGATAAATATAAAATATAAAACAGTTATGCCCGAAAACAAACCAAAAGCACAGTAATTGGTCACCCCACAGTGACCCACAGCTTTGCGTATTCTAGTCGAAAAATGCCAACAAATACGAGATCAGGGACTACAAGAAAATGTTGAAAAGAAACTACAGACCAGATAGTCTCAGTAATTAAGGTACCAAGTCCGTACGATATTTTCCACTACTAACGACTTACTTTTGACATTTCTTTTTTCTACAGCCGCGACTCGTGGCTTCGAACGTAGAATAATGTATCGAACGGTCGAGTATCCGAATAATCGAAGTTCCGCAGCATGACTCGACTGGAGGTCCGCGGAACGGAAGTCCTGTGCCGAAATCGATCTGGATTCGTGGTTTAGTATCGAGTCGGACGGCATCTCTATCTATCACCGGTGAAATATCCAGCCATCGGGCCGGCCTCGCGCAAAGAGGGCCGACGGGAGCACAGAGGCCGGTGTCGCGTGAGATTTACAACGATTAATTCAAGCACGCCAGCTGTGTTTCCTGATCGCCTTGACGCCACCTTTGGCGCGGTGGCTCGTCGCCACGAGAAGATCGGGGTCAACTTCAATATTTGAGAAAGCCGGGAATCTCGGGCGCACGTTATCGTGTTCGGAGTTACAAGGCACACGGAAATCGTGCGATCTCTCCGCACCGCTCCGATCCGCGCCGAGTCCCCGCGCGCGCCCGGTGCAACCGTTCCGTCCTTGCTCGCCTAGACCCCTCCTCGCTGACTACCGAGATTTACAATGAGTTTCCGGTACAAACTGGAAGGAAGTTTGCTCGCGCCAGACCGCTCGTACCAACCTCGCTACATAAACGTTATCGCCGACGTATCGCGCATTCGGATCTCAAACAGTCCTTCCGCCAATGCGGAGACGCCATCGTCGCGGCAGCACGCAAAGAGACGCGGACCTCTCGCGGGCTGCACGCCGTCCCCGACCGCAAAAATATATTGTTCCGCTCGAACGGACCGACTCGATCTTTTACTTCGACCCCTGACGGCGAACGAGCCATTCCGCGCGCCCACACTCTTACTTTTTCTTCGAGCGTTTCTCACAGTGGTACCTTTTCTCAAAAGACTGGCCAAAAACGCAATATTTGAGATATATAGCACCAAGAAGCCCCTATGATACATATGCTGCATAGATTTTAGAGTAAAAAACGCCGTTTGAAATTTTCAAATATCGTGCCTGGTTACTGAGATGTAGACCGTCACTGTTGCCGTGCTTTGTAATAGCTCGCAGGTGATAATGTGATGTTAATACGTCAAGATAATTTTAATCTGTAACGAATCGATTGTAGAATATTTTTAATCGTTGTCATTTTACAGGGTGTCCCAAAATTATGATACCTCCGGGAAATTAGAGATTCCTGTGCGGTCGTTCGAAGCAAGTATTTCCTTGACGAAAATACAATCTGTGGCTTCGTTTACGACTTATTAACGAAAAACAATGACTAATGAAGGACGAGCTCGCCTCTCATTGGTGAGCGTTTTTCGTTAATAATTCGTTAACGATGATTCGGGGAAAATTTTTGTTAAGGAAAAAGTTGCTACGAATGACCTCAGGAATCTCTAATATCCCGGAGGTACCATAATTTTGTGACACCCTGTATAATGTAACGGTAGAGGAAAATCAGTGATAATCACCGAAAGACCTGCTCTAACAAAAATTTTGGCTTACAGTAAAATATCAATTATGATATCCATTCGAAAGATTTTGCCCGTTTTTGATCATTTTTAAGGTATTCAAGTTCCCCATGAACAATGTCAAATATGTTTAAATTAAGATCATCATATTAATTTTTTATTCTAATTATATGATCATAGCTAAATATCAGAGATTTATTGATATTTACGAAAGATTAAATTAAAAATCATGCTTGTGTCATCAGTGATTGATTTCCAATTTTGTATTTTGCATCTTGGATAACACATTCGAATTCGGCAACCTCGGAAACATAAGAGTGCCGATTTTCATAAACATCGTACGTTGTTGTGAAATCTGGCCAACTTGTTTGCAAAAGATACCACCGTGTACCGTTTCGTTATCCTCTCGCGTCGGACAGTAAAATGCCAACTTAATTGATTATGGCGGCATTTTTTATTTCGTGAAATAGCAGCGAGAATTGTTTATAAATTACAGTCGAAGATTCAGCAAAGTGTGCGACACGGTGTACCAATGCTGTTCAACATTTCTAGCAAGTTGTCCTGCAAGATGCACGTTGTTACTGCACAATGTTACTTTCCCCCGGGTTCCTGTAGTCTAAACATCTTTCGAAAACATCCATTTAGGTGTCAAATGATCGACTGCTAGATAGAAACTGCGTGAAAAGCCTAAGGGAAAGTGTCTAGGTGTCGCCGCATGCTTTCACACGCTTCATCGCGACGTACGCAACCTTCGCTTCAGCTGCATCAAATGCTACTTACGGTTCCAATAAACGTCGGCAGAGTTTGCGCGAAATGTCAGATGGTAGTAGGTTAAATGTGGGGGTCATTAAGAATGTTGCATCGAATGGTTGCACCTCCGATGCACGGTAAGGTTGTAGCTGTACAACAATATTGCGATAGTCAATTCCTTCGCTGAGTCTTCGCTTATCTGATGCGACGACCGATCGGGTAGATAATTAGGTGCAGATGAAACTTCGATTGAGTTGCGCGACTTTTAATGACGGTGCAGTTTCTGCGGTGGCGAGCAAAATACGCTATTCATGCATCATAGTTACATTGAACACGAGACGATTAGTGCACACTGCTGACTACTAGCCAATCTAATTATGACATCATTTTGGAATCGTTTGTGCAAGTGATAGTTTGAATAAACTAAATGAATATGATCGATGATAACTGTGATTCGTAGACTGCGGATTTTATGCAATTATGACAAAAGCGAGTAGATTAGAATGCAAAACAGTAAATGCAGAGGATACAAAAAATGCTGTTAGATTATTTTCAGCTCGTTAAAAATATTACGAATAAGAATTAATTTTTATTTATCTCCTGTTCGATGCAATCGAGGTAGAGAATTTTTATGCAAAACAATAATTGTCTGCAATATTCACAAATCACAGAAACTGCATAGGCATTTATTGCTTTCTTTAATTATCTTATTCGGTTGAAAATAATGCAATAGTATTTTTAAATTCCTTAAATGTTTTTACTGTTTTCTGTTTGATCCATTCATCCTCGTCATAAATACGTAAAGCTATTGGTCTGGTTATCACTGATAACCAACGATCGTGCGACAATTCCTCCCACGCCAGAAAAATTCACGAAAGGTATAAAGATACGGTCCAGACTTAAATGCTGCCACTGGAGCTTCGATGCGCACCTTGACCGCCTCGTCCCCCGAGTGGATGGGATGGCGGTCTCGTTAGGCCGCCTATTGCCCAACCTCGGGGGACCAGGGGATTGGGTGCGCCGCCTGTACTTGGGCGTGGTGCGCACCATGGCCTTGTATGGCGCTCCGATTTGGGCGCCAGCCGTGATGGCCAGCCGGCGCAGGGTCATATTACTGCAAAGGCGGATGGCCATCCGCATTGTCAGAGGCTACCGCACCACGTCCACCGTGGCGGCGCTTGCTCTATCGGGAGAAATTCCCTTCGAGCTACAGGCGGCGATGCGGGCCTATATTTATAGGCGCATACGCGTCGTTGCCCAGGCTCGGGGGGAACCGCCAGAGCGAGTGGCGGTCGAGGGGTACGAGCTCCGGACTCGGCGACTAGCGCTCGCCAAATGGCATGCGGAACTCTGTTCCCACGCCGGCGAGCGGGTCGCCGGGGCCCTTCTGCCACACTTTACCTCGTGACGGGAGAGGCGGCATGACAGGCTCGCCTGCCGGGCGACGCAGGTATTCACCGGGCATGGCAGCTTCGGTGTTTATCTGTATCGCATCGTTAGGGAAGCGACGACGGTGTGTCACCACTGTGGCGCGGAGGAGGACTCGGCGCAGCATACGCTGGAGGAATGCCCCACCTTTTCAGCGCTGCGCCGAGTCCTAAAATGGGAAGTCGGTCACGACCTCGCTCTCTCCAGCTTAGTTGGGGCTATGCTGGAGAGCCCTAGAAAATGGGCGGCAGCAATCTCCTTCTGCGAACAGGTAATGTTGCAGAAGGAGGCTGCCGCCCCCAGCTCTTGCTGGACTTAGTGCTCGCCGCCCGCCAATAGAAGAGGTCCTCCCCTGTTGGGAGTGGGGGGTGACGACTCGCCTCTTCTTTGAGGTGACTCGTCAACCCCCCCCCCCCCCCAGCCGCGGCGGCTGCCGTGCCCAGGGCGGGGGCCCTGGGAACTTCTTTGTGCGGCCGCCGCGACGCATCAATCTTCTTGATTCGGCGGTGCGAGGGGCCGTACCCCGCACCGCCGAATCAAGAAGATTCAAGGGGAGAGGATTCATCTCCCCCGAGACGCGGCCGGCCACCGCTTTTCCATCCTGGTGGCCGGCCTGGCGAGGGGGAGCCACGGTAGTGTTCTACAAGAGTTCCCGTGGCTCCCCCGTAATCCGCCAGCGACAGGCACAGCGTCCCTAGGTCGCCGTGGGGGTTTTAGCGGGTCAAACCTCGCACTACCCCCGCTCCGCTCCCCCGGGTCGGGCGGGGGTGTCTGGCCAGCTGATTTCCCCCACGTTAAAAAAAAATAGACTTAAATGCTCATTTATTCCAGGGCGACATATTCCATTTATATATTCCAATATTCAATTTTATATAAGTAGGCGTATCGCAGCATTCGAACAAAAACCAAGCCGAGAAGCAAAAAGGGCAGGGCTTCCAACAAGAAGTCAAATTCAGAAAACAGAAACCCGTCGTGTTTAGAAGTATAAATTTATTACGACACGGGGACAATGATCACGCCGAAGAAATAAATCTCCGCCGGCTGTCCACTGGCTAGTCAACGTTTGCCATTGACATAGCACTTATGTTCCGCGGTCCGATATCCTTGCCCGTTTTATTTATCCTTCCAGTGAAAGCGAGCGTTGACGTCTCGGGCCGGGTAAGTGAATTATGAATTCTGGAAATAAGGCAACCGCCCAGGAAATCTATCGATCGATCACTGTCGGATCCCTCAGGATCAATGCTCAAACCGTGTCTGTTAACACGCGTTTCCACTCTGATTTCGTCTAATCCCGCCCTCCTTATTTTCGCAACTTATTCTCTTATACTGCTATTAATCTTTGAAATATGCCCTGTGGGAACCGTGTCCCAATTATGGTGTCAAAGTATAGAAATGATTCTGCAAGTAGTAAGAAAGTTTTCAAAATTATGTACATTATATAAAAGAAGAGACCGGGATTACACATTCTAAAGCCCACGGTGCCATGTATCGGACCAATTACTTCTATGCAAGTATGCACCACTATACAGTAAATTCTCCCTAATTTTTCTTCTGCTTGTAAACAAAAATGGACAATTTGGAAAGAGGTGATACGATTATTCGAGCCTTGCGGCTCATTTCTATAGTTGCCTAATGGCAACAATTATAAAAACAAGGTGCACGGCTCGAATATTCGTATCTCCTCTTCCCAATTTGTCCATTTTTGTTCACAAGCTGAAGGAAAATTAGGGACAATTTATCGTAATCAGTTATGACGCGCAATTAGATCGCGTTCCATCGACCATCGTATTTACATCAATCTACGATTTAGAATAGAAAAAGTAGAACAAAATATTCGTCCCAATTTGTACATTTCAAACGAAATTTCCGATTTCGGGTGACTCTACATTCATGAAAAGCGTCATAATAAACAAGTCAACGAATCTTCAGAATATCATTTCGGAAGCGAACGCAAACCAAAAAGCAGCGTCAAAAACGTTTTAGTTTAGTTTTTTTTTTTATTATCGTGTCTCTGTTATATGTAAATCAGAAATATTGGTCGGAAACGATGAGATTTATGCAAAGACGATTCTTGCTACAAATCGCACTCGTTGATTTTGGAACGCAAATTTTTAACCAAAATCGAGCATTCACAAGATATGATCCTGTGCGACTTTCTTATATTTTGTAAACTGAAATTCCCACTTGGAGAAGACATTTTGAATCGATTGAAGCCATACAGGAGAATTCGCAGAAGGGATTGAAGAACAATCTTCTTCAGCGTTTGGAAAATGTTATGAAAATTGGCGGAGGCGTTAACGTATTTTGAAAACGACGAAATAAATTTTCATGACTAAATAAGTAGTTTGCGTTTCATTTATAAATTCCGGGTACCTTTTTTTACACAGTGTATGTTCACCGAAAAAATAAATCGAGCAAGAACCGAGGATCATTCGCGACTGCGCCGAATATATCACTGTCTGAATTAGCTGTTTCAACAGATAAATTTCGAATGACAAGATTCATCGTCGAAAGCACGGTATCGCAAAATAATAGTGTCGGTTCCCTTCTCGCTGGAGAATTCTCTGCATGAACACCCATAATAATAAAGTTAATACATACTTGCGATTCGAGCGCGGCAAACGAGATAAACCGCCATAGCGCCGCGTCTTATAAATATTGTTCCGATAGTCCACAAATAATAAAGCATACGGGTCAGGGCGCAGATGAGCCGTTCGGTTGTCAAACAAGCACGGCGCGTAATATTTCGCGTGTAATAAACTGGCCCTTCGTCCTCGCTCCGGTAACGAGATCGCGATCCCCGGCCCGCAGCTTCTTCATTTCCATTTCCCTCGTCGCGCGACATTCTTCACGAACTTCACGATCCCGGCCGTTGAATTTATTCCGCAATAGAGTCCGCAGAAATACGATCCACCGGCTCGCGCTGATTCGAGGGCCGCGCTCGAAATCGCGGAAGAGTTAATTAAAGCCTGCCACACGGAGAGACGTATCCAGCAATCTCTCGGTCGCGCGTAGCTAATCTCGAAATTTCGAAATAAGCCTCGAGACGAAACCACGGGATTAGCGACGCGGCAGACCCCGGTCGACAGTAAAGAAGAATAACAATCTGGTCGATGTCCTCTCTCTTTCTCTCTTTCTCGTCGCCTTGTATCGGTCGAACCATTTCCGAGCGGAACAAAATTACGCTCGAATTTCACGGTGCCGCGTAAACGAAAGGCGCGTGTCGCCGATGGACGAAGAAAGAACACCGGCGGAACTTTTTACGAGTCATAAAGCCACTCGTGCTTCTCACGAGCCGCTTCCGAAGAGCAGAACTCGACCCTCTTCTGCTCTTTCCTCCCTGGTCCTCGACCTTACGCCGGCTAACTGATAGTAATGCCACTTTTATTGTACAATAACCCTTAAACGGCCCGATAAAACGTCCCTTTATGACGCCAAAAATGAGCCAGTTCGATGCGCGTTAGTTTGCGGGGGAATCGAACGGAACACGCTAAAATCCTGGGACTCTCGGCCGTTATTCGGGTGACTGTCCTCGTCGGGCGAGGATCGCTTGGTAATGATTTATTTTGGAGGAACGATTCACTCAATTACGAACTCGTCTCGATGTCTGTACTACTGTAACAGTTGTCCCGAAGACAGACTATTTTATACTTCGAGTAATACTGTTTCAGAATTATTACAACCACCGGTTTCACATTTTTCATTTTACAATTATTCAAATCGTGAAGCTGCTTCCATTGAAAGTCGTTGAATATATTTCTTTATTCAGCCACACACTGTTGTCAAAATTCTGATAAATATTAATCAATTTAATCTTGTGATTCTTATAAGGTAATACACACATACATCGGTTCACTTTTAGACCTCGGTACGACCTCCGTACGCCAAAATAAAATTACATAGAGTTCGTTTGCAGGTGGCACAAAGAAATATCGGAGTCTCAATTCCAGAACAGTGCAGATTGACTTCCTATGAATATTTAATCAATCGTTGCAACCGGCAATTAAATAAGAAAGATAATCAATAACCCTGGGAAATATTTATATCGCCCGGTGCTGCATCGAATCGTCTCATATTCAACACGAACTCAATGCAAAATGAAATTGCAATCAGCATCGAACCGCCGACAAGGAGTCACTCAATATCTCATTAACATTCGATCTATTCTTAAATTGTTGCAGAATTGCCTCTGCAGATGGGTTGCACTAATGCAATTACAAAATGCACTTTCAAATCGGCTAATATGACGGGGGTTTTACCACGATTTTCAGGCAATTTATAACGTTATTAATCTAATTAAGAGCTAAACGATACTCGAAGCGATACCGCTCGCTACATCTCCCGGCACTCAATGGAACTATGTTCCGTTCGCCATCGCAATCGCGTCGCTCACCGGCTATCCGCGGCACCATTTTTGCCGCTGGTACAGCGATTTATGCGATAGCTTCGTTAATACGTAATGAATATTAATTATTTGACAACGGAGGCGAGCGGCACGACGACAGGGGGGGTGCCGGGTACGCGACCGGTACCGTAATTTGTAATCTGACGGCGTGAAGCCGCGTATCCACGCGGTCCGTTGCGTGCTCTCTGCATCGAGGCCTGCCGTCGCTTCGTTAACGTGTAATAAACCGACGTGCGAGGACACGTTACGTGACGACGACAAATTTTTGTCGAATCGAGGAGCTCTGCACGCCATTCCGTTGCTCGCCTTCCATTCCCGATTTAAAAAAAAAAACACACAACGTGCTAAAAACGCCATGTCAGACATCAAAGGAGAACGATTTCCGTGCGAACAGAATTCACCTGGCTGTATTATTGCTTTTTACCACTGATTTACTGTATAATTTTTTCCATTAACCCTTCGCGGTACCATTCACTTCGAAAGCAAATGCTTAAATATTCACAAAAGAACAAGTTTTTATTCTAGCTTAAAAAACGGAACAACATTCATGTTTAATAGGTTATTGCTAGACGTTTGCATCGCATGTCAGTGATATTGCAGAAATTCTATAATACTTGTGCATCGGTCGGATCAATACGTTTTTTATTAGATGTTTTACTAGAGAAATATACAAGGCAAGTTTTATTCTTTGATCGAATCACAATTTTGTTCAAACAAATTTCCTTATTCACTAATTTAACAACTTTGAACTAAATTATTTATTTATCATAGTAGTTCGTGTGGCTATTGACAATGCACGTCTTTTCTTTCATCCGTCAAAGAATCGCACGAATTTCTTGGACAATCTAATATAACTATTTTTTGATGTTATGTCAAGGTAATAATAAGTGCAATAATAATAAGTGTAATAAGTGCAAACAAATATCAGATAATATAAAAAAAGGAACGTATGAGGGAAAAAAGAACGCTTTATCCGTATTCCAAATTAAACATTTCCAATCCGAGAATCTGCGATCATGATTTAAATGAAACGCGAAGAAGAAATTAACCGAAGCCGAAACAAATTCGCAAACTCGAACTAAGAGAGAGAGAGAGAGAGAGAGAGAGAGAGAGAGAGAGAGAGAGAGGCAGTGCGAGGCTGAAGCATTTCGGCCCCGTTATCCTGCGAAAATCTAATAATTGATTCGCAGATGAAGAAGAAACGCGCGAAAACGAACGAGAGCAGAAGAGAAGAGGAAAATGAAGCCGATGGAAAGGCGGCGGAAGGGAAGGGAAGCTGGATGATGGAAGAGGAGAAGAGAAGACAGCAACAACATCAGCAGCGGCGGCAGCAGCACGGGCCAGCAGTTGGTGCTCGGCTGTATTTTAATTATACCGCAGGCTGCACGAAAGCCTCGTCCAATCTCGTTGCTCCTCTCTCTCTCCTTCCTCTCGCCTTTCGGTCCTCATCTCTCCGTGGCTCTTCTGGTTTCGCAGGCCGGCCACCGAAACGCCAAGAAGTAAAAGCAAAGGAACCGAGGACGGCCCACCGCTTCAGCCCCTGAACCGTACAGCTCCGCTCGTCTTACCGCCTCCGTTGGTTTCTAGCATTTTGCTGTTTCCTTTCTTCAAAGAATTTATTACTCGGTAAAAAAAAAGGGAACGCGTCTTTACGGATTATACCGAAAGCCACGGGAAGCAGAGGACTAGAGTCTTGCGGAATTTCTGAACGCAAATTCTGTTGGGTCGTTATGTTGTTCTACACATTTGCGGAGTTCAGTCTGTGTTCTTCAATGGAATTGAATGGAAACTCCATTCAGTCAACTCTTTGCTAGACCAAATTTTAAAAAGTATATGTATACTTTAGATAGGTATTGTGTAGACAACGGGATTATTACTAGGCTACCTATCTCTTTCGAAAATAAGAAGATTCTTCATCAAGTTCTGATGACATATTTGCAGTTGGTATTAATCGCGTCATCTATCGTGTAACGATAGGCGAAACGATAAGCGAGACGATATCGAGTCTCTCGTGAAACTTTGTTCTGTGCGAATATCCTGCTTCCTGCTTCGGCAGCCGTACAGTAAACACATATTGCATTATATATAAGAGTGAAATTTCGAAGTCATATTTACACATGATTGAACTTCGAACGGGACGAAAGAAAGTTGTCAGAAACCAAGATAATTTGATTGCGTTGCCCTCGGCTGTCAAGTTTCGTTACAAGTTCTGTAACGTGCCGGAAGAACCGCTGTCAATCTCGCCCGATCGACCGAAATCCGTTGAATATTCAACCGACGCAAATAAGACAAACAAAGCACTCGAGAATCTCTCGCGTCGAGATGCCAGCGGATAGCGTCCGAGGCAGAAAACCAGACAAATTAGAACTCCGCCGGGAGATCGTGTCGAGTTCCATAATCGTGTTACGTTCCTCGTTTGACTCTAATCGACGATCGCGACGCGAATCCGATATAAACGGAGGACCGGTTGCGCGAATATTGCGAGCGGTACGCGGTCGATCGATTATGAATCAAGCTCAGATAATTAGGCCGGTCGGATGAATGATCCAGTCCCCACGGCGGTATTCCGCAATGAATCCTCGTTTATTTCTGTAGCCACGGAAGACGCGACCTCCATTAGCGGCTATTAGCTTCCTCCGTGTTTGAATTTGTCCCGACTGTCATTCGCGGCCTTGGCTTAGACCGAATCACATCGGACCGGACCTGTCACGATTGTCTCTTCCGCGAGGGACAACGGATGGTCCAATTTGGAACGTTTTCCGCTGACGAATCCCATCACTCTTCCATTTTCTTATACCGCCTAATGGGATTCCGCTGTACACATTGCTTCCCGATCTTAATTGAAGGAATAGAGATAATAGCGTTCCGGAGTAAAACGTCCAGAAATACGGAAATTAATTCGACGAACAGTGTGCTTTCTTCCCGCCGTTCTACATATTCATTCTCTCGTTTCGCCTCTACTGGCGTGAGCCTTCTTCGTTGATTCTTCCCTCTCGAGTGATATTTTAGGCAGGCCCTAGCGTCGTTCCTTAATCTCGACACGTTTTCCTTACACCAACAGAATTCATTCGTACATCAAACTGCGGATTTGATGCATTCGTGACAAAAGAGTAGAGTAGAACTTCATTTGTGCGAACTCGACGGGAGACTGCCATGAACCGGATAGGTTCATTACAAGTCCGCGGATTATCCCTGCTATTTGTTACTTTTCATTGAAATAACCGGATTTCGCGTTCTGGCAAATGGATTTAAACAAACACTTAACTCGTTTCTCAGATGATAACAATAGACAATAACAGAAGTTCACATCGGGTAATGCTCAAGATTTCGTTCCAGTAAATCGAATTCGAATAATGGAGTTCTACCGTAGCTGCTAAAAACTCGAAGAGAATACAGTAAATTCTCCCTAATCGATGCTCAGAGTGTACACAAAAATGGACAATTTGAAAAGCAGAGATACGATTATTCGAACCTTGCGGCTCGTTTTTATAGTTACCGATTGTCAACAACTATAAAAACGAGCCACAAGGCTCGAATAATCGTATATCCTCTTCCCAAATTTTTTCTTTTTTGTGCACAATTTGAGAGTCAGTTAGGGATAATTTACTGTACCTAAATGACTCCTGTTTCTTGCAATAGAATGACTTGATTTCGCACAACGATGTACAGTCTACAGTCATTACAAATTACGAATGTTCCAGAATTATATACTTATCACCGCAGTAGAAAATCCATCGCGTCTCCAATCTTCTGTTTGTTTCGAAGCTTGCGAAATTCTCTAGAAATTGGAAGCATCGCGCAGTTCATTGATCTTCTAAAGGTAAAACATATTCGCGTTTCCCGCGGAAATTTAAATTTTCCACCAATCTAATCAGGAATCACAAGTTTTCAAGAATCACAAAATAACCATCTCCCATTTTCTGTTTGTTTGGAACCTTGAGAAAATATCTCTAAAAATCCGGGACAGTGTGCAGATCGCTGTCCTCGTACAGCTGTTGGAACATCTTCGTGTTTCCCGCGGAAATTGCAGCAACGCTGGTCGAATGGTTGACAAACCGAGCCGACGCTTGATTCGGAGACCACTGACGCTGTGCCTCGCTTCCGTGCAAGTTTACAAGTCCGTCCGGTGCGTGATTTATCGTTTTTTCATGAGCGAACCGCGCCGCGTTTGATACGACGCGGGTTTCCGATCGAAATATCTGGACCGAGATATTCTTGCATGAGTCGGGAGCGGGCATTCACGAGCGTCGGGTATAAATCTTCGTTGAATTACGGTATACATAGACGGCGACGTACCCGCGGCGTAAAAGCCAGCGACAGCTCGAGAGCGGGAACGCCGCGCTGAGCCAAGCCGAGCCAAGTCGAGCCGAGCCGCACCGCGTAGCGCCGCGCGTGTGTGGCGGGGCTTATTATTTCACGGTCCGTGCATACTCATTATACGCGCTTTAGATGGCGGCCTGTTACGTTTACTGGCCAATTTGGTGGTGAGTTGCCTCGTCTTCTGCCATCTGTTCGCCTCGGCAAGCAGACAGTCTCGTCCGCGGCTTTCTCTGGATACTGCCCACCAACGATCCACCGCTATTCAACTACGGATCCGAGATTTCTATTGATCATTCTACCAGGCTTTGGGATTAACCGATCGAAGACTGAGCGATTGTTCTCGGATTTCGAGCGCTGTCTACCCCAGGTAGACAATGGTATAGGTACGATCAATGGTATTCTTTGTAATCGAAAAAATTACTTTTCTAAGTTTTAAGAGTTTTTTTGATACTTTTATCTATCGCAACTCTGCTGTTAATCGTTGATTAGCAGTCGTTTTATGTTGTTCTGATAAACCGAGGTTGAAAGAACTCCTCATTTTTGTTTCTGAGACCAGACTTGAATGAAAATTTATCTAGACAAAAGTGTATTCGGATAAGAATTTATTCGAATAGGAATTTATTCGTACAGGAATTCGTATGGAAAATAATCGATTTGAATAAGAATGATCGAATGGAAGGCGTTCTTTTCATAGTTTATCGATATGTTTCTTGTCGTTATTCGAATAAAATATTTGACTAAAAATAATTCATTCGGATAATTATCTTAGATAAATATTTATTCGAAACAATTCGAATAATAATCAACTCTGTGTGAGACAATGATTACTGCAGGTTTTGTGCGTTCCCGACAAAAATGAGAATGGTGCAGTTTAAAACAATAAAGTATAATTTTAAAAGCATTTTAACAATCGCTTCTTTAAATTCGCTTGTGTTCGCTCTTACTAAACGTTGATGTATGAATTTTTCACTTTGTTCAGTTAACTGCAGCGAATATCTTTCGCGACACGAGCAAATTTCGACGGTGACCGCAGCGAACGCATTAGCGCTAATGCGTTCATTAAGTCTTTAAGAAAGATTCATACGAGCCGGTGAAAGAACAGGGACTTTTTTCCCGGCGAAGATGAATCCGCCGACTGAAAATGATATACAGTGGTTTGGCAAGGTGATACGTGGGATCCCTTTCAAGCTTGTCGTCGTCGGTTGTCGTCGCGCTCTCTTTACAACGCTTCTACAACGCGGTCGACATCAATCTCGTCATTAGTCTTCCTTTTCCTCCGTCTCTTCTCGCTGGAGTGTCTTGCTAGACTCTCGCTGAAGTTATTGATAATTTGTCACAGAACCTCCGACTGCAAGCCATCCATCCTTCATCCGCCTCGACCATGGACGAACCGTTATTCTGCGATAACTTCTGCCAGATCGCTGAGCGGCGTTTACTTTTCGGTGACCTATTATGATTATCGTGTCATCGCGGGAATCTTTTAACGTTAATGGAGAAACGATCGGCGAATCAGAGCCTCGACATTTCGAACTTTCTCTTTCGCGCTAGTGTCACATGACGGAACTTTCTGCGTTTATGGTGATCAAAATAATTGGTGGAAAGCAATAAGTGCAATATTTAGTAAATGATACCGAACATCAATATGATCAGCAAGGATAAAATCATAAAATGTTACGAATTCGGACAGGACACGCTAAAGTGTCACGATTATATGTACAGTGGCCCACAAAAGTGTTCGTACACCTTTTAAAACGCAATAACTATTTTAAAATCGAACTAAATCACTCGATTCTTTTTTATATGATGGAAGGACTAGTCTACTAGATGATGACTGAAATGATCTTTTTTTTGAATTTTGCTATTCCTTGGAATGGCAAAAGAATAAAAATCTCTCGTTTTTTTAACGTTTCCATCGGAGTCTATAACGGAAATTTAAAAAATGCCTTTCTCGTAGATCTCGATAACTTATACGCGTGCTGAAAATTTCATCGGAATCGGTTAACCCAGAGTCGATTTCTTCCAGGTTTTAGTAAAAAACGTGATTAAACTACGATTTCTGCCATATTTAATTTGTTGTAATTCATAACAACGTCAACCATTTTCGATAAAATTTTCAGCATGCATATAAGTTATAGGCTCAGATAAAAAAATTAAAAAACGAGTTTTTAAAAATTTTTTTTTCTGTCATTCGAAACAATAGCAAAATTCAAAAGAAGCATTTTAGTCATCGTTTAGTAGACTGGTCTCATTATCATCCAAAAAAATATTCAAGTCACTCGGTCCAGTTTTAAAAAAGTTATTGCGTTTTAAAAGGTGTACGAACACTTTTGTGGGCCACTGTATTAATTAAAAGAGACAGAAGCCGCCACTACACTAAACATTTTTCTATTCACATTTTTCTCACCCTGTATAGATCTTTGATACGCTCGATTTTAGAATATGGATCTGTGTTATAGTCACCCTGCTTTAAAAATCACATTACATTAATCGAGAGCGTACAACATAGATTTGTCAGGATGGCTTTTTATTATATAAATACACCAATATCAATTTACTGCCACGACTATACCCATATATTGTCAGATCTCAGATTAATGACCCTCGAGCAACGTCAAACAACAGCAAATCTCTTCTTTATACATAGCATCATTAATCACCTGATCACGTCATCTGAAATTCTACGATTGCTTTCCGCATTCCCTCACGTTGCCTAAAACACCGTTTCCATTTTGTTCCTCTGACTCATTGGACTACATTCGGCAAATATAGTTGTTTAAATCGTATATGTATAAATGCTAACGCTTATATTGACTCTTTAAAAGCTCTGTCACGAATGTGATACGACAAATCAAAATTTTCTTTAACCTCGTAGCATCCGCTTTTATCTCACTCTTATGTTGTTGTTTAATCATCAATTATAAACATATGATGTTGTTATCCTTGTAACAATCGGATTTAATCCGTATATATTAAATAAATAATAATAATAATAATTTTAAAAATCCCGATTAAACACCTACTGTACAGTAAAATCTAAAAATAGCAACATTGCTAATAAGCTAGCAATAGATGCGACGCTAAACCAGGAAAAAGATATAAAGGGTGGACTGGAATTCATAGTAAAACCGAGCAGAGGGTGATCCTACGTGAAAAAATAAGAAAGAAATTTGGTATAACATTTTTTTATTCGGAGCGCCGTTTTCGAGAAAATCGACTTTATTTAGTTTCTTCATCTTGGTAAAGGATTCAATTGTGGTCCATTCTTCTACCCCAAGTGTTTCCATTCAAGTTTACAAACATTGACAACGATGGAAACATTCTGTTTACTACTTACGTAGTTCGCAACAATTAATGTTTGTAAACACTATCTCGGACGGAGGCAACTGCAGTAGAATAGACACTTAAATCCTTTACAAAGTTGTACAAAATTTAAAGTCGATTTTCTCGAAAACGAAGCCCTGTATAAAAAAATGTTATACCAAATTTGTATCTAATTTTGTCCCGCAGATTCATCCTCTGCTCGGTTGTACTACAAATTCCGACCTATTCTCTATAGGAAAACAATATATGAGTAAAAAAATATTTAGTAATATTCGATGCGGTTTTGTTTAATTTGTAATTTACTACATATTGGATACACCTTTTTTATTCGATTTTCTAGCACCTTCTTAATTTTGCTGGATTACCTATTCATCTATTCCTCTAGGGCTCCCATTAATTGTCCTGTTTTCGCGGAAACTACGGTCAGAAGTGTTCCCGATAGACTAAGAAAAAAGGGGGGGCACAAGAACAGCCGGTGAACGAGTGAATACCAGAGGAAACGAGTTCCTCGCCCTGAGACGCCTCCTGTCCGTCACCGCGTCATCCCCCCCCCCCCTACTGTCTCATTTTATTTCCCAGCGTGACCTCAACGATTTTCGTTCCGTCCCCACCCAGCCACCTACCTGGACATAATTACAATAGACGAAACAACCGCGTGAAACGTATCTTTTCATTCCCCGTCATCTTCTGTTATTAATTTGCTAGATGGAATTGATCCTCGAATTCCGCGCTTGACAGATTGAATCTCGACGTTCGAGTCAGTCTATTAACATTTCTAATTTCCTCTGACGACGGCGTTTCGTAGTATCCAAGTAAAAAGAACTTGTGCATTATCACGCTCTAGTTGACAATTATATCAGTATTCGCATACACCGAGGAATTTGCATTTAGCATACTAATGTGGCCGTTACTAGAATCTGTGCAAGAATTTAATCGACTCCACTTTGCTCCTTTTGTAATGCATCATTTCAGGCTTTCCTCTGTAAGGTTCCATGGTGCTTGACGCTTTAGCATGAAACACTTATAATTAACTCGATTATCAATGCACGTATCTTCACTAATTATACAGTCGCAGCAGTTTATAATCTTAAAATGATGGATATCCTGCATACACGCCAACACAAAACAGTTTATCGGATTGCGGATGTCCGTGCAAATTAAGATAACTCGAAGTTTCATAGCAAATATGTTGTAAAAGAATGAAGAGAGGGCAAGCAAGAAGATGCTTCGAACGGCCAACGAAACTACTGTAGAACCACAATGACATGAACGACTTGAGGCCGGACCTTGAGGCCGGACCTTGAGGTCTTTATTTAAACCCTCAAGTAAACCTAACCTCTATTATCCGTGCTTACTGAATACTCTTGATTATATGATGGCGTGTTCTATGTGGGTCACTGATATATAATATTTTGCTCTTATGTATGTATATGTGCATGAGCAAAATTTATGCCAGAACAATATACCATGTGTATACTCATTTCCATAATGCAAGATACATATTCAGTATAATAAAACATAATAATAAACATTGTGATGAAAATTTTACTCTCCATCTTCATAGAATTAAATAAAAAATTACCTTCTATCATACTTCCTCTCGTAATAGTTAACCGATAGCCAGATATATTTTACACTCTAAATGACAACAATGAACATTCGAGAATTCTCGTGATTGATCATAAGCTCTAGAACAGAAGAACGGGAGAGTTTAATAATTAAATAATTAAATTTCATCCGAAAGCTTTGAGCTTGCAAGTCGCTTTGAATTATTCAAATATTGTGCTGTATCAACTGTATCAGATTTTGATTGTGCTTCAAACCATTTATTAGCTGTCGTTGACGCTGCCAGTGCGACATTGTCAGTAGGAGTTGACTCGGTATAGTTACTGTAAAACGTTTAACCGAAATAAGTAACGCGAATAAGTAAGTTGCACCGAATACAAGATACGAACAAACCGACCATTGTTTACGGACATATCTATTACCCAAACTATATGAATGATGGGAATAGCATCGTACCTCGATTAACTGAACATAAGGACCTCTATTATCTGAACCGCTCGATTATCTGAACTGCCTTGTCCCCCGAACTGTTCACATGAACGAGGTTCTAGCGTAGAACCAAGGAAGCACGATGTTCTCCGACCGACGAATGCTCTGTAGAAGAGTCGTGCTATGATTTCCTAATAAAACGATCAAAGGATCGTTGGAGGAGCAGTATCGAAGTGTTCCAAGGATCAGGAAAGACCAGCAAAGCCCGGGGTGCAAAGCTGAGAAAGAGAGAAGCAGGCGATTTTCGTTCCAGGATAAGCCGTCTGGTGCCTCTCGATTTCATGATTTAGGGGATCGCCTCGAAAGTACCACTTTTATGCCATTCCGCTACCAGCCGATCCCACAAGTCATTTCCACACCTAGGCATTAGGAGAAACGAGCCGAGCCGAGCCGAGCGGAGCGAAGAGCCGAAAGGGAGGCGAAGCGGCCGCGCGAGCTACGAGCGGACTGTCCGTGTCCGTGAACGGATCACAGCTGCGCGCCACGAAATTGCAGCTTACAAAACCGGCCCGGGAATCGTTTCGATCGTTTAATCGCGGTAATGGTAGCCCACGCGACGGAACAAATTTTCCGGCTGCAAAGATTACGATGCTTCGCACGCCGGATAAAAGTTGCTCGCCGATCTTCGGCCCGTCACTGTCGCTCGGCTATGATTAGGCGAGTTGTTACAGGGGTATCGTCCGCTCCTATGCTACCGTTCGCGCCCCCCTTTGCACACTCCACCGAACGGACGCACCTCGTGTAGTTTTATTTATCGGATATCCATAGACATCTAAGAAATATCGTCTATTTGCATTCAGCCGCGCCGTACAATTAACGTCACACGCCGCGATATTTATCGCTAGACAACGGACGTTATAAATTCATAACGCGGGATAAATTCACCTTACGTCCGAGTGCGTGAAACGTAATGAAATAAAACCCCTAGCGAGAACAAATAGAACTTTTATGCTGGTACCGAGTTATAATAAAATCCTTGATTTACGAATCGGCGGTTTCGCTCGCCCGGGCACCGCTCTGAAAATTTATGTAAACATTCGCGGACGTTTACTGCTCCTGTTGACGGGGAAAAAAAATCTATTGTCATGAGGCACTTAATAAACGTCGAAATTGTCGCGTTTATAGACACCCGAAGTGTTAGAGATTTACTGAAAATCATGCTCGAAGCACGAGAACAGGCGATAAGATAACTGCTAAGTTTCCCACAAAGCTGGACGAGACGGGCCTCGAGCTGAATCGTGGCTCGCAAAAGATTGCCAAAAACGAGCACGAAGAGGCGAAAACTGAGCTCGGGGATGATCCCGCAATTTTCCTAAAGCGATTACGCGCGACACAGTCCACGTTTTAGCGCGACGCGGCTCATTGCCGATGTAAACAAACTCGCCGGACAAATCCGCAAAGTCGCCGGACCTTCTGACAAAGCAGAAAGCCCGCTTAATGATACGGAGCCGGCTCTCCGGGCTGTGCAGGCGAGTAGCGAGAGAAGCAGAAGAGGACGAGAGGATCCGAAAGAGAAAAAAAGAGGAGGGCGCGTCGGAGGATCGGTTTCTTTTCGACGCGAGACCGCGGATGATCAGCTCGCCCTCGATGGTCGGCGGGGTGATCAAAGACCCCGGGCTTGTGCTCGTAAGAGCTCCGGGTGGGAGGCAGAGCCGGGACGAAAAAGAGAGAACGTGAGGGAAAAAGGACGGAGAAAAATCGAGAAAATATTGCGGGTGTCGGGGCTGCCGGTGGAAGGAGAGAGAGGAGGGAGAGAGGTGCACCGGAGGATCATAGGGTGAGGCGACAAACCGTGACCAATATGACACTAAATCAACTGACGCGCGCTTCGTGCTCGATCACCTGCGCGCGTATCAGCCCGGAGCCTGTGTAAACGATATCGCGCGATGCGAATACGCTCGAGAAAGTATCAGGTGAAACGGGGCGTCGCGCACGATTCGGTCGGGGCCGGGGCTCTCGTCGACATTTTGTTTTCTGGGAGCAACCGGGCTTCCAATTCGTGGCTCTCGCGTTTCTTCCGATACATTGACAAATTCGAATCGGTTGTCTAGGGTACCTTCTGATCCGCACTTTTGTGCTGTGTGTTTCTTGGTTTTTGCGTGAAATCTTACGTTGTGTCTGTAGGCCATTTGTTTTCGCATCTTTGTGCCGTATCGCTTTGGCTTACAAATATCAACGGACAAGCGCTGCATTATTGCCTATACGTATACAATTGAACGCACGGAATTATGATAAACAACGGCGAGACACAGATAGGAAGTTTTTGATTTTAAATTTAATTTCGGTGAATGAATGCAGCAGAGAAATTGCAAACAACCATGGCAGAAAAGTACATTTTGAATTTCTCTTTTGTAACTTCGTGTTTTAATTGGGTTATTCATAGCAGGAACACAAAAAGTTCTAAGCGCAATCAACTTCAATGACGTCGATCATATTCTTCATTCCTGTTTATTCTTCATTCACGTTGCTTTACTATTTGTGCACGATGCAAATAATTATGATGTTGGCTTCATTTTACCACAGTTTCGAAGAAAAAACTCCATTATAATTATATATTATAGTAAAAATCTATAAAAATTAGTTCTATTCTATTCTAAATCAATTACAATTTAAATTTCTATTAAAAATCTATTACAATTTAAATTTCCATTAAAAATCTGTTAGAATTTAAATTTTCTATTTTTGTCCGTTATAATTGCGTATGTTGATGCAAATATAATATATCAACGTTCATGCTTACTTACGGATGATCAAAATGAACACAAAAAATAAAGGATGTCTAATCTGTTGTCTCATCGTAGCTGCTGTTGTAGCATAGATCGTATTGTAGCAAAGACCGTGAAGCAAATAACACATTTTACGCACAACAATTGCACGATTCTCCAATTATAATTCGAATTAAGAATATGCCCTTCTCTGACGACTCCTATCACCACCTTCGCGCGTTCGAACACCCTATAGAAAAGTTTGCAAACACCGCTAACAAGCCCGGCATGTGTGCAGATGGGACTGTGCTGGGAAACATTCAGCGCGCCGTCCATTTTATTATTCCCCGCGCGAACCCGTGTGCAAGCAACGCGGAATATTACCAAGCTTCAAATATTTGCCCGCACGTTCATACGGAATCCCCGGTCGGACGGAACGATAACCGGCCGCGCAACATGAATATCGGCCCGCGGATACGTCCGCCATTTTCTTCGTTCTCGTTCAACCGCACGGAAACGTTAATGCGTAAATTATGGAAAGCGGGCGCAGCCGAGGCGAGCGCTCGCGAGCTGGTTTGAAATTGAAACGGGACCGGGCCTTGTTAGGGCTGATCTTACTCGCGAATGAGCCAATTCCTGCGCCTGGCTCGGCTACCAAATCACCTTGTCGTGATTGAGTCCTAAGAGCTATGGAAACACAGGAAACGGTTTAACGTTGATCTAAAACCGATGGAGAAGAAGACGCCGCGCCGGCGAGCAAGAAGCAGGAAGCACGCGCTGTTGGCCGAGGACGTGAAATCGTATCCGCAGTTAATGAACTCGATAGACGCTGTTTTACGGAGGCTTGTAAAAGTTAATAACGAGCGCCATATTATCTCGTTACACCGTATACGACGCAATCCTTTAGAAACATGATTGAATTTATTTCGAACGGAATTAAATACGAGTACAAACCGTGCCGAGTCGATAACTTTTTCAACGGATCAAAACTGAGACATGCAACAGTCCCATCGTAAGAGCCTCTTTCTAAGAGGTCGCTAAACTTCTCGTCCGGATAACAAATCTGCGCAACTCCGAGCCGAATTCCCCGATCCGAGACCGGGGTCGAGCCATTGCTCACAATTTGTCGGCCATTACTTCAACATACAACTAATATTATTTACAAAAAGGTGCGATAGTGTTGCGCCGGAAGAAAAGATACCGGCGGGAGCACAAACCGCGGCGTTTATTAACCGGCCGACATAATCAGCGCGGGCCGGGATGTATGCTGACAATCTCGGCCGCCGTATAAACCGTAATCGACGTTTATTAATCAGAATCCCGGGGTCCGTTGTGGGACAAAAAGGGAAAAGAGCAAGAAGTAGACCGTCCCCGTTTGACACGTTCGCGACGGGGTGTACCACCGGTGGTACATTCTTGTCTGTCCTATGGGACGGGATGAGCCAGGTACATACAGAATTGTCCCATCGGGCGTTATGAGCCACCGGTGGTACACGCCGGTGTCAATCTAATAAAAAGGTGATTATTGTAATTAACAAATTTATTTACATATTTATAAACATAAGAGAACTATTCCTTTTTGTGAATTTCTTCGAAACATTGTATACACAAATATTTTTGACAGAAATTCGATTTGGAATTAGGTTAGAATACATGTACTGACGTTGGATTACTTCAAAAGTATTCCAACTAAATATTGAGATATATATAGAACATTACCTCAGAGCAAAAATATTATATAAGTTATTATAGAATTCGACAGAAACAAAAATATGTTTTTCTATTTCGATCGTTTTATGTTCTCAAAAGATACACAATGTTGAAACACGTAGCATATGATTTATTTCAAATCAGCGTCGTCAGATGGGAGAAAGTGCGAAAAACAGCGCCATCCCACGGCGGAGCCACTAAATACAGGCCCAATGCAAACGTGTCAATTGCTATAACGCGGCAATGGTTCGTGTACTACCGGGGGCTCAGCCCGCCCGATGGGATCGAGCACGAAAACAAGCCCGCCCCACGGTGCGGCCAGTGAATTCAGGCCCCGTCGCGAACGTGTTAAACGATCGCGGCGATCGTTCCGTTCCGCGGGTGAAATTTGTCTAAAGCGCGCGCACCGCGACACTTCATCGTGCAGAATTATGGTCGGTTCGTGGCCGGCGTCGCGTAAAAAATCAGCACGATCCTTGAGCAATTTGAAACGTAAATAAGCTCCGCGGACTTCGTTTCTTCCCTCTTGGACCCTCCGATTCCAGCAATCTTCGGCTGCGCGCTGCGCCACGAAAATTACAAGCGTCGTCTCCCGCGGCGCTTCGCGTCGTCGCGTAGGTCCGCGGCCATCCTCATGGATTATTATTGCCAACCAAACGAAAATGAATCACGGGATGCCTCAGGGCAGACAGTGGTCCTGGTTTACACGCGAATCCGCGGAATTTGGCCACGCCAAGGAACGCAGAAGCGTTTCGCGTGATCATCCGATAAATTAGGGTACTCCAGTGTCTTTACGGACTCGCCGTTCCGAGTATTGCCGTGGGAGGAATTATTATGTTGCTCGACGTAATTTGGGTTTCGATGGGAATTAATAAATGCCCGGATCAGCTGCGGTTCGGTTCGGTCGTAGGAAAAATTGAAATGATTAGCGCTCGATATCATCGGCTCGCGTTTTTTGGATTTGCGAGTTTGAGAAGATTTTGACACGATTTTGATGAAATTTGTCATTGAGTTTAGTGCAAGAGCAGATTACTCGATGGGGAACCCTGTGATCCGATGATACAAGAGTTTTGTCGGTAAGAGAGACCTTTTACTCCTTGCATTGTGCTTTTTGAATCGCAACTTTGAATTCAGAGATTCCTAGTTGTTGAAACTCTGAATCGTTCCATATTCTGCTTCCTATACAGTTATAAAGTAACATGAAATGATATTGTCATGACGTGTGTATCCTTGCGCCCACTGTGCACGTGGTGCTGCAAAATACTTTCACACCCACACTTCTCCCGTAATAAGAACTCAGACACTTGCTAACCCTTCAGTTTCATCGACATTATCACCTTCATCAACATTGGCAATTGTGTCACCATCTACATCTTTCACTGTCTCAGAAAATCATTCGAATCCAAAGAGAAAAATGGGCTATAAGTTTTTCACTGGATTTGTTTTTGTATAGTGTTGTATATTTTTAATTAGTTAAGTTCTGTTTCTGTTTGTGTTCGGGTTATTTTAGTTGCAATTTAAAGATTCTTAAACTTTATTCTTTTTACTTTATTTAAATATAAATTAGGATATTACGTTACGTTCGATATAAAACCAGATTTGATTTGAATACATTCTTTTGGATGTTTTAGTGATATGTGTATTGTTTTTTTCTTAAGACAATATTGATATATAAAATAGACAAACACTATAGACTTCTTTTAGTAAACACAATCGTCTTTACAGAAGAAACTGTACGAAACACGTGTAGGACTTGTTAAGAAAGTTTGATTCAAGGGACTGGCGATACGAATTCACATGATCGCGGGTCTGATCTCGCGGGAATCGAAGGGTGCAAGGGTGGCGGAGAGGCGAGATTTGTCAAGCAGACTCTCACTAATTTTAAGTGACGCGCAATGAAGGCGTCGTCGAGTGTATCTCACGGAGTAAGGAGGGTTATTTATCGTTCTGGAAATTGCGAGGAGCTTCTGCAGAGTTAATATCGTCAGAGTATAATTCTATTTTTATAATGAAGACGATCTTTTCTCGCGGACGAGTCCGTTGCTCCGCTCTGCTCCGCTCTGCTCTTGCTCTGCTCTGCTCTTGCTCTGCTCTGCTCTGCTCTGCTCTACTCTTGCTCTGCTCTGCTCTGCTCTGCTCTTGCTCTGCTCTGCTCTGCTCTGCCACGTTAGTCAATAAAAACGAACGATGTTAAACACCAGTCGTGCTCATCTATTGGTCGCTGCATTCGCAGAACAAACGTATTAAATTAGCTTCCTGAATACCAATTAATTGGAACGATAATTACGTTGTCGTTATCACTGCCTTTTGCGTTCAATGTAACCGATTCGCTACGCGTTTGATCCCACAATTCTTCTCATAATTTTTTGTTGTGAATTCAGTTGTTTTTTTTTCTTTAAATAATTCGAAAGTTTAGAAATGCTAATTCTTATTAGATTAAATCGGTATGAATCTATGGAACGTACAATTTCTTTATCTTCATCGCAAGTCTACAGTTCTCGAAAGTCTAAAATTCTTTTTCTCTCAAAACTCTAAAATTCTCTTTTTCTCTAAAAAAAAATTCATCACTCTCCAATCGAACTAAATTAGAAGAAAGACCGAATTTAACAGGCATTCGCGATTCATTCCGTAAATCAATTAAATCAATTTCTTCATATCCTATCATCCAATCGCATTTTTGTCGAAAAATGTCTACTAATTCGAATTAAAAATCTTGAAAAATGCGTTAAAATTGAAAAAACAGTTTCCAGAATGAACAAGACCTATTATATCAAAAAATAAAAGAAGAATAAAAAAGAGTATAACGATTCTGTTCCAGATGAAAAATGGCATTCACGGAGGAAGTTGTTAACACCAACGTTTCACAGTGGTCTTTTAGAGGTGTTCTTCTAGACAGCGATCAGAGAAGCTGGAATATTGATATCCTGTCTAAGGAAAGAAGTCGGTAAATCTTCTATCGATATTTCTCCGTACGTGAAACGAGCTACGTTGGACATAATATGCGGTAAGCGAACACGAAACTAGACAAAAGAGCAAGAAAATCTGAAATTACAATTAGTCCAATTCTATTTGCTATCGATTTGGTGATTTTTTTAATACGACAAAGGTCATTGCTCCGGTCACGGGAGTAGTGCCGAGACATTTTTAAATTAATTTTTAAATTAATTTTTAAAAAGAGTATTGCATTCTTCTTCGTGAATAGATATCGAGAAGATTATGCTAATCTTACGAAGTGATACACAGTTTCTACTTAGAAGCCTATGATATTGTTCGAAACGTACCGTGACCATTACATTACAATAATTTTTGTTCACTTATTTTTGGACTTTAAATCTACCACGATGATAGTTCTATCGGAATCCGACGTCCTCGGTGGTCATTGTTTCCCTCCTCTCCTCAGCTTTTTTCTTTTCATTCTCCGCTCGTATTTTCTATGTTCGTGAGCTTGCTTCTTCTTCGAGTGTTTTGCAAAATAGCTGCAAGAGACGCGGCATTGTTTTTGAAAAAGAAGATTAGTAATTTAATAAATTGGAAAACAAGTTGTCCGAACAAATTTATTATTAGCTCGCTCGCGCGTATACGAATTCTATGAGGAATATTTTCTCGAATAATTTGCATTAACATTAAATAAAAAAAAATAATCTCACAAGGTTACCGTTGCATCTGATATATTGTACCGCAAGTTGCTACTAAAATTGCAACAGTTATTTCGGAGAATTTATACCAATATCGACGTAATAATTACCATGATTTGCTACCATACACCTTTTTCGTTCTCTTGCCCCTTTGCCCTTCGCTTCCTTTTCGGTCTCGACAACTCAATTATACGTTGCGTGGCTACAAAAGAAAATGTTTTTTTCTAAAAATCATCTGACTACGGACGCGAATTTTTGAAATTACTGAAACACATGTCACCGTGGAGCGAGAACTAATACGCATCCTTCGAATTTCAATTACAGTATTCACTTCGCAATTGGCAAAAATGTTTCTACCATAATTGGCAAAAATGTTTCCACCATAATTAGCAAAAATACTCCTATCATAATTGACAGAAAGGTCTCTCTACCTTTTCAGCGAACGGCAAAAATAAGAGGCATTTTCGCCAAGGGAAGATGTTACTTCGAATCATTTAACCCTTTCGTAGGCACTGTGAACTAAGCTTAGCGCCCACTCTTTTAGTGTGCATATGGATCCCAGGCTCAACTATCGCCACCGTTGAAACGCGCTGCCATCTTCTTAAAAATGATCGTGCCCATGAAAGAGTTAAAGCGTATTCTTTCGGATTTTTCGGACAGTCCGTATTTTTCTTGAACGTGTAAAAAGCGAGAAGTACGAACCGACCGCGTATAGAGCACCGCGTGAAACGTAACCGATAGCTTGGAAGGGTGTTGATACGGCTGCCGTGGTTTCGAAAGCTCGATTATGCGTGCCAAAGCTTTCGGAATGCTCGCCGCGGTCGCACGACTTTGAAATTTCTTGTCGCTATCCAACCGAGCACGCGGTTCAGCCAATTGTTTGGTACGATCGGTTATTTCGTACAGGAGTGCCGATATTTTCACCTAGTCGACGAAATTGCAAATCAGATTCCGGTAATTAATAATAATAATAATAATAAAAACAAAAAGAGAAGAGTTTCGATAATACACGAAAGAGATTCAGGAATGTGTCGATCAATTTTTGGTAGTTCGGGAATCATCCCTTTCCGGGGGTTACATAATTATGGACACGCTGTATAGAATATTGAATAAGAAATTAATCTATTAAAATAAAAGAAAATTCTGCATTATCGTTCGTTCATTCTAATATATATAGTAATCTAATATATTCTAATTCTATAATAAACAAAAATTAATTAATGTAATATATAACAGTTAAAAAAAGAACTGAAATTAAAAGTAACCGTAGCTAAAAAATCAAAAATATTCATCCGGTTTCCTATGGATCAACGTAAAATACCGGAAAAGCTGATTATTAATTAATGTGTATATGTTATTTTATACGTGGCTGAGTTCCAGAAATATATCATCGCGACGTTTGGTGATCGCTAAATCTGTTGTCTTCGAAATCATATTCAATCGATCGGCTTCGTTGAGAAACAAATGCTTCGAAAATTATCATGGACTATTTAATATTATATTGATACTAAAAAATATTTTCACATCTACTTGACAATTTTGGGAAGTATTTTTTCTCGTTTGACAGTTCACGAAAAAAACTGTCGCTAATTCGATACTGTATTTCGATCTTTTTGACAGCAGCTCTCCCACGATATATCGACTCGAACATCGATTAATAAAAATTATGCGACTCGCGAACTCGTTGTTACCGATGTTTCAGAGATATTTAAGCTTCTTAGCGAGAACCGAGTATGCATTCTGTATACCACGTTTGCATTAAGACGCGACGTTTCACGATTTTGTAACAATAAATTGATTGGGCGCATATATATACATATATTCGAACCACGAAACTGGAAAATATAAATTGAATAGCAATTTAATTATTTATTATTTATATTTACTATTATATTTATATCTATATATACTTATTTATATAGTTATCGACGTATTTGAAAAATGTATCTCGCAGCCATTAGCTCGATGTAATTTTCAATTCTCAATCTGTTACGGTCTGATCGCGGTTCCTTTCGAATTACAAATTATTGAAAATTGAAGATTAAAAATTGTAAATTGAAGATTAAAAATTGAAAATTGAAGATTAAAAATTGAAAACTGAGAATTGAAAATTACATCGATTGCCCGGATCTCACCACGAGGTTGCTGCGAGTGGAGATCCGAAAGAAAGTCAGAACGAAGTCGGAATTTCTCTCTCTAGTTGTGGCTCTAGTTATGGCTCTCGTTATGGCTTTCTTTCTTACAGAAGTTTTGTTTTACCGTTTCGGTGCCACGTACGTGTTATCTCGGGATGCACTACCGTTCGTGCGGTACTGCAGACGAGTAAACATGCTTCGATTCAAGAGAACTTTAATTCGAAAAAGTTTGGTTCCTTTGACCAAACATAGAAAGGCAAGCTAAATGACCATAGATGGAGCAAAACCAGAAGCGCATGTTTAGTCGTTCTGCAAGCACCTTACACGTGCAGTGTTGATGCAAGCGACATAACACGTCCATGAGAGCAAAGCGGTATTACAAATAACGCCTTAATAACTAACGCCTTAAAAATTAACGTCTTAAAAACTAATCACATAGTCAACGAATTATTGCGAAAGAAGCGAATCTAGCCGCAATAATTCGAGACACGCGTGACACCTACGCAGTAGAGACACTTTAATCCGACGGTTTATTTTTGCAATATCTATCTCTCTATCTTCAATTATCTAATAAAGTATTATAAAAATAAATGTTCCGATAAAGAAGTCTCTACTGTCTTAAGTCTTAACCCTTTCACAGGCACCGAGAACTACGCTTCCCACCCACTTTTAGCGCGCGCATAGACTACCAGGCTCGAATATTCCTACCGTTCAAATGTGCTGTCATCTTGAAAATTCGTATTGTGCCCATGAAAGGGTTAATAACTTATCGAAATTACGCATCCCTCGGCGGACGAGATGTCTTCGTATGATGATGTCTAGACTGCGGATTTTTTCAATGCAAAATCAGGAAAAATACATCGATTGTAAGAGTTGCTGTTGCCAAATGGAAATTTTTGTTATTTGACGAATAATTTTGTAGAAAAGTTGAAATTATAATATAGATCACCGACTTTTGCCGAAATGGAAAAATCCACAGTCTAGTGATGTCCAGCGACGAAAACCTGAAACCCTCCAACCCCCCAACCACCCAACCACCCAACCACCCAACCCTCCAACTCCCCAAAACCCCAAGCGATTCGGGTACCTTAGGGACGCTACTCCCTGTTAATCAATCACTGTTCGGTGATTGATTTCCCTACGATATTTATCTATTTATCATCAAGAATTTATCATCATTATGAGGAAAAAATCTAAAAAAAATAAGGAATATATTTAATAAATATAATATTGTTACGAATTACAACACTTCTCCCGCGTCGCGGCATTTTATTTACAATAGAGAACACGAACTATAATACAACTGAATTAGAATATGTTAGAGATCTTCGAATTAGATGGTGTTGATCGCTCGACGGTCCGATCCCGACTCTCCGATTGTCCGTTGATAAAACACCTCCGTGGCAACCCCTCTCTTCTATTTTTCTTTAAGGAGTTGCTCACAACAGGGCAGTTTCACATTACAGCGACTTGATTTGGACAAGTCGCCGTAACAATATTATATAAAATAAGAAATATATTTAATAATGGTAGTCCACTCGATATGCAGGGTGTCCCGACATGATGATACTTCCGAGAAACGAGAGTTTCTCTCGATTATTCGAAGCAACTTTTTTCGTTAGCGAAAATGCAATTCGCGGCCTCCGAGTAATTAATTCGTAAATGAATTACTTCGAAATCAATGAATTACTTTAAACTAAAATCAATTAATTACTATATCGATCTACTTTGTAAATCTTTGAGCAAACTTTGTCCACGTGTTACTAACGAGGAACACTGACCAATGAGAGACGAGAAGCTCGCCTAGCGCTAGGAGACCGAGCCAATCAGCAGAAATGGGCCCTGTCCACTAATTGTCACGGCCGCCTCGCGCCAGACGATCTCTTGCCTCTCATTGGTCACTGTTTTTCGCTAATAACTCGCAAACGAAGCCGCGGACAGCATTTTCGCCAAGCAAAAAGACTACTTCAAATGACCTCGGTAACCCGTCTCATTTCCCGCAAGTACCATAATTCTGGACATGCTTATTTCAAACAAACGCGTGACCATATTCGCGCAACGCTATTTTCAGGTTATAGACATTGCTGTCCGAAAACGCAACGCGACGAAACTCTAAATGCAAACGCGACGCGAACTATTTAATACGTTTGCAATGTATCATCCTCCCTGCACACTCAATACAATCGTAATTCCACTCTAACTTCACATCTCACAAATTCGTCGCAACTCTATCATCCGAATAATCAATTTCATACCGGAAAATCGATTTTGCAAGTCGCAACGAACCCCTCATTCCCTCCATTGATCTACACCTGTTTCGATACCTTGTCCCTTCTTTCGAAAACGACAAGACACGAAACAGGTTGCATGAAAAAAAAACTCTCGCAAAATTTACTGCTACAACGCGATCGAACCACTGCGTTTTTTTTCGAAAAGTATGACATGCGGTGAAACGCGTTGTTACGTTCCCAGCATTTGACGCTCACGCACCATCGATTGGCAAAGACACGCGTCGCTACGTCCAAAAGAAATCTACACACGATTTACTCCTCGAATCGCAAGGCGCTTCAATACCACAGCACCCTCTGCATTAGATGCTAATGCAACGGTTGCAACGGTATCGTCGCGCGTGCCGACATAGGTGACACAACTCAATGCGTCTTTTTTTTACGTCAACACTTTCGTACGATCGAGGATACGCACACAAACGGTAGCGCGTTGTATCGCGCCGCGAAAACTTGGACGGAGCGACGCGCATCGCGATGTCGCGCCAATTGCTGCAACTGTTTTACGCAATGGTCCGGTGGGCGTATGCACCACGTCTTCGCACCCCTCCCCCCACAAAAATGAAAAGGGAAGGAATAAAACATTCGTGCTCCCTGTACCGATCTTCCGGTGTCTCGCGAGAACAACCCGAACAGGCGAATTACGATTATATCTCGCGTGCAGAGAGGAAATCGAAGCGAAAGGGGTGGAAAGAAACGCGCAATTTTCGCAACGCTAGTCTATAAAATTTCGTTAAATAGTATCTTAGTTAAATAGTAAGTTAAATATTATCTGTCAACAGCAACGCGAGCAGTGCATTCTTGATTTCGATGTTAATTAGCTCGATTCGGAAATTGAAAACTGTCCCGTGCACTTTCATTTATATTGACGCAACTCTAAAAGGGGGATCAACGATTGCGAGACGACGACGATGATGATGATAATGATGATGATAATGATGATGAAGTTGCGATCCTTGGAACGGCTACTCGCAGCGCGGCATTTGTTTCGCAACGCTAAAAAGCAACGCGTTATCAAATATGATCGCGACGCTAAGACAACGCGTGGAGGTATCATCGCGACGCTATTATTTCGAGACAGCCTAGCGACAGGGTCTGTCCCCAGATCTTTGGAATCCACACCGGATTCCTACGCTACGCACCACCCACCCGCCTGGACGTCGTAACGCCAGGACGAATGCGCCCCTTCGTCCGGGACGGTTGTTCCAGCAAGCGGAATGAAGATTCCGCAAGCCGGCCGTCCCGGATATAGACGGAGGTCTAGTAACGCTGCGTTTTTTGCACAGAGATGGTGTTTCGCGGTCTTATGCTGCGAGGCCCGGGCCTCCGACTATCTCGTTTAAAAACGAAACACGCGTGTTTGCAATCGCAACGCTAACTCAAAACCGTCTTCAATTTCATCTCGTGACACTAAAAGCATCGCGAATGCCGGCGCTGCGGAGGGTTGCAGCTGCAGCCTGGGCTCTGAAAGACGAACGAAGCTATACACTTGGCAACGCGATTATGCGGACGCAACGCTAATCCTTTGAAATCGGTTCAAAGAGACAAACACCGCGACAATTGGTTTCGCAACGCTAGGATGGAAAAATCGCGATGGGCCCAACTGAGCTGTTCGCTGGGTCCTCGGTCCATTGTTGCAGCACCGACATGGGCGCCTGGAAGGTCGAACGAAGCTACTGGCAACGTGATTACGTGGACGCGACCCATTTATTCGATTCTAAGGTACATGTTAGTTACTGAAATCGACTGACAATGGTAGCGATCATTGCGATATCATCGAATCTCAATTGGGAAGTTTGTATCACGGACGAGACTCTAACAGTCTAATAATAATAGTCGTGTATCGTTTCGTTGAATTTCTTCAAGGGCTCTTGCGAGAGCTTCGATTATATTTTCATATATATTATATTTATTATATTTGTATATTATATTATTATATATTTCAACCAGTGAGAATGGAAAATAAGCATTCTGTGCACACATATTTCATAGATCCGCGTTGCACGGCGCGGATCGTATGGAATATGCTCAAGGTTAAAGCTAGCTCTGACCTCAAAGAGAACCGACAAAAAATCCACTAAAGCCTAACACACCATACAAGTGGAAATTATGTCGTGCACGATGCGCTAGTCATTATCAGTCGCGGTTTATAATTGTTATTAATACAATCCCATGCGCCGTTGCTCGCACCCAACCGAGCACGCTTGGACACCCGAGAAGGATTCGAGCAACGAGCATGGAACATCGGATCTCTGAAAATCCTAACTAAAAAGGGTTATTAGTTTCTCGGGCTAAGATGCTAAATCAAGTTATTGAAAAATGACTCTACTAGCTTGAGAGGATGTTTGAATTTATTGAAGCCAGATTTAATTGAAGCATGCAAGAGAATAGATATGTAATATATATATGAAGTGACAGAATGAAACATTTTTAATAAATTCACAAAATTTACAAACAATTTAATTTAAGAAACTCCATTATTTGGAAACTTTAGTCAAATATTGATTTACCTATCGCGAAACGTCTTTTCGCACGTGGCCACTAATGTAATTAGGCGGAACAACGTTATTATTTGATACATTGGTGCAGCAATTACACCAACGAAATTCTTCAAACATTCGTATTATGACAATCGAAATACATGATGTAGCTTCAAATGCATACGAAACAAACGATTTAGCTTCAAATTCATGCGAAACAAATGATATAGATTCAAATTCATTCGAAACATATGAATAAGTTTGCATGCGAAACACATGAATTAGCATCAAATTCATGCGCTACACATTATTTAGCATCAAATCTATGCGAAATACATGATTTTGCTTCAAATGCATACGAAACAAACGATTTTGCTTCAAATTCATGCGAGACACAAGATTTAGCTTGAAATTCATGCGAAACAAACGGTTTAGCTTAAGATTCATGCGAAACAAACGGTTTCGATTAAGATTCATGCGAAACACATGATTCAGCTTCGAATTCATGCGAATCACATGATTTAGCTTCAAATTCATGCGTAACACATTATTTAGCATCAAATCCATGAGAAATACATGATTTAGCTTCGAATTCATGCGAAACAAACGCTTTAGCTTAAAATTCATTCGGAACACATGATTCAGCTTCGAATTCATGCAAATCACATGATTTAGCTTCGAAGTCATGCGAAACACATTATTTATCTTCGAATCTATGCGAAACACATGATTTTCCTTTAACTGCATGCGAAACAAACGAGTTAGTTTCAAAACCAGGCGAAACACATGGTTTAGTTTACTTTGTTTCGCATTGATGATTTACGTTGTTTTACAATGATTTACGTTCTTTGCATTGTTGCGCGTTGTTGTTTAAAACAGTATTGCGTTGTTTTACGTTGTTATACATTCTTCTTACGTCGGCCCATATTGTTTTACATTGCTTTACGTTGCGTTACGATGTTTTACTTCGTTTCAAATTAATGATCTACGTTGTTTTACGATGCTTTACGTTCTTTGCATTGTTCCGTGTTGTTGTTTAAAACAGTATGACATTGTTTTACTTTGTTATACATTGTTCTTACGTTGTTTTATATTATTTTACATTGATTCACGTTGTGTTACGTTGTTCTTCTTTGGGTCGCATTGATGACTAACGTTGTGTTACGTTGATGTACTTTGTTTCACGTTGTTTATTGAAATAGTATTACGTTGTTTTACGTTGTTATACATTGTTTTTACGTTGTTTTACATCGTTTTACATTGCTTTACGTTGTGTTACGTTGTTTACGTTGTTTCGCATTGATGATTTACGATGGTTTACAATGCTTGGCGTTCTTTGCTTTGTTCCGCTTTGTTGTTTAAAATAGTATTACGTTGTATTATGGTTTTTTTCCTTTTTTTTACGTTCTTTTATATTGTTTTACATTGCTTTACGTTGTGTAACGTTGTTTTTCTTTGTGTCGCACTCATGATTAACGTTATTTTACGTCGATGTACTTTGTATCACGTGGTTTTTTAAAATAATATTACGTTGTTTTACGTTGCAATACATTGTTTTTACGTTGTATTGTATTGCTTTACACTGCTTTACCTTGTTTTACGTTGTTGTACATTGCTTTTACGTTGTATTATATTGTTTTACATTGCTTTACGTTGTGTTACGTTTTGTTTTACTTTGTTCGCATTGATGATGTACGTTGTTTTACGATGGTTACGTTCTTTGCTTTGTTCCACGTTGTTGTTTAAAACAGTAATACGTTGATTTACGTTGTTATACATTGTTTTTACGTTGTTTTATATTGTTTTACATTGATTTAGGTTGTGTTACGTCGTTTTTCTTTGTGTCGCATTGATGATTAACGTTGTTTTACGTGGATGTACATTGTTTCACGTGGTTCTTTAAAATAGTATTACGTTGTTTTACGTTGTTATACGTTGTTTTTACGTTGTCTTATATTGTTTTACATTGCTTTACGTTGCTTTACTTTGTTTTATCGATGAAGATTGACGTTGTTTATCGTTGCTCTTCTTTGTTTCACATTGAAGATTTACGTTGCTTTACGTTGATTTACGTTCTTTGCGTTGTTCCGCGTTGTTGTTTAAAATAATATTACGATGATATACATTCTTTTTACGTTGTTTTATACTGAGTTACATTGATTTACGTTGTGTTATGTTGTTTTTCTTCGTGTCGCATTGATGACTAACGTTGTTTTACGTTGATGTACCATGATTCACGTGGGTTTTTTAAAATAGTATTACGTTGATTTACGTTGTTATACATTGTTTTTACGGTGTTTTATATTGTTTTACATTGATTTACGTTGTGTTACGTTGTTTTACTTTTTTTCGCATTGATGATTTACGTTGTTTTATTATGTTTTCACGTTGTTCTGTATTGTTTTACGTTGCTTTACGTTGTTTTACGTTGTCTCACGTAGTTGTTTAAAACCTTATTACGTTGTTGTAGGTGGTTATACATTGCTGTTTCGCTGTTTTATATTGTTTTACATTGCTTTTCGTTGTGTTAAGTTGTTTCATTTTGTTTCGCATTGATGGTTTGCACTGCTTTACGATGATTTTTTTTGATATACTTTGTTTCACGTTGTTGTCTAAAACAGTATCACGTTGTTTTACCTTGTCAAACATTGTTTTTATATTATTTTACATTGTTTTACATTGCTTAACGTTGTGTTACGGTGTTTTACTTTGTTTCGCGTTGATGATTTACGATGTTTTACATTGTCTTACTTTGTCATCCATTGACTCGCATTTATGATTTACGTGCTTTTATTCTGTGTCTCTCATGAATTTGAAGATAAATTATGTATTACGCATAGATTTGAAGCTGAATTATGTGTTTCGCATGCATTTGAAGCTGATTCATGTGTTTCGAATGAATTTAAAGCTAAAGCGTTTGTTTCGTATGCATTTGAAGCTAAATCATGTACTTCGCATAGATTTGAAGCTAAGTAATGTGTTTCGCATGAATTTGAAGCTAATTCATGTGTTTCGCATGAAATCGAAGCTCAGTCACGTGTTTCGCATGAATCGAAACTGAATCATGTGTTTCGCATGAATTTTAAGATAAATCGTTTGTTTCTCATGAATTTGAAGCTATATCATGTGCCTAGCATGAATATGAAGCTAATTCATGTGTTTCGAATGAATTTTAAGCTAAATCGTATGTTCCGTATGAATTTGAAGCTAAATCATGTATTTCGCATAGATTTGAAGCTAAATATGGTGTTTCGCATGAATTCGAAGTTGCATCATGTGTTTCGCATGAACTTTAAGCTAAATCGTTTGTTTCGAAAGAATGTGAAGCTATAACATGTGTCTCGCATGAATGTGATGCTAATTCATGTGTTTCGAATCAATTTGAAGCTAAATCGTTTGTTTCGTATGCATTTGAAGCTAAATCATGTATTTCGCATAGATTTGAAGCTAAGTAATGTGTTTCGCATGAATTTGAAGCTAATTCATGTGCTTCGCATGAAATCGAAGCTCAGTCACGTGTTTCGCATGAATTCGAAACTAAATCATGTGTTTCGCATGAATTTTAAGATAAATCGTTTGTTTCGCATGAATTTGAAGCTATATCATGTGTCTAGCATGAATATGATGCTCATTCACGTGTTTCGAATGAATTTGAAGCTAAATCGTTTGTTTCGCATGAATTTGAAACTAAATCACGTGTCACGCATAAATTCGAAGCCAAATCATGCGTCTCGCATGAATTCGAAGCGGAATCATATGTTTCGTATGAATATGAAGCTATAGCATGTATCTCGCTTGAATTTGAAGCTAATTCATGTGTTTCGAAGGAATTTGGAGCCAACTCGTTTGTTTCGTATGCATTAGAAACTAAACCGTGTATTTCGCATACATTTGAAGCTAATTATGTGTTTCGCATGAAATCGAAGCTGCATAATATGTTTCGCATGAATTTAGAGCTAAATCGTTTGTTTCGTATGCATTGGAAGCGAAATCATGTATTTCGCATAGATTTGAAGATAAATAATGTGTATCGTAAGAATTTAAAGCTAATTCACCTGTTTCGCATGAATGCGATGCTAAATCATGTATTTCGCATGAATTCGAAGCTAAATCATGTTTTTCGCATGAATTCGAGGCTGAATCTTGTGTTTCGCACGAATTCTAAGCTAAATCATGTGTTTCGCATGAATATGGAGCTAAATCGTTTGTTTCATATGCTGTATAATTTGCTGTATAAAAAAAGATATTAAAAATTGCAGATTATTGTAATTGCGAAACAAATGACAACCCAACAAAGTTGTACATTATTTAGACAATAAATTATAAAAACGTTTCGAACAAAAGGTATTTTATCTTTATTGGACATTGGAGAGTCCGAATAAAATAAGTATCTTTATTCGACGAGTACGAAATAAATAATTTTATTCGTCAAGAATTTGCCCGACTAATAAAAATACTATTTAATTATCAACACGTACGTTATATTGTTCGAGAACGAAAACAAATCAATATTCATAAAATCGTTTTTCAAATAACGATAGGAAGGTGTGGATGATTGGTCTCAAGACTCCGATTAGGCGTTCTAAGCATCCTGGTTTTCGTTCCGAGGTAATATAGTGTGGGAGTCGAGAGCCATTCGTGATTTACCGTTTATTCGTGATCGCACAAGAATCAACGTTAACGAAACTAACTAACTTTTTACACCCGGGCCGCGTTTCAGTTCGACTGTTCGAACAAATGACGGACAAAAGATCGTTGGCGACATCGGGTCGGCCGCCGTTCGCATCCCCGCGGCTCCCGCTCGCCAAGCGCGGTGCGATGCCCGTCGCCGTGGCCGCCACATACCGTATCCGACAAAAAGATGGCATACTTTAAAACTAATGTAATTTTTATTTACGTAACATTACAAACAAAATCCTGTTTCTATATAAATTTGCAACATACCACTATAAACATACACAAATGAAATAAAATGGCATTTCGCAAGTGTAAACAATTTTATTTGAAAAAGAGAATTTTTATAGAAATACAATGGGACAAAATATTGGCACACATAACTAAAAATTATGTATGTCAATAAATCAAGGAATTATATCGAATGCCTAATGTTTTGTGACTCCATCTTTCCATTTATTAACAGTCATTATTATCTACGTAGTTTTTTTATTAGTTTTTGCTCTTCTTGCTCCTTCTCATCTTAAATACATTTTTGTCATTCGGAAATGTTTCGAAATTGTCTGCCATTTGCATAATGCCAGGTTATGATTTTCGCAACAATTTTCAGCGATATGACCTTGCTGATCAATCCTCGAGAAAAAAATTCGCGGCATCATCCTGTTGAAAAATACAGGGTATTCCTGAATCTATATACAAGCGGGCACCGGGTTATTCTTCATAAAAAAGAAATGAAAATGATATGGAATAACTTCTTTTTTTTAGGATTTTGTTTTCGAGAAAACCAGATTTGAATCCTTGCTTCATACATACGTTTTTCCAGCTATAAGCGATGTACATCGCTTAACAAAAAATATTCTTCTACACTTTCTTCATGTTTTTTTATTTGGAATTACATGGCGCCGCAACATAATTCTTAGTTAAATATGCTATCGCTTTTCCCACTATATTTCCATAAAAATTCTTTTTTTCTAAGTAAAATTGTTTAAACTGCCAGAATTTAGAAGATTCAAACGTTTACATACTTGAATATACCTTCATAAAGTAGGGATTGAAAACAATTATGATATCGGTTTCAGTTCATGAAAGAATTATGGAGAACTCAAAAATTCTCATCAAACAGTTTCCATTGTTTAAAACCGATATTATATGGTTTCCATGACTGTTAATTTCCAGTTCAGTGTGATAGCCAGATAGGTTAAGTGTGTTAATTACTGTGCCCATTAAAGTGGCGTCCGAAGTTTTCGACAAATTATATGGATTTCTTTATCTATGGTGCACTTCGTAAAAAACATTTAAAATATATGTAGATGTCTTTTACATAAATACAAATACAAAATATTTAACAAAATATAAATAGTAGTTTTCGATCGAGTTACTGTGCCTTGTCAGAATAAAAAGTTAACTACTGCGTGCTTGTTATTGAGCCTTTTCTAGTTATCATCTGTATCTAAATTTCTGTATACACTAAAATATTGAACATCAAAATAATCTTTATAATATTTTTAATATGTGTTTTGTATAAACTTTAATTTCTGTATATTTAATTCTCAATAGTATTTGATATGTATTCCTTATCTATTTTGATGTTTTTTATTTTATTTTCTATTTTACCACATTCATGCTTTTATTAGATATTTCATACTTGCACACTTATGTGTATGTATAGTTGGTATTCGTACATCTACTGTATACATATATATATATATATATATATATATATATATATAAGTGTGTAGTGGATACATATACATATATACCAATGTCATATTTACGAGACAAGGAATTAATTGTCTAATTAATTTTTTCTCAAGCGTCTATTAATTACAAATTTTTCATCAATACAAAGCACTTACTTTTTCTTTTTTGTTTGATTTATGAGAAGTCATACTGAAAAAATAGTTTTTGGATGAATAAAACAGATACGAGTAACTTAATTAAATCGTTACTTATCTCACATTCTTCGCAGGAAGACTATGCTAGAATTTTTAAGTAAGAAGCAAAAACAGTGCGTCGTATAATCGGTATGTCGCGTAGACTAGAGTTGGGTAAGAGGGGCATCGTTCCTGACATCTACTTGTCGGTAAACATGTTACTATGTCGGATAAACAGAGACCAAATAAACGGAGGTCTACTGTAATAACAAAATTGTATCAAAGTAATTTAGTTATTGTCTAGTATATTAGTCTTTCTATCATCTAGAAAAAATTCATATCGTTTGATCCAGTTTTAAAGAAGTTGTAGTAGTTTCTCTCATCCTCGCATAATTTTAGTATGTCATCACTGACGCCGTGATATTGCTATGGCCTTGTATTTTATCAATTTTCTCGCTACGCGAATACTAAGGTTCGACGGAGTCTGCGAATACGTGTGTTGCGGCACGCGCCGCGCCTCCTTTGACTCGAATTCCCGGAAGACAACTCATAATACAATGACATAACTTTTTTTTAATTTTAACATTTTAATACTTATTTTTTTAATATATTCCTGATACTTATCTGATTAAAATGACACCAGACATGATATAGTTTGGACAAATATTTCTGTTTACAATAAAATCAAAGACGACATAATTTCGATTACATTTATTTATCAAATACTTAATGTGTAATTCATTTTATTTTATTATCGTTGTAGTTATCTAAGTAAAATACATTGTTATTTTTAAAAACTGTACTTGAAAAGCTGCATTGATATCATGCATAATTAGAAGAGTACAAAATTATATTCTACGTTAAATTGTTTTGTTGCATATCGTCCTTGGAATTGTCAAGTGTCGTGGCGAAAGGTGATGGTTTTCCTCTATTCTTTAATAACACATAATGTAACAGAAAATTAATTTGTAAATAATTCATATTCAAATTGGCTGCGAATTTTTACCATTGTATGATTACGTATGTACTTACTTATCTGATCCTCCCTTGCTGAAGAGATATGATTTTAATATGCCTGCACGAGATATTTTATGTAAGATGGTGTAGCTGCTGTTTCAAATGTTAGTCTCTCGATTAGAATACGTAATTTCTGTTCACAATTTCCTTACTGTGAAAAATCATTTCTTACGGTTCTTCTTGAAGTTCTTTCGTTTCTTCATTTACGTTTCTTCTTTCTTCCTCCTGAGAGCCTAATAAAAATTGTGTGACATGTGTTGGGGTGCATCGTTCTCCTGTAATCGTACTTATAATGTCGAGTTAATCATGTTCACGCTTTCTCGTGTCTGATTGAATGGGATGAGCATTTTTATATAAAGATCCTTCCATTCCGAAAAGCGATGAAACGTATAAAAGAGCCTTAGAAATAGTAAGGAATTTTAAATTAGTTAATGACCATGTAGAACGAGGCTTGAAGTTTATCATCGAATGTACTAACTTATTAAAGAAAAATGAATATAATAAACAATTCATTTTACAAGTATTGGAAGATTATCGGTGACGTCATCCAAATGCCAGCAAATCAATCTGATTAAAAGTCGTATATTGACCAGTATGTAACATTTTATAAGATATTTCAATTAATTTTATTACAACGTATAATTTTAAATTAAATCTCGATAATATTATATACACGTAAGATTATATTTTCATTAAAAAATATTTAGTATTGCCTCTAAAACAGTGGAACACATTTATATTAAAATTAACGTAAATAATAGAAATTTCAAATCTTTGATCCCGATGCGACACCGGTTACCGTTGTCCAGTCGCTTTGAAATTTTGCGCACATTATTTCTTCACCCTCAAAAATCATTTTTTACACATGTAACTAAGGAACACCCTTGTGGTTACTTTTTCTTGTACCTCTGTCCTGTTAGGCGGGGAAAATGGTCATCGTCTTACCATATTTTTCTAATGCTAACTTGGGGATTTTACGAGGTCACGCTGACCGTGCGGCCGCTCAGCCCCGTGGCGGTACGCGGTCGGCGATGTTTTTATCAGCGAAATCCGCCGTGTACGTGAAAGTAGTAAAAGAGCAAAATCATTTCCGGACATGCGAACACTAACCCCTTCCCGTGCCATTTAGCTCGACGAAACTCGACTACCCAAGCGGTAGCCGTCAAAGCGCGCTAAACAGACCAGACCAGACTGATGCTCGAGGACAGTCGCAATACGAGCCGAAATGTAAATACTAGTAGTAGTATTGATGTAAATACTAGAAGTAAACGCTAATCCTTTTACTTTTATAGATATCATAATTTTATTATTGTTGCGTACGGCACAAAATAATTGCCGGAGGTCGTAAGGAGACAAAATGATGTAGTCCGACGACGTGTCGCTCGCTGAGGTATTTCGGACTCCACAGTCCACGTAAACTTGTATAAAATGTGTTGCGCACGGCGCAAAAGAATTGTTAATAATTACGATTGTTAGAGCACGGCTCTGTTCAGCGTAGAAAAGTGAAGTGTAACGGTTATCGAAATGTGCAGCAGTATATATAGACACCTGGCCGATGTTCAAGGGGAAGCATCGTCAGGTGTCGATGGCCGGGTCATTGCCTTCTAAGACAAAAACGCCGCGTATACATACGGCCGAGGCCAGCGTTTGACGGTCGGGCCAACGCACGCTGATTGTATTATTGTCTTGCCGCCTCGCCGTTTATTCGACAAAAAAGGTGCCAAACCAGCGTGGCACACGCGCGGCGCTTAAGAGCGGTAACACGGCGACGAGTTCGCGCCACGTTTGGTTGAGCTCGTCCGGGAGCGGAGCATCCCAATCCGCACCCCCCAACCATAGCTCCAGCAGCAATATTTTTGCTTTGATTACTGCCGGTGCCGCCCAGCCCAGCGGGTTGTACAAGCGCGCGATCACCGATATCACCGCTCTCTTCGTGATCCGGACTCCAATCCACCCCCAACACGGGATGGTGCTGTTGGGCAGCCCCCGTGAGGTCCACCGCCGCCGACTTCTGGCTATTCGCCAACACCAGAGGGGTGTTGGCTGCCCATTTTCCTAGCTGGAAGCCCCCACGCCCTAGGAAGCGTGTGAGCTCGTCACGGCAGGCTATAGTTTCCTCTACCCCGTCAGCGTCGAAGAGAGCGTCATCAACGTAGAAATTCGAGCGCATTATCGCTCGCGCACGAGGGAAGTGCGCTCCCTCGTCTTCGGCGAGCCGCAGTAGAGCGCGCTGAGCTAGGTATGGGGCGCAGGCCGTCCCGTATGTGACGGTGGTGAGCCGGAATTCGCGAGGCTCTTAGTCGGGACCACGCCGCCAAAAAATCCGCTGCAGATCCGCGTCCTCCTCGTGCACGCGGATCTGCCGAAACATCTTCTCGATGTCGGCCTTGAGGGCGAATCGCGGGACTCGCCAGCGCAACAGTACCGAGAAGATGTCTCGCTGCAACTTCGGCCCCGTCAGTAAGTAATCATTCAGCGACAGTCCGTTGGAAGTGGGGCTAGAGGCGTTGAAAACAACGCGGAATCGCGGTGTTCCGTCCATGTTCCGCTTGACCACTGGGTGGTGCGGAAGGAAAACCGCGCCATCCTGCGGTCCCTGAGGGGCCTCCTCCATATGCTCGAGGGCCTCATATTCGGCCAGAAAGCCCCGGTACGCGGTCTCCAACACTGTCGCCTCTGAGTCGCCGCTCGACTCCACGGAGCATGACTAGGGCACGGCCCTTTGACGAGCCGAGTGCGAGGGGTGGTTCGGTACGCAGGGGTAACCGAACCACGTATCGTCCGTCCGCCCGCCGTGAGACGGTTTTGACGAAATGTTCCTCGCACCTCGACTCGTCAGGGGAGAAAACAGATTTGGGACTCGCCTCCTCGAGCTCCCAGAACAATCGCAATTGCTGCACCAACTTCTCCTCCGCGCGACAGTGCAGGGACGTCACGGAGGGATCGGGATCGTTCGCGGGTGTCGACGCGGCGCCCGAGACGACCCAACCGAATACCGTTTCCTGCGCGATGGGCTGGCCGGTTGTTCCGCGGCGCAGGCCGGGACCGATCACATCACCGTAACGATCGGCCCCGATTAAGAGATCTACTGGGAAATCTAAAGTCGGATCAGGGTCCGCTAAAAGGAGGTCCTGCAGATGCGAGTAAACGCGAATATCGACGGTCGTCTTGGGCGCGTACCCGGTTAGTCTCCGGAGGACGAATGCGGAAAGCGGCACAGGAGCGTTCCCGCGCCCGGTCAACCGTAAGACCAGGTCGACCCGCGAAGTCACGCGACCCACCAACGCGTCCCCCGCACCCGTCACGGTGATAGCCACGGGCCGCTAAGGAATGCGGAGGGCCGGGACGAGGGATTCGGAGACGAAGGTCGCCACCGATCCCTGGTCCAACAAGGCCCTCACCGGCCTTACCCCCCCCCCAATCGTCGCGTGTCACTACCCATACTAGAGCGGTCGCGAGCAGTACGGCCCTGCTGCCGCTCCAGCATGCGATGCAGTTGTGGACTGCGGACGATGCGGAGATGTTCGTCGCTGCCTCCCGCCCGGGTTCTACCACAGTTAACTTTGGCCCGCCACCAACCCCGGAATCCTGGTGAATCAGGGTGTGGTGCGAGCCGTTACAAACGGAGCAGCGCGACGCGGAGGGACACTATGTCGCGGGGTGTCCCGAACGGAGGCAGTTGATGCAGCAACCGTGCGCCCTAACGAAATCCCGGCGCAGGTTGAGCGCCATGCCCCTGAACGCAGGGCACCGGAACAGCAGGTGGTTGTCGCCGTACTTCCGGCAACGGCTCGCCGTCGTCGTCGCCATCGCGTGGGAGCGTACCGGTGGTGGAGGTCGGGCCGGCTTACGCTCCGCGGAGGTAGCCGAGGGCTCCGGGGTCATCCTGAGCTCCGCGAAGGACCCGGCCCAATGCTCCAGGAACTCGTCGAGACTGACGTACGTGGGTGGATCAATGGCGGCGCGGATTTCGTGGATCCACGCCTCTCTCGACTTTGGATCGAGTTTTTCCACCGTTAGGTGGACCAGCAGGTCGTCCCAGTGGTCCACCGGCCGCCACAAATTTCGCAACTGGGCCAACGCCTCGTTAGTGCGACGACGCAGCAAGGCGAGACCGCTGCCGTCGCGATCGCGGGTGAGCGGCGCAAGGGCCAGGAAGCTCGACAGGAGCGCACTGACGACCAGCCGCTTCTGGTCATACCTCCTGACCAAGGGCGTTCGCTGCTGTTACGGAGTAGTGAGCAATCTCGGACACTGCTTCCCCCTCTAAAGCACCCTTGAGGTACTGTAGTCGCTGGACGTCGTGAAGAGTCCGGTTCTTCACGATCAGCGACTCAAACTGATCCGAGAAGCTCAGCCACTCCGTGTAGCAGCCGGCGAACCTTGGCAATGGGAGTCGCGGTAGCTGCGCCACGGGCGCGTTACAGGACTCTGACACCCTAATCTGGCTCGCGTCAGTCAGCGGACAAATATCGGATAAATTGCTTCGCTTTCGTCATCCGCCGTCCCTCTTTTATCATCCACGTTCTTCCTTTTCCATCGGTAAAATTGATGGGAAAACGTTGTTGTTTTCTTAACCCTTTACGCTCGAAGCCGTTTCAACTGTAAACCTAAAATAATTGTTCCGTCTTACAGTGTTCCCATTTTACATGACAGGGTGCAAATCTAGACTTTCTTGATATAAGAATTATTTCGATGATACAAAAATTCTAGCGGTGCCTCGGAGTGCACCACTCGAGGGTTAACTCGCAAAGGGTTAATACATACTTCCAATAACAGTTTTATCTCCGCATCTATGTTCCTCTTTGAATGTTGTTCCACTCGTTTACAAAAAGGTTTGTAAAGTTTATACGATTTTACTCGCCCAGTCTTTGCCCGAACTGGGTCTCGAACGTGCTCGATAATTTTTCGCTCGCGTGCACACGATTTTCATGGTCGATACCAGAAAGGTTGAATTCGCTGGCGCGACGAGCGTTGCCAGTACACTCGCCTGATACTCCGAATAGCGGCCTGACGCATAAAGGATCCAGGACACGCTGGTGGCCGTGATATCGTGACCGGCGAATATGAACGTGTTCACCTCGTTCCGAATGTCCTCGTCGGTGAGGGCGTCGCCGTTCTGCGACAGATCTAACAGCAAGTCCAGCAAAGTCTGGTACTTGGTAACCCGTTCCTCCGCGTTTCTCTTCTCCTTCGCTTGCCACTGGCCCTTCCTCCCCGCGATGATCTGCGAACAAGATCATTGTACGTGACACACGTGGCCCTCGACGCCATTCGCCCTTTATGCACCTCGTTCGGGTTAGACGGTGGGATGAGAATATTTACTTTGTCGACGAAGCCGTGAACGACGCGCAATGTGCGCTCGTGATTTTTGCCCCATCTCGTTAATTTGAAGATCGGATCGAAAGACATCCAGACGTTTAGGAATCTTCTTTGGGAGATCGAGGCCAATCTGAGAAGACGACGGAATATTTATGTCGAAGTATAACTTGCATATTTTTCGATTGAATGTATTTTATTCAAGTTTTTTAATTAGCATCCCCTTGGCCAGGCTCGCGCAGAGTTACGATCGAATTGGTCGAGGAATTTTAATGAATAAAGGTTACATCGCAATTCAATCGCGTTGTAATTCTGTCACATCGTGATTCAATTACATTGTAATTCGATCGCATTGCAATTCAATTACATTATCATTCGATCACATTGTAATCTGTGATTCGGATCTCTATTCAATTCGATTCAATTACAATGCAATTCGTAATTGCAATCACAGCACAATTGCAAAATACTGGACAATTAAATTGCATGAATCGCAAATGACGATGCAACCGAATTGAAAATCGCGAATTAAAAAATAATAAATTAATAATTCGAAAACATTGGGACATTAAAGTCGCGTTCGGTCCAGTATCGAAGTTAATTGCGTTTTGAAAGATGTTCAAATCCTTTTTGCCAGCGCTTGAGAAAAATGTATTAAGAAATAATATACAGTTTTAATAATAATAATATTAGGTGAAATTATAATATATTCTTTGGGAGACGAGAAAATTTACTTACGTATTGACAGCCTGTACGTATTCGTTTTTTAAATCCGTTTGCGCGTTGATGTGGCATCCCATGAAGCTATCTGTAAAAATAGTGTACGTGATCGTTAATTGCAATTACGCAATAATATATCTGTGAATAAATATGTAATTTTACATATAACGCTGTCGCACGTGAACGTACGTAATTTTATATTTCCTATCTTCTAAATCATTTAATCCTTCGCGTTCGACCGGTGACTCGCCACTCAAAATTATATTAATATATTAATTGTTATTAACATAATCATAGTAATTATAATAACAATATTATAATACTATGATCATATAATAATATAATACGTTCCAACATAATTTTATCGTTATAATAATCGCAATAATGATATAATAATATCTGAATAACGGTCCGAAAAAATGATTGCACAACGAAATATTTGATTTCGCGCGGAACGACGCAACAACAGGGTGAGGTAACGGGGGTTAGTTTTTTATTGCGCGAATTGCGCAGCGTTTCGGTTTCTACTTGTTTCAAAGGAGAATAGTAACAGTTGTATTTTTTGTGCCGACTCGCGGTCGCCTGTATACCCTAATAAATCGGGGCGCAGCTGTAAATACGTCGCGAGGATTTCGAAAACGTAATACGGTAACGCGACGGGGAGAGATTAATTACGAGCCACCATGTCGAACGGGTGGGGCGACGCGACCGCTAGTCCGACATTCGCGAAGTCATTTGCTCGGCAGCCTCGGTTCGCGAAGGGTGGGTCCGCGGACCGCGATCGCGTGCTCCGTCTTTCCTCGAATCATTTGCTCGGCGATTTCGAATCGAAAGGGATTGGTCCGCTATATTCTCGGCCACCTTATCCGCCGGCATTCTCGTCGTTCGCTAAATTCTATTCTCCGGTTATTTCGTGATATTTATTATATATTATTTTTGAATATCATCCGCTGAAATATTTAATTGGCACATCGGCTCGCCGGGATAATTGGCGCTTGATCGCGCTTCATCTCGCCCGAGGTCACGCTTAATTTCGCTTGAAATTGCGTTCGATCATCCGGCTTGAGATCGCGCCTGATCTCTCCGTTCAGATCGCGCTTGATCGCGCTCGCGGCCGCGATTTTCACGTCGCAGATTCGTCGTTCTATTTATGTATTCGACCGTGGGCCTCGGTTACACCGTATTCGGGTGGGTTTTCGGCTGACCGTTGCATCATTTTCCTCGAAATCCAAGGAGGACAAAATCAATCGCGATAACAAAGATTGCTACGTGGTACGTCGCAGCTCTTTGCTTATTCATTCTAATCTGTTTTCGCATTGCGATCGAAATTAACCGAATTTTGTATTGCTGTTGCAGATCTGAAGACGATCGCTGCTGCAAATGACTGCTGCAAATGGCTACTGCAAACGACTGCTGCAAATGGCTACTGCAAATGACTGCTGAGATCGAGAGGCAACGTGTCGGGCTTCGTCGAGGAGGCAGGGTTGTTAGTATAATTTTCAATTATTTCAATTATTCAATTAAAATTGAATAATTATTTCGTGAACGATGACGGACGGTATTTTAATATGTCTCTGCTTTTCTTTTTGTTCCAGGACTCTAACGTAGCACTCTCCGCCCAACAAGTAGTGAGTGAATGTTCAGTTTTCCTTTTTTTTTATTACGTAGATAACGTAGACAATTTTGACGAGTACAATGGCCAAAGGATTGCCCTGCAATCCTTTGAGTGGTAATCAGTTTTCTAGGTAGGTAGGGTCTTTTCGCACGTCGCGATTTCCTTGGATTGTTTCATATTGTAAATATTATTATCTCGAAGCTGCCGAAAAATTGAACTTTTGCATACACGATTGTCATAATACGAATGTTTGAAGAATTACGTTGGTGTAATTGCTGCACCAATGTATCAAATAATAATGTTGTTCCGCCTAATTACATTAGTGGTCACGTGCGAAAAGACGTTTCGCGATAGGTAAATCAATATTTGTTTAAAGTTTCCAAATAATGGAGTATCTTAAATTAAATTGTTTGTAAATTTTGTGAATTTATTAAAAATGTTTCATTCTGTCACTTCATATATATATTACATATCTATTCTCTTGCATGCTTCAATTCATTTTTCAATAACTTGATTTAACATCTTAGCCCGAGAAACTAATAACCCTTTTTAGTTAGGATTTTCAGAGATCCGAGGTTCCATGCTCGTTGCTCGAATCCTTCTCGAGTGCCCAAGCGTGCTCGGTTGGGTGCGAGCAACGGCGCATGGGACGGTATTAATAACAATTATAAACCGCGACTGACAATGACTAGCGCATCGTGCACGACATAATCTCCACTTGTATGGTGTGTTAGGCTTTAGTGGATTTTTTGTCGGTTCTCTTTGAGATCAGAGCTAGCTTTAACCTTGAGCATATTCCATACGATCCGCGCCGTGCAACGCGGATCTATGAAATATGTGTGCACAGAATGCTTATTTTCCATTCTCACCGGTTGAAATATATAATAATATAATATACAAATATAATAAATATAATATATATGAAAATATAATCGAAGCTCTCGCAAGAGCCCTTAAAGAAATTCAACGAAACGATACACGACTATTATTATTAGTCTGTTAGAGTCTCGTCCATGATACAAACTTCCCAATTGAAATTCGATGATATCGCAATGATCGCTACCATTGTCAGTCGATTTCAGTAACTAACATGTACCTTAGAATCGAATAAATGGGTCATGTTGGGGTGTCAGAGTGTGTCCCGGGACATGCTCCGCAGGCTAGCACCTCAGCGTATGTGTGAGAACCGTGGAGTGAATGTGTTGGTACGATTGCTTTGCCATATTTTTAAATATAGCGTTAGGCAGGATAGGTAACTTGCCTTATCGGTGTGTGTGTGTTTAAATGGTTAGGTAGGGCCGGGGCCGGCTATCGCCTCGTTACGGGTAGGCCACGATTCGAACGGTAGTCGGCCACCGGTAGGGCTCGAAGTGTTCGACTCGACGCCGATTCGAACGTTGCACGACGTTCGATTAGAGGCCTCGAGATCGATCCTTCAAGGTTTCTCTTAGCTTCCGTGGTCGCGGATGCGTACGCGCGGGAATTAGGGCTTTCGAAACGAAACGATACCGGCTCTATTGCACCAACAGCATTGCACATAGCTGCGGAGCACGTGTAAGGTTCTAGGGTCATCAGGTGAATTGCCGAAGAAAAGAAGAGGCCTAAAGAGGCTGAAGAGGCCCCTCCGACAAACTGTCGAGGGGCCAATTGTCGTTACCACGTTGCCACTGTACTCGTACGTAGAAATATTAGTTGTAACAATAGTGTAGTAGTAGTAGTAGTATAGTAGTTTGAACATGGGCAGGCCTCGCCGCCCCAACGATCAGCGCAGATGGGCACGTCCGCGACTTGCGAATAGTGTTGCGAAACGATCACGCGTTGTTTGAATTCATTTTGAACAGAGACACGTAAATTACCGTTGCGAATCAAATAATCGCGAGTTCCAATATAGCGTTGCGAACGAAACGAAACGACCGCAATTTCCTTTTATTTCTTGTGTGCATCGTAGCTTTAAAGATAGCGTTGCGAACGAAACGATCGCGATGTCTTTGTATTTCTTGTGCATCGTAGCTTTAAAGATAGCGTTGCGAATACGATCTCGCGTTGTGATTTGATCTGTTTTCAAGATTTTTGCAATTCCGCTCTCATTCTGAGAGAGCGCAGTCTCTTTCTTGGATCTCTCTGTTCGTTGCATTAGCGTCGCGTCCACGTAATCGCGTTGCAATTAGTTTACCCTTCGACCTTGCAGGCGCCCATGCTGCGGCTGCCACAAAAGGCAGGCCTCGCCACCCCAACAACAGCCTCGGATGGGCACATCCGCGACTTTTGCCGTAGCGTTGCGAATTATTCACGCGTTGCTATAATTAATTTTGAACAGAAATCGTAGCGTTGCGAATATAAAATAGACGCGATTTTCCTTTGAATTATCAAGTACAATAGCTTTGAACATAGCGTTGCGAACTGACCGCCTTGTAACTTTGCAATTCCATCAGATATTTCAGAGTCTCCAGACTCGTTCTTCCCAGAAAGTAAAGTAAAGTAAAGTAAAGTAAAGTCAAGTCAAGTCTTTTGGATTTCTGTTCGTTGCATTAGGGTCGCATCCACGTAATCGCGTTGCCAGTAGCTTCGTTCGACCTTCCAGGCGCCCATGCCGTAGCTGCAACAATGGACCGATGTCCCAGCGAACAGCTCAGTTGGGCCCATCGCAATTTTTCCATCCTAGCGTTGCGAAACCAATTGTCGCGGTGTTTGTCTCTTTGAACCGATTTCAAAGGATTAGCGTTGCGTCCGCATAATCGCGTTGCCAAGTGTATAGCTTCGTTCGTCTTTCAGAGCCCAGGCTGCAGCTGCAACCCTCCGCAGCGCCGGCATTCGCGATGCTTTTAGTGTCACGAGATGAGATTGAAGACGGTTTTGAGTTAGCATTGCGATTGCAAACACGCGTGTTTCATTTTTAAACGAGATAGTCGGAGGCGCCGGGCCTCGCAGCATAAGACCGCGAAACACCATCTCTGTGCAAAAAACACAGCGTTACTAGACCTCGGTCTATATCCGGGACGGCCGGCTTGCGGAATCTTCATTCCGTTTGCTGGAACAACCGTCCCGGACGAAGAGGCGCATCCGTGCTGGCTTTACGACGTCCAGGCGGGTGGGTGGTGCGTAGCGTAGGAATCCGGGGTGGATTCCAAGGATCTGGGGACAGACCCTGTCGGTAGGCTATCTCGAAATAATAGCGTCGCGATGATACCTCCACACGTTGTCTTAGCGTCGCGATCATATTTGCCAACGCGTTGCTTTTTAGCGTTGCGAAGCAAATGCCGCGCTGCGAGTAGCCGTTCCAAGGATCGCAGCTTCATCATCATTATCATCATCATCATCGTCGTCATCTCGCAATCGTTGATCCCCCTTTTAGAGTTGCGTGAATATAAATGAAAGTGCACGGGAGAGTTTTCAATTTCCGAATCGAGCTAATTAACATCGAAATCAAGAATGCACTGCTCGCGTTGCTGTTGACAGATAATATTTAACTTACTATTTAACTAAGATACTATTTAACGAAATTTTATAGACTAGCGTTGCGAAAATTGCGCTTTTCTTTCCACCCCTTTCGCTTCGATTTCCTCTCTGCACGCGAGATATAATCGTAATACGCCTGTTCGGGTTGATCTCGCGAGTTGACACCGGAAAATCGGCACAGGGAGCACGAATGTTTTATTTCTTCCCTTTTCGTTTTTGTGGGGGGAGGGGTGCGAACACGTGGTGCATACGCCCACCGGACCAATGCGTAGAACAGAAACTCGTTGTTGCGTTCCGAGATCAACAAGTTGCAACAATTGGCGCGACATCGCGACGCGCGTCGCTCCGTCCAAGTTTTCGCGGGGCGATACAACGCGCAACCCTTTGTGTGCGTGTCCTCGATCGTACGAAAGTGTCGACGTAAAAAAAAGACGCATTGAGTTGGGTCACCTATGTCGGCACGCGCGACGATACCGTTGCTACCGTTGTATTAGCATCTAATGCAGAGGGTGCCGTGGTATCGAAGCGCCTTGCGATTCGAGGAGTAAATCGTGTGTAGATTTCTTTTGGACGTAGCGATGCGTGTCTTTGCCAATCGATGGTGCGTGAGCGTCAAATGCTGGGAACGTAACAACGCGTTTCACTGCATGTCATACTTTTCGAAAAAAACGCAGTGGTTCGATCGCATTGTAGCAGTAAATTTTGCGAGAATTTTTTTTTCATGCAACCTGTTTCGTGTCTTATCGTTTTCGAAAGAAGGGACAAGGAATCGAAACAGGTGTAGATCGATGGAGGGAATGAGGGGTTCGTTGCGACTTGCAAAATCGATTTTTCGGTGTGAAATTGATTATTCGGATGATAGAGTTGCGATGAATTTGTGAGATGTGAAGTTAGAATGGAATTACGATTGTATTGAGTATGCAGGGAGGATGATACATTGCAAATGAATTAAATAGTTCGCGTCGCGTAGCGTCGCGTAGCGTCGCGTTTGCATTTAGAGTCTCGAGGAAGAATGCACTGAAATCGCGTTTGCTTTCGGACAGCAATGTCTATAACCTGAAAATGGCGTTGCGCGAATATGGTCACGCGTTTGTTTGAAATATGCGTGTCCAGAATTATGGTACTTGCGGGAAATGAGACGGGTTACCGAGGTCATTTGAAGTAGTCTTTTTCCTTGGCGAAAATGCAGTCCGCGGCTTCGTTTGCGAGTTATTAGCGAAAAACAGTGACCAATGAGAGGCGAGAGATCGTCTGGCGCGAGGCGGCCGTGACAATTAGTGGACAGGGCCCATTTCTGTTGATTGGCTCGGTCTCCTAGCGCTAGGCGAGCTTCTCGTCTCTCATTGGTCAGTGTTCCTCGTTAGTAACACGTGGACAAAGTTTGCTCAAAGATTTACAAAGTAGATCGATATAGTAATTAATTGATTTTAGTTTAAAGTAATTCATTGATTTCGAAGTAATTCATTTACGAATTAATTACTCGGAGGCCGCGAATTGCATTTTCGCTAACGAAAAAAGTTGCTTTGAATAATCGAGAGAAACTCTCGTTTCTCGGAAGTATCATCATGTCGGGACATCCTGCATATCGAGTGGACTACCATTATTAAATATATTTCTTATTTTATATAATATTATATTTATTAAATATATTTCTTATTTTTTTTAGATTTTTTCCTCATAATGATGATAAATTCTTGATGATAAATAGATAAATACCGTAGGGAAATCAATCACCGAACAGTGATTGATTAACAGGGAGTAGCGTCTCTGAGGTACCCGAATCGCTTGGGGTTTTGGGGGGTTAGAGGGTTGGATGGTTGGGCGGTTGGGGGGGGGGGTCAGGTTTTCGTCGCTGGACATCACTAGACTGCGGATTTTTTCCATTTCGGCAAAAGTCGGTGATCTATATTATAATTTCAACTTTTCTACAAAATTATTCGTGAAATAACAAAAATTTCCATTTGGCAACAACAACTCTTACAATCGATGTATTTTTCTTGATTTTGCATTGAAAAAATCCGCAGTCTAGACATCATCATACGAAGACATCTCGTCCGCCGACGGATGCGTAATTTCGATAAGTTATTAACCCCGTTCATGGGCACAATACGAATTTTCAAGATGACAGCACATTTGAACGGTAGGAATATTCGAGCCTGGTAGTCTATGCGCGCGGTAAAAGTGGATGGGAAGCGTAGTTCTCGGTGCCTGTGAAAGGAGTAAGACTTAAGACAGTAGAGACTCCTTTATCGGAACATTTATTTTTATAATACTTTATTAGATAATTTAAGATAGAGAAATAGATATTGCAAAAATAAACCGTCGGATTAAAGAGTCTCTCGAATTATTGCGGCTAGATTCGCTTCTTTCGCAATAATTCGTTGACTATGTGTTTAGTTATTAAGGATTTAATTATTAAGGCGTTAGTTATTAAGGCGTTAGATATTAAGGTGTTAATTAATAAGGGGCCACTTATTAAGGGGGTAGGTTATTTGTAATACCGCTTCGCTCTCATGGACGTGTTATGTCGCTTGCATCGACACTGCACGTGTAAGGTGCTTGCAGAACGACTAAACATGCGCTTCTGGTTTTGCTCCATCTATGGTCATTTAGCTTGCCTTTCTATGTTTGGTCAAAGGAACCAAACTTTTTCGAATTAAAGTTCTCTTGAATCGAAGCATGTTTACTCGTCTGCAGTACCGCACGAACGGTAGTGCATCCCGAGATAACACGTACGTGGCACCGAAACGGTAAAACAAAACTTCTGTAAGAAAGAAAGCCATAACGAGAGCCATAACTAGAGCCACAACTAGAGAGAGAAATTCCGACTTCGTTCTGACTTTCTTTCGGATCTCCACTCGCAGCAACCTCCACGTGGTGAGATCCGAGCAATCGATGTAACTTTCAATTCTCAGTTTTCAATTTTTAATCTTCAATTTTCAATTCTCAATTTTCAATAATTTGTAATTCAAAGGAACCTCGATCAGACCGTAACAGATTGAAAATTGAAAATTGAAAATTACATCGAGCTAATGGCTGCGAGATACATTTTTCAAATACGTCGATAACTATATAAATAAGTATATATAGATATAAATATAATAGTAAATATAAATAATAAATAATTAAATTGCTGTTCAATTTATATTTTCCAGTTTCGTGAGTTTCGTGGTTCGAATATATGTATATATATGCGCCCAATCAATTTATTGTTACAAAATCGTGAAACGTCGCGTCTTAAAGCAAACGTGGTATACAGAATGCATACTCGGTTCTTGCTAAGAAGCTTAAATATCTCTGAAACATCGGTAACAACGAGTTCGCGAGTCGCATAGTTTTTATTAATCGATGTTCGAATCGATATATCGTGGGAGAGCTGTTGTCAAAAAGATCGAAACACAGTATTGAATTAGCGACAGTTTTTTTCGTGAACTGCCAAACGAGAAAAAATACTTCCCAAAATCGTCAAGTAGATGTGAAAATATTTTTTAGTATCAATATAATATTAAGTAGTCGATGATAATTTTCGAAGCATTTGTTTCTCAGCGAAGCCGATCGATTGAATATGATTTCGAAGACAACAGATTTAACGATCACCAAACGTCGCGATGATATATTTCTGGAACCCAGCCACGTATAAAATAACATATACACATTAATTAATAATCAGCTTTCCCGGTATTTTACGTTGGTCCATAGGAAACCGGATGAATATTTTTGATTTTTTAGCTACGGTTACTTTTAATTTCGGTTCTTTTTTTAACTGTTATATATTACATTAATTAATTTTTGTTTATTATAGAATTAGAATATATTAGATTACTATATATATTAGAATGAACGAACGATAATGCAGAATTTTCTTTTATTTTAATAGATTAATTTCTTATTCAATATTCTATACAGCGTGTCCATAATTATGTTAACCCCCGGAAAGGGATGATTCCCGAACTACCAAAAATTGATCGACACATTCCTGAATCTCTTTCGTGTATTATCGAAACTCTTCTTTTTTTGTTTTTATTATTATTATTATTATTAATTATCGGAATCTGATTTGCAATTTCGTCGACTAGGTGAAAATATCGGCACTCCTGTACGAAATAACCGATCGTACCAAACAATTGGCTGAACCGCGTGCTCGGTTGGATAGCGACAAGAAATTTCAAAGTCGTGCGACCGCGGCGAGCATTCCGAAAGCTTTGGCACGCATAATCGAGCTTTCGAAACCACGGCAGCCGTATCAACACCCTTCCAAGCTATCGGTTACGTTTCACGCGGTGCTCTACACCCGGTCGGTTCGTACTTCTCGCTTTTTACACGTTCAAGAAAAATACGGACTGTCCGAAAAATCCGAAAGAATACGCTTTAACTCTTTCATGGGCACGATCATTTTTAAGAAGATGGCAGCGCGTTTTAACGGTGGCGATAGTTGAGCCTGGGATCCATATGCGCACTAAAAGTGGGCGCTAAGCTTAGTTCACAGTGCCTACGAAAGGGTTAAATGATTCGAAGTAACATCTTCCCTTGGCGAAAATGCCTTTTATTTTTGCCGTTCGCTGAAAAGGTAGAGAGACCCTTCTGTCAATTATGATAGGAGTATTTTTGCAATTATGGTAGAAACATTTTTGCCAATTATGGTAGAAACATTTTTGCCAATTGCGAAGAGAATACTGTAATTGAAATTCGAAGGGTGCGTATTAGTTCTCGCTCCACGGTGGCATGGGTTTCAGTAATTTCAAAAATTCGCGTCCGTAGTCAGATGATTTTTAGGAAAAAACATTTTCTTTTGTAGCCACGCAACGTATAATTGAGTTGTCGAGACCGAAAAGGAAGCGAAGGGCAAAGGGCAAGAGAACGAAAAAGGTGTATGGTAGCAAGTCATGGTAATTATTACGTCGATATTGGTATAAATTCTCCGAAATAACTGTTGCAATTTTAGTAGCAACTTGCGGTACAAAATATCAGATGCGACGGTAACCTTGTGAGATTAGTTTGTTTTATTTAGTGTTAATGCAAATTATTCAAGAAAATATTCCTCATAGAATTCGTAAACACGCGAGCGAGCTAATAATAAATTTGTTCGGACAACTTGTTTTCCAACTTATTAAATTACTAATCTTCTTTTTCAAAAACAATGCCGCGTCTCTTGCAGCTATTTTGCAAAACACTCGAAGAAGAAGCAAGCTCACGAACATAGAAAATACGAGCGGAGAATGAAAAGAAAAAAGCTGAGGAGAGCAGGGAAACAATGTCCACCGAGGACGTCGGATTCCGATAGAACTATCATCGTGGTAGATTTAAAGTCCAAAAATGAGTGAACAAAAATTATTGTAGTATCACTTCGTAAGATTAGCATAATCCTCTCGATATCTATTCACGAAGAAGAATGCAATACTCTTTTTTAAAATTAATTTAAAAATTAATCTAAATGTCTCGGCACTACTCTCGTGATCGGAACAATGACCTTTGTCGTATTAAAAAAATCACCAAATCGATAGCAAATAGAATTGGACTAATTGTAATTTCAGATTTTCTTGCTCTTTTGTCTAGTTTCGTGTTCGCTTACCGCATATTATGTCCAACGTAGCTCGTTTCACGTACGGAGAAATGTCGAAAGAAGATTTGCCGACTTCTTTCCTTAGACAGGATATCACACAATATTCCAGCTTCTCTGATCGCTGTCTAGAAGTACACCTCTAAAAGACCACTGTGAAACGTTGGTGTTAACAACTTCCTCCATGAATGCCATTTTTCACCTGGCACAGAATCGTTATACTCTTTTTTATTCTTCTTTTATTTCTTGATATGATAGGACTTGTTCATTCTGGAAACTGATTTTTAATTTGATCGAATTAGTAGACATTTTTCGACAGAAATGCGACTGGATGATAGGATATGAAGAAATTTATTTAATTGATTTACGGAATGAATCGCGAATGCCTGTTAAATTCGGTCTTTCTTCTAATTTAGTTCGATTGGAGAGTGATGAATTTTTTTAGAGAAAAAGAGAATTTTAGAGTTTTGAGAGAAAAAGAATTTTAGACTTTCGAGAACTGTAGACTTGCGATAAAGACAAAGAAATTGTACGTTTCATAGATTCATACCGATTTAATCTAATAAGAATTAGCATTTCTAAACTTTCGAATTATTTAAAGAAAAAAAAACAACTGAATTCACAACAAAAAATTGTGAGAAGAATTGGGGATCAAACGCGATGCGAATCAGTTACATTGAACGCAAAAGGTAGTGATAACGACAACGTAATTATCGTTCCAATTAATTGGTATTCAGGAAGCTAATTTAATACGTTTGTTCTGCGAATGCAGCGACCAATAGATGAGCACGACTGGTGTTTAACATCGTTCGTTTTTATTGACTAACGTGGCTAAAATTAATTCGACTGTCTATATGCGGAAACCTGCATAGACATCCATTATGTAGATTATCGTAGATAATGTACACAATTTGAAATGAATACACGTCGCACGGGATGTCAAGGAATGTCGAAACATTAGCGGAATATTTCAATGATTCAACTGATGGTAATCGTTGCAACGACTATTTACTAGCCTCGTGTCTGCGACGAAAATATTCGAGTGTTCGAAAAGTGAACAACACCGATCCGATATCTGTACATTCATTATATCGTGCTCGATATACCTGGAAACATGTTTCTAAATTCTACTGATCGAAGTAGATCATCTACACAACTGATATGCATTTTAAGGTATCAATTTTTCTATTCAATTCTTATATTCAATTCTTATATTCAATTTATGTATTCAATTTTTGTATTAAATATTTTCATTCAAAAATAAACAAAATAAAATAATGAGAAAATGATCAAAATAAAATAATGAGAAAATGATCAAAATAAAATAATGAGAAAATGAATAAAATAAAACTATGAGTAAATGAACAAAATGCAAAATGCTTACCAGTGCTAGTTAACAAGCCGGAGCCAAGCTATGGCTGCAGATATTCGTATTCCAGATTTTTGTCACTGTGAACGCTGCTGCTCAATAATGTCTGAACCGCTTCAGCTTTATAGAGAAGTATAAAGGGCCTCATGCGTGTGTGTGTGTGTGCCTATCCAAATTAAGTACATATCTCCCAACTCTTTTCCCCAGTTGATCATCTTCTTGAAGGCTTCTGTAACAGATCAGTTAGCGTTAGGAAGATCAGTAATGCTGACTTGTGTTGTTTGTTCTTTGCATTGTCAGCGAGAAAAATCAATTAAACAGATCTCTCCATGTGAAAGCGACTAAGCGACTACTAGAGTAGTAATATTTACATAAACACTTTTAACAAGATTTTACGTCAATTATATTGTACTGTTTTTCTTCTGTATTGTTTTCGTTGAGTTTTGTTTTATCGTTTAGCGTTATCTTTTTATTTTTAAATTAGAAAAAGATGCAGATTCGTATTGTATTTGTTATCTTCGTTCTATTAATAGCTGGTTCGTTGCCGCGAGTTTCATTAATCTGTGTCGCGCAGTGAAAATTTCACTGTTGAGAACGGAATTTCGCGCTGTTCGAAAGAATCTCTTCGATATCATCCTATGCTATTCGACCAATAACGATCGTTGACCCGAGCCAGCGTGCAGAAATAGATCTTTGCCAGTTCTATTCAAGGTCATTTATAATTATACCATATCTCCAATATATTATATTGTAACGTGTGTTGTGTTCGGGATACAACGGAAGGACACAGTTTGAAATTGCACTGGACTTTATTCGGAGATGTATATATTATAAATGACGCGCGTGCGGATGGTTACAAGATGAGGCACGGCGGAATATTTAAACGTGAAGAAGCTCGGCGAAATGTTTAGACGAGAAGAAGAACGCAGTTTCTTGTCTCTGTTATTTATATTATGTCCCCGACATCCTCGCTGTCTTCTTTTCCCCCGTTTAGTTTAGCGGGGGAGGCAGCCATCGTCGAACCCTCGCTGTAGTAGGGGCGCGCTGACCGTTCGGCCGGGTAGCGGTACGCGGCCGGCGACTTTCTCCGCGACTAGGCCTGCAGTACATGTAGCAGTGATAAAAAATAAAGAGACAAAGGAATTTCCGGTTCTTGCAAACGTCAAGGACGTTTTCTCTCTGTCGAACCCTTGACATCTGCAAGCGGACAGTTTTATGGTTATTACGGTCGCCGACCGTGTGCCGCTACAATATTATAAATTTGATTTACAATATAGTAGATTTCTCATAGAAATTTAACTTTTTCTTCGACTTCGTTTTTATTAGGAAAAATTTAATTGGAAATTCTAAATTATTATAGAAATTATAATCGAAATTTAGATTGTTAAATCGAAACCGGTATATTTTAGTCACATTGGCACGATCCTTTTTAAAATGTGAAGAAAGAAAAATTCGCGTCTAGATTGAAAAAAAATAGCGATCGCTTTTTAAACGACGTTGTTTCAACGAACAACTTTTATCCAGGGGTTGTGTTCGTACGAAAAATCGCATAGAATTCCATGCAATTATACGGTACAGTAGCGTTATTCAGGACGCAGGCGACATCGACCTGCTTCTTCTTTCGTCCCGTTTCGTCTCGTGAGAGGCTCTCGCCGATTCCTTTCGCGCGTGCACTCGTGCCGCGCGATATTCCCTCGCTTCTCTCATATTTAGAGCAGGCTACTTATTTCCGAACTACATACGCGCGCTTTATCTTTTCTGATTAACGTCCGATTTGTTCGCCGACCTTATTAACGGTCTCGCGATAAACCAGTGCGTTTCGTTTCGTTTCGTTTCGTTTCCAAAAGGACTTTGACTTCTCTCACTCGACGAGATCATTAATAAGCTGTGATCCCTTATGATCTTCTTCGTAAAATGCAATTCACCAAAACATCGTCTCTTCTTCCATGCGAACGAGTCGCCTTAGATCCGATACAGTTTCTCTTTTTTTAGTCGTTTTGCTTCATCTCGAATTATAGTCCGATCGGTGCAACCGATTCAATTGCCTCGGACGTTTTACCGTCGATTTTATTGCCGATTTTATTACCGAGGCGAATTTCTTTTATTCGAACGGAGATCGCAAAATATTGTTAAAAAATCGAGTGGAAGTTCTGAAATATTCTAACGAAGATTCTAAAGAATTTTAATGGATGTTCTAAAAAATTCTAGTAAAGATTCCAAATAATTCTAATAAAGATCCCAAACAATTCTAATAAAGATCCCAAACAATTCTAATAAAGATCCCAAACAATTCTAATAAATATTCCAAATAATTCTAATAAAGATTCCAAACAATTCTAATAAAGATCCCAAAAAATTCTAATAAAGATCCCAAAAAATTCTATTAAAGATTCCAAAAGATTCTAACAATTCGAATAAATATTCTAGAAACTTCAAATAAAAATAACGATGCTTCCCAAAATTAATTAAGACAGTTCGTCATATAACTATTCGGTTCTGCATTCCAAAGAGTTTTCAAAATGTATGCGCCGTTCCATCGTGTTTTACTCGACTTTTCGTTTCTATTATTAGCTTCGATTTAGCAAACGAGAGAGAGAGAGAGAGAGAGAGATTCTTCCATTATTCCCCGGCTTGTGTTGCAATAAACCACAAAAATGAGGCTATTTAATTTTTAACAAGATAAAGCACGTCTCGCTATCGCGTCTTTTTCAATGCACAAGTTTTTCCTCAAATACTCAAGATATTTAAACTCTCTCGAGAAAACTAACTCGCCAATTTCCCGACATATTGCTATCGCAACTTTCTCTCAGCGTTGCTCGTTAATTAATCGAAGCTGCTCACACTTGTTCATTGTCAATGTCGGTACACCTCCTCGCTCGATTAGCGCGTTTCTCCGCTTTCCGATCTCCCCGGGGCTATCAATCGAATCGTGTCAAATTGAAAATAAAACTACACGAACGAGTAACCGACGATATATTTCACTCACTCCAGATGATACATACATCGTGTACCAGATATTTCACGCGTCCGTGACACATTTTTCTGCACTTTTTCTATACGTCCTCGGTGCGTTATTCTTTCTTTTTATACGTGCAACAAATACTGTGCGAAACATTACATAAATTGTACTTTGCGATCTCTCTCGCATTACTGTGTTCACCGTTGTCGGCCACTAACATTCGTATAATACAATTCGGTGAGAATTCTTCTTTTCGAATTAGATGATTCCAGCTTCGCGTTGCCATAATTTTCTGTTATTGCGGCAGGGAAAATATCGAACTCTCTAAAAGAGATTTTCGGAAAAATTACAAATATATTTTCTTCAAATCATTCGAATTATTCGTAAAAAGGAATTACATTTCTATTTAACCTACACCTCGTAGAATTTATAAATTATTTTGCACAAAGATCCGCAGACTAGTTAAGATCGATGATTTAATTTGGAATTTACCGATCCTTCGAATCGATAATCGGTATGTGTAATAGAGATCCTTTCTCGGATGTTTATGGCAAAATTTGAAACAAATTTAATATAGTACATAAACTAAAAGTACTTTAAAATGTTCATTTTGTGTGTTAATCTATTAAAAGATGATCAAAGGAAAAATCAAGCGTAGTTAGTTTCTATATTATTCCTTGCTTTGGGTGCAGAACATTTTCATTTTGCATAAAAATCCGCGGTCGTTCTCTTAATAACGGTAAATTAAAAAAAGACTCTTCTTCCAAGCAATATCAAAGTTAAAAAAGATCATTTTCTTTTTTTGCAAGTAACAGCAAAATTAAGAAACGCCATTTTTTTCCCAAGTAACAGCAAAATTAAAAAAAAAACACTTAATTATTCAAAGTGTGTCGATTTACACGTTCGCCGAGCATAATGTCGTACTATAAACACCGTGGGAATAGGGTAATGGAGTAATAGCAACTGTCTACTCACGTTCCGGACTGCAGCACAGCTCGTAAGCATTCCCGATGATTGGAAACGCGGCCGGAGGTTACGGCACTTTCCTAAGGGCGTAGAGAAACTTGCCACGTCGCACAGCTAGGAAAAGTATGATGGTGAACAGGAACATCGACAGGGTCAACGTAACCCAAGAGGCTCTCATGGTGAAACTCGCTGGCGGCATCTCGAATGCGTTTCCTCTCATAGAAAGATCGAACGTCCGGTTGTTCGCATATTTCTGAAATTCCAATGGCCTTCGCGACGCTTCGCCGGTCAGCTAGCTCGCTCGCGCTGTAAGCGGATCGCTTCAGACTGCTCCGTTCTTCTAGGAGGAACCGCGCGCTGCTCGGATCCCCCGTGGAGAGGGTGAGTCAACCCCTGGTGATTCAATCTACTAATTAGGAGCCGCTACGGCGGCGGCGGCGGCGGCGACGGTCGCGACACTTGTTGCTTGGAGGTGGTCGGAAAATGGTACAAACTCTTGCAGAATGGTACAAATTCTTCCAAAAGGGTACAAACTTCTTCAAAATGGTACAAACTCCTTCAAAATGGCACAAACTCCTTCAAAATGGTACAAACTCCTTAAAAATGGCACAAATTGCTTCAAAATGGCACAAACTGCTTCAAAATGGTACAAACTACTCCAAAATGGCACAAACTGCTTCAAAATGGTACAAACTCCTCCAAAATGGTACAAACTCGTCGAAACTCGTTCAAATGGACAATCTTTTTAAAACGGTCGAAACGGATAATCCCTTCGAAACTGGTGAAAACGGACAAACTCTTCGAGACTGGTCGGAACGGACAAATACGTCGGAACGTGGAAACTCCTTGAAATCGTCGAGAACAATTGGAGGAAGACGAAGACCTCGGGCGTTGTGTGCAACGCGTATTATCGAATAACTCCCTCGGTTATACGTTGCCCGTACCAAACAGTCTCTCTTATATACTACTGAATACTCTGTGCACTACATCAACGGCCAGTGGTTAACTCTCCCACCAATAGAAACAAACACGTGGGACGTGTGTACAACACAGCAGCAACATGTGTAGAGGTATCGGAACACTCTTGGTGGTTCCTGGCAACGAAGGTATATTGGCCGTTTATCCCGCGAAACACAACAACATTTGCATTTGCAACGCCGCGATGCGAGCTCGCGCGCGTGTTATATGCGCTGTCAACGTTGAAATTGCTCCGTGCATCGGAAATCACAGAACTGCATCCACACGGTTTCCTTATTCCTGTTGTCTGTTATTGTGCCGGTACGTGTCGGAGCAAACGCGTACATCGCGTACGTCGACCAATCTTATTAATAGACCGCGGATCTTATGCATTCGGGTAAAAATGGATGTGTCGAGTAGCTTTTGTTATTTCATTTTATTTTGTTCCATTTTATTTTATCTTATTTTATTTTATTCTTTTTATATGGACCTCGAATCTTTGCGCGATTGCGTTCAAAGTGGATACGCCAAATATTTTGTATTATTTTATTCTTGTTACTTGTTATTTTATCTTCATGCTACTTTACTTTACTTTATTTTTATTACTTTATCTTTGTACTTCTTCATTTTATTTGTATTACATTATTTTATCTTTATATTACTTTATTTTATCTTTATACTACTTTATTTTATTTTTATACCACTTTATTTTATTTGTATACCACTTCATTTCATTTTTACTTTATTTTATATTTATTTTATATTTATTTAATCACAGGCGAATGCCCATTACGAATTTAAAGATTTATTATATTTTTTACGGCTTTTTTATAGATATATTTTACGAGGAGGGGATATCAGTATTATTATCTAGGTTTAATGTTGAACATTCTAAAGGATTAATAGAAACTGAACGAAAACCAATCGAAAAATTCAAGTAACCTGCCGTAGATGAGTACAATTGCGCTATTAACAATTTGTTTAAATATAAAGAAAAAATATTAAAATCGTGGTGTCTCGGAGTCACCACTCGACTGCAAAGGGTTAATAAAAAATGATCACAATTCACCCACCGTAAAAATCCTCGTCGTCGAGCAAAAACGGTAACGCGCCAGGAGAAGATTAATATGAAAAGGAGAAAACCGCGCACGCGCGTTGATCCAAAGTCCAAAGAAGGATAAAGTTTATGCGAAGATATATTTCATCTGCGCGACGCGATGGTGATGATGATGATGATGCTCATACTCTCGTTTTATCAGCACTGATGTAACTTTCACGTAATGTATTCTGGAAGCGCGCGCGCGCGCGTAGCACCGGGCTGCACTTTTCGGTTTCGAGATTATATCACACGGCTTACCTGATGCGTTCGGCGACCGTTTACTTTCACGGGCAGAAACTTTCTATTTCTCCCTTTTGACCGCACCGTTTCGAAGCCTTTTCCAAAGGATCCTCCAATCGTCGTCACAAAGTAGGTACTGCAGTAAATTCTCCCTAATTCGCGCTCAGATCGCGCACAAAAATGAACAATTTGGGGAAAGAAGCCTCGCGGTATGTTTTGTTGTCCAGAAACTGGAAGCATTTTTATTCAGGCAATTGTTAGGATGTAAAACATAAAATGTTGCTTCAGTTCTATGTATTCGAATTGCATCGAGTTACGTCGGTTCGACGATCGACAGATTTTCGGACGTAAAGTGTCTTTCGGTAAATTTGCAGCTGCGACGAAACTATTGTCGGAGGCGCGCCGGTCGAATAATTCTTCGAGAATGCGATTGCATCTGGAGAAATCCGAATGCAGTAAATTCTCCCTGATTGACCCACGGCTTGGAAACAGAAATGAACAATTCGGGAAGAGGAGATGCGATTATTCTATTATTATTACAATAAACGGATAACCGTTTATTATAATAATATAATATATAATAATATATAATTACAAAATAATATTATATAATAATATAATATATAACAATATATAATATAATTATAAAATAATATTATATAATAATATAATATATAACAATATATAATATAATTATAAAATAATATTATATAATAATATATAATATAATTATAAAATAATATTATATAATAATATATAATATAATTATAAAATTATTATCAAAGTTGTTGACAATCGGTAACTATAAAAACGAGCCGCGAGGCTCGAACAATCGCGTCTCCTCTTCCCAAATTAACCATTTTTCTGCATGATTTGATCACGAATTAGAAAGAATTCATTGTATTATCGCGAAACGTCGTGGTGTGCCGATAATCGACGATTCCGTTAATTCTGGATTGGCGAACACGTGTGGTTTGGCGAGCTTCCATCCGAGTCACACATGTTCGTCGCGAGATGTAGTTTTTGAAAGCGTTCACTTTCGACTCGGTTGATGATTCGGTCTTTTTTCTTTTTTTGTTGCGAACCGATTCCTCGATGCTGCTCGCAGCGTTCCATTCATCGAAAAACAAGGAGTTCGATCATTAACCATGTTAAAACAATTACGTCAGAGCATTAATACTGTTCTGGCATCTGTGTGTGTGTCGTCCGGTTTCGTTGTGAAAAAGAAAGAAAGAAGGGAGGCGACCGACGACACGTGTTCAGAAATGGAACGAACCGAGAGACTTGTATTTACGTGATTAAGTGCAACGAGTGAAGAATAGCGAGCCCGATAAGCCTGGGAAACAGCACAAGGCGATCCGATGCGATAAATCTCGAGAACGATTCACAAATCCCGCTGAAAGATTGCTGCTCTGCGACTACGTTTCGTTGTTCCAGTATATTATTATTTATCTATATGTCGAGAATCATCTACGGTTGCGTGCGACATTCTTCAAGTTTCCATCAGCGTGGCAGATTTTCACTGGATAGTAGATAATACATAATAAACAATAGATAGTAAATAATATATATATATTATAGATTATATTATTACATTATATATTATATATATAATAACGTATAGTAAATAGTAAATAATACGTGATACATAATAAATAATAAGTAGCAGCAAATAATAAATAATAAATAGCAGCAAATAATAAATAATAAATAACAGGAAATAATAAGTAATAATCATAGAGTCATCGAAGAAGCTGCGTCCATTTGTTGGAAGAGCTACTTATGCAGTTTCGACCGTGCTCCATTGTCGCAAATGTAAAGGCATTGCAACCGCATTAGAACCGCATTGTAACCGCATTGTAACCGCATTGTAACCGCATTGTAACCGCATTGTAACCAATATCCTATTATGCTGATAAGGAATAGAAGAAGGCTCGTTGGTTCGTCGAACTTTGTCAAGCGAGCGATAAGGCTACCTCAAAGAAGATTGCGATCAAGTTAATGAATAGTAGTCGTGTTCCATCGTCAAAGTCAAAATCAAGGTGCAACAGTGAAACGATTTCGTTTAGATAGGTAATTTAAAATTGCTATTGTTGGACTGCGGCATTTTTATGCAAAATAAAAATAGCCTGCGCTAATTGCAAGACTTCGTAGTAGTGTGCGTCGACGGTCTCGTTCGTTCTTCAATTATTTCGTCAAGCTGAAAACAATTGGGTAGTATATAAAAATTTTTTTACAAATAGTTTCACTGTTCTTTTTTTGTTTTAGTCATTTTTGTCATAATTGATATCGAAGTCGCAGTAATCACGAACGATCGAACCGATCTCTCGTTGTGTTACTTTATAAATGTTCAGAATTCAAACGTAAGATTCTTGTGGACGTATTTTTGAACCTACGTTCCTCGGGAGAATGCTGAAGAAATGGATATTTTGCAACGACTCGCGCTAGAATACTACGTGTTATTGGCGTGTTGAAACAATGATCGCGCGTTCGTCAGCGTCGAGAGTGCCGGGACCGTCGAAACTGTCATAGTGTCAAGAGACAATCGGCCGGTTACCGCTGTCAAGCCGCCGTCGCGACGAGCGTCGCGGATTCGGAGCGTGTGCACCAAGATCTGTCACTCTCTCTTTCTCTCTCTCACTCTCTCTCTCTCTCTCCGTGCGTGTAGAATCGTCTGCCTCTCGCGTGTTGCCGTTGACTCTCGCGTGTTGCCGTTGTCTCTCTCGAGACACACGTGTTCCACGTGTCTGACATCAAACTCCTCCTTCTTCCGCGAGTTGGCAAGCAGAGCAAAGCAGAGCAGTGCAGAGCAGAGCAGAGCAGAGCACAGCAGAGCAGAGCACAGCAGAGCAGAGAGCAGAGCAGAGCAGAGCAGAGAGCAGAGAGCAGAGAGCAGAGCAGAGAGCAGAGAGCAGAGCAGAGAGCAGAGAGCAGAGAGCAGAGCAGAGAGCAGAGAGCAGAGCAGAGAGCAGAGAGCAGAGAGCAGAGTGCAGAGAGCAGAGTGCAGAGAGCAGAGTGCAGAGAGCAGAGCAGAGAGCAGAGTGCAGAGAGCACAGCAGAGAGCAGAGAGCAGAGAGCAGAGCAGAGAGCAGAGCGGAGCAGAAAGTAGAGCAGAGCAGAGCAGAGAGCAGATCAGAGCAGAGAGCAGAGAGCAGAGAGCAGAGAAAAGAGAGCAGCGAGCAGAGCAGAGCACAGAGCAGCGAGCAGAGCAGAGCAGAGCACAGAGCAGAGAGCAGAGCAGATCAGAGAGCAGAGCAGAGAGCAGAGCAGAGAGCAGAGAGCAGAGAGCAGAGCAGAGAGCAGAGCAGAGAGCAGAGCAGAGCAGAGAGCAGAGCAGAGCAGAGAGCAGAGCAGAGCAGAGCAGAGAGCAGAGCAGAGAGCAGAGAGCAGAGCAGAGAGCAGAGCAGAGAGCAGAGAGCAGAGCAGAGAGCAGAGAGCAGAGCAGAGAACAGAGAGCAGAGAGCAGAGCAGAGAACAGAGAGCAGAGCAGAGAGCAGAGCAGAGAGCAGAGCAGAGAGCAAAGAGCAGAGCAGAGAGCAGAGAGCAGAGAGCAGAGAGCAGAGCAGAGAGCAAAGAGCAGAGAGCAGAGAGCAGAGCAGAGAGCAGAGCAGAGAGCAGAGAGCAGAGAGCAGAGAGCAGAGAGCAGAGCAGAGAGCAGGGCAGAGCAGAGAGCAGAGCAGAGAGCAGAGCAGAGCAGAGAGCAGTGCAGAGAGCAGAGAGCAGAGCAGAGAGCAGAGAGCAGAGCAGAGAGCAGAGCAGAGATCAGAGAACAGAGCAGAGAGCAGAGCAGAGAGCAGAGAGCAGAGAGCAGAGAGCAGGGCAGAGAGCAGAGCAGAGAGCAGAGCAGAGCAGAGAGCAGAGCAGAGAGCAGAGAGCAGAGCAGAGAGCAGAGCAGAGATCAGAGAGCAGAGCAGAGAGCAGAGCAGAGAGCAGAGAGCAGAGAGCAGGGCAGAGAGCAGAGCAGAGCAGAGAGCAGAGCAGAGAGCAGAGCAGAGATCAGAGAGCAGAGCAGAGAGCAGAGCAGAGAGCAGAGCAGAGAGCAGAGAGCAGAGCAGTGCAGCGAGCAGAGCAGAGCAGAGAGCAGAGAGCAGAGCAGAGCAGAGCAGAGAGCAGAGCAGAGCAGAGAGCAGATCAGAGCAGAGAGCAGAGCAGAGCAGAGCAGAGAGCAGAGCAGAGCAGAGCAGAGAGCAGAGCAGAGTAGAGCAGAGAGCAGAGCAGAGAGCAGAGCAGAGCATAGAGCAGAGCAGAGCATAGAGCAGAGCAGAGCAGAGTGCAGAGCAGAGTGCAGAGCAGAGTGCAGAGCAGAGAGCAGAGCGGAGCAGAGAGCAGAGCGGAGCAGAGAGCAGAGCGGAGCAGAGTGCAGAGAGTAGACAGCAGAGAGCAGAGAGCAGAGAGCAGAGAGCAGAGAGCAGAGAGCAGAGAGCAGTGCAGAGCAGAGAGCAGAGCAGAGATCAGAGAGCAGAGCAGTGAGCAGAGCAGAAAGCAGAGCAGAGAGCAGAGTGCAGAGCAGAGAGCAGAGCAGAGCAGAGAGCAGAGCAGAGAGCAGAGCAGAGAGCAGAGCAGAGAGCAGATCAGAGAGCAGAGCAGGGAGCAGAGAGCAGAGCAGAGATCAGAGAGCAGAGCAGTGAGCAGAGAGCAGAGCAGAGAGCAGAGCAGAGAGCAGATCAGAGAGCAGAGCAGGGAGCAGAGAGCAGAGCAGAGATCAGAGAGCAGAGCAGTGAGCAGAGAGCAGAGCAGAGAGCAGAGAGCAGAGCAGAGAGCAAAGAGCAGAGAGCAGAGAGCAGAGCAGAGAGCAGAGAGCAGAGAGCAGAGCAGAGAGCAGAGAACAGTGCAGATTGCAGAGTGCAGAGCAGAGAGCATAGCAGAGAGCAGAGCAGAGAGCAGAGCAGAGCAGAGAGCATAGCAGAGAGCAGAGCAGAGAGCAGAGCAGAGCAGAGAGCAGAGAGCAGAGAGCAGAGCAGAAAGCAGAGAACAGTGCAGAGAGCAGAGAGCAGAGCAGAGAGCAGAGAGCAGAGAGCAGAGAGCAGAGCAGAGAGCAGAGAACAGTGCAGAGAGCAGAGAGCAGAGCAGAGAGCAGAGAGCAGAGAGCAGAGCAGAGAGCAGAGAGCAGAGAGCAGAGCAGAGAGCAGAGAGCAGAGCAGAGCAGAGAGCAGAGAGCAGAGCAGAGAGCAGAGCAGAGAGCAGAGCAGAGCAGAGAGCAGAGCAGAGCAGAGACCAGCGCAGAGAGCAGATCAGAGAGCAGAGCAGAGAGCAGAGAGCAGAGCAGAGATCAGAGAGCAGAGCAGTGAGCAGAGCAGAGAGCAGAGAGCAGAGAGCAGAGCAGAGAGCAGAGCAGAGAGCAGTGCAGAGAGCAGAGAGCAGAGCAGAGAGCAGAGAGCAGAGCAGAGAGCAGAGCAGAGAGCAGAGCAGAGCAGAGAGCAGAGCAGAGCAGAGAGCAGAGCAGAGCAGAGCAGAGAGCAGAGCAGAGAGCAGAGAGCAGAGCAGAGAGCAGAGCAGAGAGCAGAGAGCAGAGAGCAGAGAGCAGAGCAGAGAGCAGAGCAGAGAGCAGAGAGCAGAGCAGGGAACAGAAAGCAGAGCAGAGAGCAGAGCAGAGAGCAGAGCAGAGTGCAGAGCAGAGAGCAAAGAGCAGAGCAGAGAGCAGAGAGCAGAGAGCAGAGCAGAGAGCAGAGAGCAGAGAGCAGAGCAGAGAGCAGAGAACAGTGCCGAGAGCAGAGAGCAGAGCAGAGAGCAGAGAGCAGAGAGCAGAGCAGAGAGCAGAGCAGAGAGCAGAGAGCAGAGAGCAGAGAGCAGAGCAGAGAGCAGAGCAGAGAGCAGAGAGCAGAGCAGGGAACAGAAAGCAGAGCAGAGAGCAGAGCAGAGAGCAGAGCAGAGTGCAGAGCAGAGAGCAAAGAGCAGAGCAGAGAGCAGAGAGCAGAGCAGTGAGCAAAGAGCAGAGAGCAGAGCAGAGAGCAGAGAGCAGAGAGCAGAGAGCAGAGCAGAGAGCAGAGCAGAGAGCAGAGCAGAGAGCAGAGAGCAGTGCAGAGAGCAGAGCGCAAAGCAGAGAGCAGAGAGCAGAGCAGAGCAGAGAGCAGAGAGCAGTACAGAGAGCAGAGAGCAGAGCAGAGGGCAGAGCAGAGATCAGAGAACAGAGCAGAGCAGAGAGCAGAGCAGAGCAGAGCGCAGAGAGCAGAGAGCAGAGCAGAGAGCAGAGCAGAGTGCAGAGCAGAGAGCAAAGAGCAGAGCAGAGAGCAGAGCAGTGAGCAAAGAGCAGAGAGCAGAGCAGAGAGCAGAGAGCAGAGAGCAGAGAGCAGAGAGCAGAGAGCAGAGAGCAAAGCAGAGAGCAGAGCAGAGAGCAGAGCAGAGAGCAGAGAGCAGTGCAGAGAGCAGAGAGCAAAGCAGAGAGCAGAGAGCAGAGCAGAGCAGAGAGCAGAGAGCAGTACAGAGAGCAGAGAGCAGAGCAGAGGGCAGAGCAGAGATCAGAGAACAGAGCAGAGCAGAGAGCAGAGCAGAGCAGAGCGCAGAGAGCAGAGAGCAGAGCAGAGAGCAGAGCAGAGAGCAGAGCAGAGAGCAGAGCAGAGAGCAGAGCAGAGATCAGAGAGCAGAGCAGAGAGCAGAGAGCAGAGAGAAGAGCAGAGAGCAGAGAACAGTGCAGAGAGCAGAGAGCAGAGCAGAGAGCAGAGAGCAGAGCAGAGTGCAGAGAGCAGAGAGCAGAGCAGAGCAGAGAGCAGAGAGCAGAGCAGGGAGCAGAGCAGAGAGCAAAGAGCAGAGCAGAGAGCAGAGAGCAGAGAGCAGAGCAGAGAGCAGAGCAGAGAAGAGAGCAGCGCAGTGAGCAGAGCAGAGAGCAGAGAGCAGAGCAGAGAGCAGAGCAGAGAGAAGAGCAGAGCAGAGAGCAGAGCAGAGCAGAGAGCAGAGAGCAGAGCAGAGAGCAGAGCAGAGAGCAGAGCAGAGAGCAGAGCAGAGAGCAGAGCAGAGATCAGAGAACAGAGCAGAGAGCAGAGAGCAAAGAGCAGAGAGCAGAGCAGAGTGCAGAGCAGAGGGCAGTGCAGAGCAGAAAGCAGAGAGCAGAGCAGAGAGCAGAGCAGAGAGCAGAGAGCAGAGAGCAGAGAGCAGAGAGCAGAGAGCAGAGAGCAGAGCAGAGAGCAGAGCAGAGCAGAGAGCAAAGAGCAGAGCAGAGAGCAGAGAGCAGAGCAGAGAGCACAGAGCAGAGCAAAGAGCAGAGAGCAGAGCAGAGAGCAGAGAGCAGAGAGCAGAGCAGGGAGCAGAGAGCAGAGCAGAGATCAGAGAGCAGAGCAGTGAGCAGAGCAGTGAGCAGAGCAGAGAGCAGAGAGCAGAGCAGAGAGCAGATAGCAGAGCAGAGCAGAGAGCAGAGAGCAGAGCAGGGAGCAGAGCAGAGAGCAAAGAGCAGAGCAGAGAGCAGAGAGCAGAGAGCAGAGCAGAGAGCAGAGCAGAGAAGAGAGCAGCGCAGTGAGCAGAGCAGAGAGCAGAGAGCAGAGCAGAGAGCAGAGCAGAGAGAAGAGCAGAGCAGAGAGCAGAGCAGAGCAGAGAGCAGAGAGCAGAGCAGAGAGCAGAGCAGAGAGCAGAGCAGAGAGCAGAGCAGAGAGCAGAGCAGAGATCAGAGAACAGAGCAGAGAGCAGAGAGCAAAGAGCAGAGAGCAGAGCAGAGTGCAGAGCAGAGGGCAGTGCAGAGCAGAAAGCAGAGAGCAGAGCAGAGAGCAGAGCAGAGAGCAGAGAGCAGAGAGCAGAGAGCAGAGAGCAGAGAGCAGAGAGCAGAGAGCAGAGAGCAGAGCAGAGAGCAGAGCAGAGCAGAGAGCAAAGAGCAGAGCAGAGAGCAGAGAGCAGAGCAGAGAGCACAGAGCAGAGCAAAGAGCAGAGAGCAGAGCAGAGAGCAGAGAGCAGAGCAGGGAGCAGAGAGCAGAGCAGAGATCAGAGAGCAGAGCAGTGAGCAGAGCAGAGAGCAGAGCGGAGCAGAGAGCAGAGCAGAGCAGAGCAGAGCAGAGAGCAGAGCAGAGCAGAGAGCAGAGCAGAGAGCAGAGCAGAGAGCAGAGAGCAGAGCAGAGCAGAGAGCAGAGAGCAGAGAGCAGAGCAGAGAGCAGAGCAGAGCAGAAAGCAGAGAGCAGAGCAGAGAGCAGAGAGCAGAGCAGAGAGCAAAGAGCAGAGAACAGAGCAGAGAGCAGACAGCAGAGCAGAGCAGACAGCAAAGAGCAGAGAGCAGAGAGCAGAGCAGAGAGCAGAGAGCAGAGAGCAGAGCAGAGAGCAGTGCAGAGAGCAGAGCAGAGATCAGAGAACAGAGCAGAGAGCAGAGAGCAAAGAGCAGTGAGCAGAGCAGAGAGCAGAGCAGAGAGCAGAGAGCAGAGCAGAGAGCAGAGCAGAGTGCAGAGCAGAGAGCAGAGCAGAACAGAGAGCAGAGAGCAGAGAGCAGAGCAGAGAGCAGAGAGCAGACAGCAGAGAGCAGAGCAGAGAGCAGAGAGCAGAGCAGAGAGCAGAGCAGAGATCAGAGAGCAGAGCAGAGAGCAGAGCAGAGAGCAGACAGCAGAGCAGAGAGCGGAGCAGAGAACAGAGAGTAGAGCAGAGAGCAGAGCAGAAAGCAGAGCAGAGAGCAGAGCAGAGAGCAGAGAGCAGAGCAGAGAGCAGAGAGCAGAGAGCAGAGCAGAAAGCAAAGAGCAGAGAGCAGAGAGCAGAGAGCAGAGAGCAGAGCAGAGAGCAGAGAGCAAAGCAGAGAGCAGTGCAGAGCAGAAAGCAGAGAGCAGAGCAGAGAGCAGAGAGCAGAGCAGAGAACAAACAGCAGAGAACAGAGCAGAGAGCAGAGCAGAGAGCAGAGCAGAGAGCAGAGAGCAGAGCAGAGAGCAGAGAGCAGAGCAGAGAGCAGTGCAGAGCAGAAAGCAGAGAGCAGAGCAGAGAGCAGAGCAGAGAGCAGAGAGCAGAGAGCAGAGAGCAGAGAGCAGAGAGCAGAGAGCAGAGAGCAGAGCAGAGAGCAGAGCAGAGCAGAGAGCAGAGCAGAGAGCAGAGCAGAGAGCAGAGAGCAGAGCAGAGAACAGAGCAGAGAACAGAGAGCAGAGCAGAGAGCAGAGCAGAGAGCAGAGCAGAGAGCAAAGAGCAGTGCAGAGAGCAGCGAGCAGAGAGCAGAGAGCAGAGCAGTGAGCAAAGAGCAGAGAGCAGAGCAGAGAGCAGAGAGCAGAGAGCAGAAAGCAGAGAGCAGAGCAGAGAGCAGAGCAGAGAGCAGAGCAGAGAGCAGAGCAGAGAGCAGAGAGCAGTGCAGAGAGCAGAGAGCAAAGCAGAGAGCAGAGAGCAGAGCAGAGAGCAGAGCAGAGAGCAGAGAGCAGAGCAGAGAGCAGAGAGCAGAGAGCAGAGAGCAGAGAGCAGAGCAGAGCAGAGAGCAGAGAGCAGAGCAGAGAGCAGAGCAGAGAGCAGAGAGCAGTGCAGAGAGCAGAGCAGAGAGCAGAGCAGAGCAGAGAGCAGAGCAGAGAGCAGAGCAGAGAGCAGAGAGCAAAGCAGAGAACAGAGAGCAGAGCAGAGAGCAGAGCAGAGAGCAGAGCAGAGAGCAGAGCAGAGAGCAAAGAGCAGAGCAGAGAGCAGAGAGCAGAGAGCAGAGAGCAGAGAGCAGAGCAGTGAGCAAAGAGCAGAGCGCAGAGCAGAGAGCAGAGAGCAGAGAGCAGAGAGCAGAGCAGAGAGCAGAGCAGAGAGCAGAGCAGAGAGCAGAGCAGAGAGCAGAGAGCAGTGCAGAGAGCAGAGAGCAAAGCAGAGAGCAGAGAGCAGAGCAGAGCAGAGAGCAGAGAGCAGAGAGCAGTACAGAGAGCAGAGAGCAGAGCAGAGGGCAGCGCAGAGATCAGAGAATAGAGCAGAGCAGAGAGCAGAGCAGAGAGCAGAGAGCAGAGAGCAGAGCAGAGAGCAGAGAGCAGAGCAGAGCAGAGAGCAAAGAGCAGAGCAGAGAGCAGAGCAGAGGGCAGAGCAGAGATCAGAGAACAGAGCAGAGCAGAGAGCAGAGAGCAGAGCAGAGAGCAGAGCAGAGAGCAGAGCAGAGAGCAGAGCAGAGAGCAGAGCAGAGAGCAGAGAGCAGAGCAGAGAGCAGAGCAGAGAGCAAAGAGCAGAGCAGAGAGCAGAGAGCAGAGAGCAGAGCAGAGAGCAGAGCAGAGGGCAGAGCAGAGAGCAGAGCAGAGAGCAAAGAGCAGAGCAGAGAGCAGAGCAGAGGGCAGAGCAGAGATCAGAGAACAGAGCAGAGCAGAGAGCAGAGCAGAGCAGAGAGCAGAGAGCACAGCAGAGAGCAGAGCAGAGAGCAGAGCAGAGAGCAGAGCAGAGCAGAGAGCAGAGAGCAGAGAGCAGAGCAGAGAGCAGAGCGGAGCAGAGAGCAGAGCAGAGAGCAGAGAGCAGAGAGCAGAGAGCAGAGCAGAGAGTAGAGAGCAGAGCAGAGAGCAGAGAGCAGAGAGCAGAGCAGAGAGCAGAGCAGAGCAGAGAGCAGAGCAGAGAGCAGAGCAGAGAGCAGAGAGCAGAGCAGAGAACAGAAAGCAGAGCAGAGAGCAGAGCAGAGAGCAGAGCAGAGAGCAGAGAGCAGAGAGCAGAGAGCAGAGAGCAGAGCAGAGATCAGAGAGCAGAGCAGAGAGCAGAGCAGAGCAGAGAGCAGAGCAGAGATCAGAGAGCAGAGCAGAGAGCAGAGAGCAGAGCAGAGAGCAGAGACCAGAGAGCAGAGCAGAGAGCAGAGCAGAGAGCAGAGCAGAGAGCAGAGCAGAGAGCAGAGCAGAGTGCAGAGCAGAGAGCAGAGAGCAGAGAGCAGAGCAGAGAGCAGAGAGCAGAGCAGAGCAGAGAGCAAAGAGCAGAGCAGAGAGCAGAGCAGAGGGCAGAGCAGAGATCAGAGAACAGAGCAGAGCAGAGAGCAGAGCAGAGCAGAGAGCAGAGAGCAGAGCAGAGAGCAGAGCAGAGAGCAGAGCAGAGAGCAGAGCAGAGAGCAGAGCAGAGAGCAGAGAGCAGAGCAGAGAGCAGAGCAGAGAGCAAAGAGCAGAGCAGAGAGCAGAGAGCAGAGAGCAGAGCAGAGAGCAGAGCAGAGGGCAGAGCAGAGAGCAGAGCAGAGAGCAAAGAGCAGAGCAGAGAGCAGAGCAGAGGGCAGAGCAGAGATCAGAGAACAGAGCAGAGCAGAGAGCAGAGCAGAGCAGAGAGCAGAGAGCACAGCAGAGAGCAGAGCAGAGAGCAGAGCAGAGAGCAGAGCAGAGAGCAGAGAGCAGAGAGCAGAGCAGAGAGCAGAGCAGAGCAGAGAGCAGAGGGCAGAGAGCAGTGCAGAGAGCAGAGAGCAGAGCAGAGAGCAGAGAGCAGAGCAGAGAGCAGAGCAGAGAGCAGAGAGCAGAGCAGAGAGCAGAGAGCAGAGAGCAGAGAGCAGAGAGCAGAGCAGAGCAGAGAGCAGAGAGCAGAGCAGAGAGCAGAGCAGAGAGCAGAGAGCAGTGCAGAGAGCAGAGCAGAGAACAGAGAGCAGAGCAGAGAGCAGAGCAGAGCAGAGAGCAGAGCAGAGATCAGAGAGCAGAGCAGAGAGCAGAGAGCAGAGCAGAGAGCAGAGAGCAGAGAGCAGAGCAGAGAGCAGAGCAGAGAGCAGAGCAGAGAGCAGAGCAGAGAGCAGAGCAGAGAGCAGAGCAGAGCAGAGAGCAGAGAGCAGAGAGCAGTACAGAGAGCAGAGAGCAGAGCAGAGGGCAGCGCAGAGATCAGAGAACAGAGCAGAGCAGAGAGCAGAGCAGAGCAGAGAGCAGAGAGCAGAGAGCAGAGCAGAGAGCAGAGCAGAGAGCAGAGCAGAGAGCAGAGCAGAGATCAGAGAGCAGAGCAGAGAGCAGAGAGCAGAGAGCAGAGAGCAGAGCAGAGAGCAGAGAACAGTGCAGAGAGCAGAGAGCAGAGCAGAGAGCAGAGAGCAGAGCAGAGAGCAGAGAGCAGAGCAGAGCAGAGAGCAGAGAGCAGAGCAGAGAGCAGAGCAGAGAGCAGAGCAGAGAGCAGAGAGCAGTGCAGAGAGCAGAGAGCAGAGTAGAGAGCAGAGACCAGAGAGCAGAGCAGAGAGCAGAGCAGAGAGCAGAGAGCAGTGCAGAGAGCAGAGAGCAGAGTAGAGAGCAGAGACCAGAGAGCAGAGCAGAGAGCAGAGCAGAGAGAAGAGCAGAGCAGAGAGCAGAGCAGAGAGCAGAGAACAGTGCAGAGAGCAGAGAGCAGAGCAGAGAGCAGAGGGCAGAGAGCAGAGCAGAGAGCAGAGAGCAGAGAGCAGAGCAGAGCAGAGAGCAGAGAGCAGAGCAGAGAGCAGAGCAGAGAGCAGAGCAGAGAGCAGAGAGCAGTGCAGAGAGCAGAGCAGAGATCAGAGAGCAGAGCAGAGAGCAGAGAGCAGAGCAGAGAGCAGAGACCAGAGACCAGAGCAGAGAGCAGAGCAGAGAGCAGAGCAGAGAGCAGAGCAGAGAGCAGAGAGCAGTACAGAGAGCAGAGAGCAGAGCAGAGGGCAGAGCAGAGATCAGAGAACAGAGCAGAGCAGAGAGCAGAGCAGAGCAGAGAGCAGAGAGCAGAGCAGAGAGCAGAGAGCAGTGCAGAGAGCAGAGAGCAGAGCAGAGAGCAGAGAGCAGAGCAGAGAGCAGAGCAGAGAGCAGAGAGCAGTACAGAGACCAGAGAGCAGAGCAGAGAGCAGAGCAGAGAGCAGAGCAGAGCAGAGAGCAGAGCAGAGAGCAGAGAGCAGAGCAGAGAGCAGAGCAGAGAAGAGAGCAGAGAGCAGTACAGAGAGCAGAGAGCAGAGAGCAAAGCAGAGAGCAGAGCAGAGAGCAGAGAGCAGAGTAGAGAGAAGAGACCAGAGAGCAGAGCAGAGAGCAGAGCAGAGAGCAGAGCAGAGCAGAGCAGAGAGCAGAGCAGAGAGCAGAGAGCAGAGAGCAGAGCAGAGAGCAGAGAACAGTGCAGAGAGCAGAGAGCAGAGCAGAGAGCAGAGAGCAGAGAGCAGAGCAGAGAGCAGAGAGCAGAGAGCAGAGAGCAGAGCAGAGCAGAGAGCAGAGAGCAGAGCAGAGAGCAGAGCAGAGCAGAGAGCAGAGACCAGTGCAGAGAGCAGAGAGCAGAGCAGAGAGCAGAGCAGAGCAGAGAGCAGAGCAGAGATCAGAGAGCAGAGCAGAGAGCAGAGAGCAGAGCAGAGACCAGAGACCAGAGACCAGAGCAGAGAGCAGAGCAGAGAGCAGAGCAGAGAGCAGAGCAGAGAGCAGAGCAGAGAGCAGAGCAGAGAGCAGAGAGCAGAGAGCAGAGAGCAGAGCAGAGAGCAGAGCAGAGGAGAGAGCAGAGCAGAGAACAGAGAGCAGAGCAGAGAGCAGAGCAGAGAGCAGAGCAGAGAGCAGAGCAGAGAGCAAAGAGCAGAGCTGAGAGCAGAGAGCAGAGAGCAGAGAGCAGAGCAATGAGCAAAGAGCAGAGAGCAGAGCAGAGAGCAGAGAGCAGAGAGCAGAGCAGAGAGCAGAGCAGAGATCAGAGAGCAGAGCAGAGGACAGAGAGCAGAGTAGAGAGCAGAGACCAGAGAGCAGAGAGCAGAGTAGAGAGCAGAGACCAGAGAGCAGAGCAGAGAGCAGAGCAGAGAGCAGAGCAGAGCAGAGAGCAGAGCAGAGAGCAGAGAGCAGAGCAGAGAGCAGAGAACAGAGAGCAGAGCAGAGAGCAGAGAACAGTGCAGAGAGCAGAGAGCAGAGCAGAGCAGAGAGCAGAGAGCAGAGCAGAGAGCAGAACAGAGATCAGAGAGCAGAGCAGAGAGCAGAGATCAGAGTAGAGAGCAGAGACCAGAGAGCAGAGCAGAGAGCAGAGCAGAGAGCAGAGCAGAGCAGAGAGCAGAGAGCAGAGCAGAGAGCAGAGCGGAGCAGAGAGCAGAGCAGAGAGCAGAGAGCAGAGCAGAGAGTAGAGAGCAGAGCAGAGAGGAGAGAGCAGAGCAGAGAGCAGAGCAGAGATCAGAGAGCAGAGCAGAGATCAGAGAGCAGAGCAGAGAGCAGAGAGCAGAGTAGAGAGCAGAGACCAGAGAGCAGAGCAGAGAGCAGAGCAGAGATCAGAGAGCAGAGCAGAGAGCAGAGAGCAGAGCAGAGAGCAGAGACCAGAGAGCAGAGCAGAGAGCAGAGCAGACAGCAGAGCAGAGAGCAGAGAGCAGAGAGCAGAGCAGAGAGCAGAGCAGAGCAGAGAGCAGAGCAGAGAGCAGAGCAGAGAGCAGAGAGCAGAGCAGAGAACAGAAAGCAGAGCAGAGAGCAGAGCAGAGAGCAGAGAGCAGAGAGCAGAGAGCAGAGCAGAGATCAGAGAGCAGAGCAGAGAGCAGAGCAGAGCAGAGAGCAGAGCAGAGATCAGAGAGCAGAGCAGAGAGCAGAGAGCAGAGCAGAGAGCAGAGACCAGAGAGCAGAGCAGAGAGCAGAGCAGAGAGCAGAGCAGAGAGCAGAGCAGAGAGCAGAGCAGAGAGCAGAGCAGAGAGCAGAGAGCAGAGAGCAGAGCAGAGAGCAGAGGGCAGAGCAGAGCAGAGAGCAAAGAGCAGAGCAGAGAGCAGAGCAGAGGGCAGAGCAGAGATCAGAGAACAGAGCAGAGCAGAGAGCAGAGCAGAGCAGAGAGCAGAGAGCAGAGCAGAGAGCAGAGCAGAGATCAGAGAGCAGAGCAGAGAGCAGAGCAGAGAGCAAAGAGCAGAGCAGAGAGCAGAGAGCAGAGAGCAGAGCAGAGAGCAGAGCAGAGGGCAGAGCAGAGAGCAGAGCAGAGAGCAAAGAGCAGAGCAGAGAGCAGAGCAGAGGGCAGAGCAGAGATCAGAGAACAGAGCAGAGCAGAGAGCAGAGCAGAGCAGAGAGCAGAGAGCACAGCAGAGAGCAGAGCAGAGAGCAGAGCAGAGAGCAGAGCAGAGAGCAGAGAGCAGAGAGCAGAGCAGAGAGCAGAGCAGAGAGCAGAGAGCAGTGCAGAGAGCAGAGCAGAGAACAGAGAGCAGAGCAGAGAGCAGAGCAGAGCAGAGAGCAGAGCAGAGATCAGAGAGCAGAGCAGAGAGCAGAGAGCAGAGCAGAGAGCAGAGCAGAGAGCAGAGCAGAGAGCAGAGCAGAGAGCAGAGCAGAGCAGAGAGCAGAGCAGAGAACAGAGAGCAGAGCAGAGAGCAGAGCAGAGAGCAGAGCAGAGAGCAGAGAGCAGAGAGCAGAGCAGAGAGCAGAGCAGAGAGCAGAGCAGAGAGCAAAGAGCAGAGCAGAGAGCAGAGCAGAGGGCAGAGCAGAGATCAGAGAACAGAGCAGAGCAGAGAGCAGAGCAGAGCAGAGAGCAGAGAGCAGAGCAGAGAGCAGAGCAGAGAGCAGAGCAGAGAGCAGAGCAGAGAGCAGAGCAGAGAGCAGAGCAGAGATCAGAAAGCAGAGCAGAGAGCAGAGCAGGGAGCAAAGAGCAGAGCAGAGAGCAGAGAGCAGAGAGCAGAGAGCAGTGAGCAAAGAGCAGAGAGCAGAGCAGAGAGCAGAGAGCAGAGAGCAGAGAGCAGAGAGCAGAGAGCAGAGCAGAGAGCAGAGCAGAGAGCAGAGCAGAGAGCAGAGCAGAGAGCAGAGAGCAGTGCAGAGAGCAGAGAGCAAAGCAGAGAGCAGAGAGCAGAGCAGAGCAGAGAGCAGAGAGCAGAGAGCAGTACAGAGAGCAGAGAGCAGAGCAGAGGGCAGCGCAGAGATCAGAGAACAGAGCAGAGCAGAGAGCAGAGCAGAGCAGAGAGCAGAGAGCAGAGAGCAGAGCAGAGAGCAGAGCAGAGAGCAGAGCAGAGAGCAGAGCAGAGAGCAGAGCAGAGATCAGAGAGCAGAGCAGAGAACAGAGAGCAGAGAGCAGAGCAGAGAGCAGAGAACAGTGCAGAGAGCAGAGAGCAGAGCAGAGAGCAGAGAGCAGAGAGCAGAGCAGAGAGCAGAGAGCAGAGAGCAGAGCAGAGAGCAGAGAGCAGAGCAGAGCAGAGAGCAGAGCAGAGAGCAGAGCAGAGAGCAGAGCAGAGAGCAGAGAGCAGTGCAGAGAGCAGAGAGCAGAGTAGAGAGCAGAGACCAGAGAGCAGAGCAGAGAGCAGAGCAGAGAGAAGAGCAGAGCAGAGAGCAGAGCAGAGAGCAGAGCAGAGAGCAGAGAACAGTGCAGAGAGCAGAGAGCAGAGCAGAGAGCAGAGAGCAGAGAGCAGAGACCAGAGAGCAGAGCAGAGAGCAGAGCAGAGAGCAGAGCAGAGAGCAGAGAGCAGTGCAGAGAGCAGAGCAGAGATCAGAGAGCAGAGCAGAGAGCAGAGAGCAGAGCAGAGAGCAGAGAGCAGAGCAGAGAGCAGAGCAGAGAGCAGAGAGCAGAGAGCAGAGAGCAGAGCAGAGAGCAGAGCAGAGCAGAGAGCAGAGCAGAGAACAGAGAGCAGAGCAGAGAGCAGAGCAGAGAGCAGAGCAGAGAGCAGAGCAGAGAGCAAAGAGCAGAGCTGAGAGCAGAGAGCAGAGAGCAGAGAGCAGAGCAATGAGCAAAGAGCAGAGAGCAGAGCAGAGAGCAGAGAGCGGAGAGCAGAGCAGAGAGCAGAGAACAGAGAGCAGAGAACAGTGCAGAGAGCAGAGAGCAGAGCAGAGCAGAGAGCAGAGAGCAGAGCAGAGAGCAGAACAGAGATCAGAGAGCAGAGCAGAGAGCAGAGATCAGAGTAGAGAGCAGAGACCAGAGAGCAGAGCAGAGAGCAGAGCAGAGAGCAAAGAGCAGAGCAGAGAGCAGAGCAGAGAGCAGAGCAGAGAGCAGAGCAGAGAGCAGAGCAGAGAGCAGAGCAGAGATCAGAAAGCAGAGCAGAGAGCAGAGCAGAGAGCAAAGAGCAGAGCAGAGAGCAGAGAGCAGAGAGCAGAGAGCAGTGAGCAAAGAGCAGAGAGCAGAGCAGAGAGCAGAGAGCAGAGAGCAGAGAGCAGAGAGCAGAGAGCAGAGCAGAGAGCAGAGCAGAGAGCAGAGCAGAGAGCAGAGCAGAGAGCAGAGCAGAGCAGAGAGCAGAGCAGAGATCAGAGAGCAGAGCAGAGAGCAGAGAGCAGAGCAGAGAGCAGAGACCAGAGACCAGACCAGAGACCAGAGCAGAGAGCAGAGCAGAGAGCAGAGCAGAGAGCAGAGAGCAGAGAGCAGAGCAGAGAGCAGAGCAGAGCAGAGAGCAGAGCAGAGAGCAGAGCAGAGAGCAGAGCAGAGAACAGAGAGCAGAGCAGAGAGCAGAGCAGAGAGCAGAGCAGAGAGCAGAGAGCAGAGCAGAGAGCAGAGAACAGTGCAGAGAGCAGAGAGCAGAGCAGAGAGCAGAGAGCAGAGCAGAGAGCAGAGAGCAGAGCAGAGCAGAGAGCAGAGAGCAGAGCAGAGAGCAGAGCAAAGAGCAGAGCAGAGAGCAGAGAGCAGTGCAGAGAGCAGAGAGCAGAGTAGAGAGCAGAGACCAGAGAGCAGAGCAGAGAGCAGAGCAGAGAGAAGAGCAGAACAGAGAGCAGAGCAGAGAGCAGAGCAGAGAGCAGAGAACAGTGCAGAGAGCAGAGAGCAGAGCAGAGAGCAGAGAGCAGAGAGCAGAGCAGAGAGCAGAGAGCAGAGAGCAGAGCAGAGCAGAGAGCAGAGAGCAGAGCAGAGAGCAGAGCAGAGAGCAGAGCAGAGAGCAGAGAGCAGTGCAGAGAGCAGAGCAGAGATCAGAGAGCAGAGCAGAGAGCAGAGAGCAGAGCAGAGAGCAGAGACCAGAGACCAGAGCAGAGAGCAGAGCAGAGAGCAGAGCAGAGAGCAGAGCAGAGAGCAGAGAGCAGTACAGAGAGCAGAGAGCAGAGCAGAGGGCAGAGCAGAGATCAGAGAACAGAGCAGAGCAGAGAGCAGAGCAGAGCAGAGAGCAGAGAGCAGAGCAGAGAGCAGAGAGCAGTGCAGAGAGCAGAGAGCAGAGCAGAGAGCAGAGAGCAGAGCAGAGAGCAGAGCAGAGAGCAGAGAGCAGTACAGAGACCAGAGAGCAGAGCAGAGAGCAGAGCAGAGAGCAGAGCAGAGCAGAGAGCAGAGCAGAGAGCAGAGAGCAGAGAGCAGAGCAGAGAGCAGAGCAGAGAAGAGAGCAGAGAGCAGTACAGAGAGCAGAGAGCAGAGCAGAGGGCAGAGCAGAGATCAGAGAACAGAGCAGAGCAGAGAGCAGAGCAGAGCAGAGAGCAGAGACCAGAGACCAGAGCAGAGAGCAGAGCAGAGAGCAGAGCAGAGAGCAGAGCAGAGAGCAGAGCAGAGAGCAGAGAGCAGAGAGCAGAGAGCAGAGCAGAGAGCAGAGCAGAGCAGAGAGCAGAGCAGAGAACAGAGAGCAGAGCAGAGAGCAGAGCAGAGAGCAGAGCAGAGAGCAGAGCAGAGAGCAAAGAGCAGAGCTGAGAGCAGAGAGCAGAGAGCAGAGAGCAGAGCAATGAGCAAAGAGCAGAGAGCAGAGAGCAGAGCAGAGAGCAGAACAGAGATCAGAGAGCAGAGCAGAGAGCAGAGATCAGAGTAGAGAGCAGAGACCAGAGAGCAGAGCAGAGAGCAGAGCAGAGAGCAGAGCAGAGCAGAGAGCAGAGCAGAGAGCAGAGAGCAGAGAGCAGAGCAGAGAGCAGAGAGCAGAGCAGAGAGCAGAGAACAGTGCAGAGAGCAGAGAGCAGAGCAGAGAGCAGAGCAGAGAGCAGAGCAGAGAGCAGAGCAGAGCAGAGAGCAGAGAGCAGAGAGCAGAGCAGAGAGCAGAGAGCAGAGAACATTGCAGAGAGTAGAGAGCAGAGCAGAGAGCAGAGAGCAGAGCAGAGAGCAGAGAGCAGAGCAGAGCAGAGAGCAGAGCAGAGAGCAGAGCAGAGAGCAGAGAGCAGTGCAGAGAGCAGAGAGCAGAGCAGAGAGCAGAGCAGAGCAGAGAGCAGAGCAGAGATCAGAGAGCAGAGCAGAGAGCAGAGCAGAGAGCAGAGCAGAGAGCAGAGAGCAGAGTAGAGAGCAGAGACCAGAGAGCAGAGCAGAGAGCAGAGCAGAGAGCAAAGAGCAGAGCAGAGAGCAGAGCAGAGGGCAGAGCAGAGATCAGAGAACAGAGCAGAGCAGAGAGCAGAGCAGAGCAGAGAGCAGAGAGCAGAGCAGAGAGCAGAGCAGAGAGCAGAGCAGAGAGCAGAGCAGAGAGCAGAGCAGAGAGCAGAGCAGAGAGCAGAGCAGAGATCAGAAAGCAGAGCAGAGAGCAGAGCAGAGAGCAAAGAGCAGAGCAGAGAGCAGAGAGCAGAGAGCAGAGAGCAGTGAGCAAAGAGCAGAGAGCAGAGCAGAGAGCAGAGAGCAGAGAGCAGAGAGCAGAGAGCAGAGCAGAGAGCAGAGCAGAGAGCAGAGCAGAGAGCAGAGCAGAGAGCAGAGCAGAGCAGAGAGCAGAGCAGAGATCAGAGAGCAGAGCAGAGAGCAGAGAGCAGAGCAGAGAGCAGAGACCAGAGACCAGACCAGAGACCAGAGCAGAGAGCAGAGCAGAGAGCAGAGCAGAGAGCAGAGAGCAGAGAGCAGAGCAGAGAGCAGAGCAGAGCAGAGAGCAGAGCAGAGAGCAGAGCAGAGAGCAGAGCAGAGAACAGAGAGCAGAGCAGAGAGCAGAGCAGAGAGCAGAGCAGAGAGCAGAGAGCAGAGCAGAGAGCAGAGAACAGTGCAGAGAGCAGAGAGCAGAGCAGAGAGCAGAGAGCAGAGCAGAGAGCAGAGAGCAGAGCAGAGCAGAGAGCAGAGAGCAGAGCAGAGAGCAGAGCAGAGAGCAGAGCAGAGAGCAGAGAGCAGTGCAGAGAGCAGAGAGCAGAGTAGAGAGCAGAGACCAGAGAGCAGAGCAGAGAGCAGAGCAGAGAGAAGAGCAGAGCAGAGAGCAGAGCAGAGAGCAGAGCAGAGAGCAGAGAACAGTGCAGAGAGCAGAGAGCAGAGCAGAGAGCAGAGAGCAGAGAGCAGAGCAGAGAGCAGAGAGCAGAGAGCAGAGCAGAGCAGAGAGCAGAGAGCAGAGCAGAGAGCAGAGCAGAGAGCAGAGCAGAGAGCAGAGAGCAGTGCAGAGACCAGAGAGCAGAGCAGAGAGCAGAGCAGAGAGCAGAGCAGAGCAGAGAGCAGAGCAGAGAGCAGAGAGCAGAGCAGAGAGCAGAGCAGAGAAGAGAGCAGAGAGCAGTACAGAGAGCAGAGAGCAGAGCAGAGGGCAGAGCAGAGAGCAGAGCAGAGAGCAGAGCAGAGCAGAGAGCAGAGAGCAGAGAGCAGAGCAGAGAGCAGAGAGCAGAGAACATTGCAGAGAGTAGAGAGCAGAGCAGAGAGCAGAGAGCAGAGCAGAGAGCAGAGAGCAGAGCAGAGCAGAGAGCAGAGCAGAGAGCAGAGCAGAGAGCAGAGAGCAGTGCAGAGAGCAGAGAGCAGAGCAGAGAGCAGAGCAGAGCAGAGAGCAGAGCAGAGATCAGAGAGCAGAGCAGAGAGCAGAGAGCAGAGCAGAGAGCAGAGACCAGAGACCAGAGCAGAGAGCAGAGCAGAGAGCAGAGCAGAGAGCAGAGAGCAGAGAGCAGAGAGCAGAGCAGAGAGCAGAGAGCAGAGCAGAGAGCAGAGAACAGTGCAGAGAGCAGAGAGCAGAGCAGAGAGCAGAGCAGAGAGCAGAGCAGAGAGCAGAGCAGAGCAGAGAGCAGAGAGCAGAGAGCAGAGCAGAGAGCAGAGAGCAGAGAACATTGCAGAGAGTAGAGAGCAGAGCAGAGAGCAGAGAGCAGAGCAGAGAGCAGAGAGCAGAGCAGAGCAGAGAGCAGAGCAGAGAGCAGAGCAGAGAGCAGAGAGCAGTGCAGAGAGCAGAGAGCAGAGCAGAGAGCAGAGCAGAGCAGAGAGCAGAGCAGAGATCAGAGAGCAGAGCAGAGAGCAGAGAGCAGAGCAGAGAGCAGAGACCAGAGACCAGAGCAGAGAGCAGAGCAGAGAGCAGAGCAGAGAGCAGAGAGCAGAGAGCAGAGAGCAGAGCAGAGAGCAGAGCAGAGCAGAGAGCAGAGCAGAGAGCAGAGCAGAGAGCAGAGCAGAGAACAGAGAGCAGAGCAGAGAGCAGAGCAGAGAGCAGAGCAGAGAGCAGAGCAGAGAGTAAAGAGCAGAGCTGAGAGCAGTGAGCAGAGCAGAGAGCAGAGCAGAGCAGAGAGCAGAGAGCAGAGCGGAGCTGAGAGTAGAGAGCAGAGCTGAGAGCAGAGCAGAGAGGAGAGAGCAGAGCAGAGAGCAGAGCAGAGCAGAGAGCAGAGCAGAGCAGAGAGCAGAGCAGAGAGCAGAGAGCAGAGCAGAGAGCAGAGCAGAGAGCTGATCAGAGAGCAGCGCAGAGAGCAGAGAGCAGAGCAGAGAGCAGAGAGCAGAGAGCAGAGCAGAGAGCAGTGCAGAGAGCAGATCAGAGAGCAGAGCAGGGAGCAGAGAGCAGAGCAGAGATCAGAGAGCAGAGCAGTGAGCAGAGCAGAGAGCAGAGCAGAGAGCAGAGCAGAGCAGAGAGCAGAGAGCAGAGTAGAGAGTAGAGAGCAGAGCTGAGAGCAGAGCAGAGAGCAGTGCAGAGCAGAGCAGAGCATTACTTAAACAAACAAGCCTCGTTCGCTACCACGCCCATTCGAGAATACTTGGAAGAAGAAAAATTTAACGTCGTTCGAGAAACACACGAGAACCTTAAACATTTAGGAGAAAACAAAACAATAGAAACAATTAGACAAAACCATCTATGGGCCAAACTTAGCGACGACGTACAAAAGTACATTAAAACTTGCGATATCTGCCAACGCAACAAACTCACGCGTATACGACCTCGCGAAGAAGCCATTTTAAGACTGCTGTTTTAGACAAAATTGCCATGGACATAGTTGGTCCTCTATCCCTGACCAACAAAGGAAATCAGTTTATTCTCTCGATCCAAGATTACCTCACGTAATATCTTATCCTCATCCCACTCTCCAACGAAAGGGCCGAAACCATTATCGACGGTTTGATAAACCACTATATATATATTCTTCTCGCCAAAACACATCCTAACAGATCAAGGACAAAATTTCGTAAGCAAGCTAATGGAACAATTTGAGAAACTTTTTAAAATTCGACACATCAAAACAACTATTTTTCACCCGCAGAGTAACGGATCTCTCGAGAGAACATATGGTACAGTAAAGGATTTGTTACGCACTAGCATTGGAGAAAATACCGACGATTGAGACGATCACTTAAAACTTATTTCGACGGCCTATAACACGTCAGTTCATTCCTCCACCGGTTACTCGCTCTTCGAATTAACATTCGGACGACAAGCAAATTTACCGCCTTAAGCCAACAAAAATTATTCAAACTCTGGAAACAAAAACATGGCGACTATCTCAAATACGCACGAATAACCATTCAGGCTAACAAAACCCATTATAAAGCAGAACAAGACAAGAAAATTAGAATCCAAAGCCTTTATAATGAGGGAGACTTGGTAGTTTTACACGACGATCACAGAAAAAACAAACTCTCACCTGAATGGCACGGCCCATATACTATCCTCGAAAATCGCATGCCTAACTATTTAATAGAAATTAACGATTCCAAAACCCTTTTAGTGCACGGAAATAGACTAAAACCATACCATTTACCTACCAGGCATCTGAAGGATTCAAACTGACTCCTCTCAACCATTCCCAAATAATAAGCGAAATCATCTAAAAGGCACTAATATACCACAATGAGGCGAAAATTAACATTTTCATTAATCCTAGCGACATCCGCGACGACCCAATCAAAGTTATGAAACTAATAGACAATATCGAAGAGATTTGCAAAGAATGTAACCATCAGAATCTAGCTCTTTTGTCAGGAAAATTTAGACGACTTAACCACAAATATAACAGGCTTAGCTCCAGCCTATATCACGAACCAAACGAGGAATATTGAGCATCATAGGTTCAGCTTCCAAGGCATTATTTGGTACCTTAGACGAATACGATCTAAAGCTCATAAACCAAAATATCGACAAACTGTACGACGAGGACACCAAACTTTCGAAAATAGTTCAGAACCAAACCATTATGTTTAGATCAATTTTGAATAGCAAAACTTTGCCTCAATTCCTAGATCAACAGAAACTGTTTAGGCAAAGAATTAATGACAAGCTCACACACATCGAATTGCTTATGCTTATAGGTTCTCTCGTCTCACACATATCCCCCCAATTAAGCAACTTCCAAACACTACTAGACATCAGCACACTTAAGCTTACGTTAGTAAATGATAAGATCATATAAACTATTGTTATTCCACTATTAGAAGACGATGAATGGACTCATATAAAATTGTATTCCATTCCCTACAGGAAGGGTTCAACTTTCATCGCACCTATACTGAAACATGAACATATATTACAACTCGAAGGTCAATTTATTGCTATAGATCTGACATGCTTAAATCATTATTGTAGAAGCACCTCACTCGCAAAAATTTGTAAACGTACACAACCGACACAGCACACAAACTATATGGACTGTAAAGACCAAGATTGCCCCTTTTCCGTATTTAAAATCCACGATTTAACGTTTATACCAATGTACGCGCCTAATATCTACATCATTATACCGGAAAAATCCATCACTGTGAACATTTTTTATAAGGAGAACAGTAGAATCATAATCGACCAACCAGTTAAAATCAGTAGTAATTCCGATTGTACTTTTCTCTATACCTACTCTATATTATGAAAATTGGAGGAATGACGTATGAAACCGATATAGCGATTTACAATTATAGTATTCCAGATGCAGTATTAAAACTGGACTTAGAGAATCTTAACCATTAGTGCCGCGAGTTACTCCAAATTTCAATCGATACATAACCAGTTTGAACGACATGGAAAGAACCCTCGTAAGTGTTTCACAACGACACCAAATTAAAACCACCCAAGAAATAGCCGTATCAGTTGTAACGTATCTTGGATACGCCGCGTTGAGTCTTTTAATAACTTACCTATTGTACAAACTTAGAATTTTCTATTATCTATCAAAACTCGTACCACACACCCTATGCATCAAGATTTGTTGTCAAGAAAACATACAAACAATCGCAGCCACGCAATACGAAACCGTTAGATACGCAACAAACCCCAGGATCCCACCAACAGGGATCCAAGAAATATCGACGGTTCCTGAAATTACGAGCAACACCATAAGATGGCCTGACGACTTCCCAGCCGCTCTCAGCCTTCCAAACAACAGGAAGAAACATTTCAAAGTCAGCTTCTGATTTACGGAGTAAATCAAATCTACAAAGAGGAGTGTGAAGCGGGGGCTTCTACCTGAAGATAATTCCTAGACCCTTACGTCACCTCCTGAATTACCTATAGTAATAAATTACCTGAATTACCTGAGTTGCCTGTAGGGTTCAACCTCGAACTTGCAAATCAGCTCTCTAACTCACCACCCATAAAAAATGGGCTTTAAACCTCAAGCTTCTTACATCCCCCACCCTGATTTGTCTCCAAGTATATAAGACCTCAAAACACGCAATAAACAGAGTCATTTTAACCAGAAACTTACGCGCCTTAACTTCGCTCTTCGAACCTATCCCTTAACGTACACGTACGTTACAAGTATAGTTCCGAGTGTCGCGTCCCATGACAACCAAGTCCGCTCTTCACCCGATCTTATACCTGCTTTCTTTAGGCTATTGTCCCTTGTTTTCGTGAAATTTTTCAGAACAGAGCCATCGATACAAATTAACATTTACTTCGGTATTGGTTTCATTGCTTCATGAACATTACCGTTAATACGCCGCAATAACATTTCCGACAATAGCGACTTGTCGATTCTTGTTTTCACAGGAAAACAATGCCTCGGATCCAGCCCTTGTTCTTCGTCGTCACATCTGCAACCCATCCGTTGCGCTATCGACGTTGAATTTCGAGAATCTCGTATCTAAACGGTATCGTTCTTGCTTGCCGTTCGATTATTCTTACTTCAAGATCTCTTAAAATTCTAGGGTTAATCGAAAAATAGGATAAACTGTTTCTTCACAGTCTCCGTCGAACGCGTAGGTGCGTCGAATATTCGTCGGATAAAGACATCTGTCCTCCTTATAGCATAACTTCACTGTTCTCCCTATAGCATATTTTCTTTCGAACGACATACAGTAATGTCTCCATAACTTACGCACAGATTGTCCACAGAAATGGGCAATTTTTGAAGAGGATATACAATTATTCAAGCCGTGCACCTCGTTTTTATTTATTGTTGACAATTCGTAACTCTAAAATATTGTAATAATATTATATTATATTATTATATTATTATATATCATTATCTGTAATATAGTTACATTTATTAATATAATAATATAGAAATACTATTTAGAGGCATATGCAATAATTTCACCCTAATTAGCGCTGAGGTCGCGCACAAGAATTGTCTCGATTGCGATCGAAAACTCAGAAATAACTGTAAAAACAAACCGCAAGGCTCGAATAATCGTATATCCTCTTCAAAAAATATCTATTTTTGTGGACAATCTGAGCAACACATACCTTCTTTGACGTTGCCTTTAATACTTCACATATGTATAGTTAAGAATCGGTTTTTCTAATACTTTTTTTCGTAAATAAAATAACTTACTTGCTACGTATAATGAATAAATATGGTCTAAAAATGTCGTGTTTGGTCATCATAACCTTGACCACTGCCTATCATAAATTATCAGGTATTTTCGTTCGACCCGAATTTCATTTTCTTTCTCTCTCTCCTCTCTCACAAGTTGTTGATAATTACACTGTTCCACAAAATCAATCTGTTCTTCTGATATCCTATAACCATTATGAAATTCTTGTAGAGCTTCACTCCACGATCAATGATCCGGAAACGAAATTGCTTCATTTTCGAAAAAAACGAGCTTTTGTAAAAACCCAAAATCTTTGAGAAAAATGAGCTATTGCATGAATAGTACAAACGTTAGAAAGTTCTAATTGATCTCAAAAGATAGAGGAAAGTTTTCCAAATATAGTGGAATGCAATTTATTAATTATTTTTGGCTCTAAATAACTATAAATTAATGTCAAAGTTTAAAAATACAAAAATAGTACGAAGAAACTGCGCACGTCGACACTTTTTTAAACTTTGACATTAATTTATTGCTATTTAGAACCCAAAACAATTAATAAATTTCATGCCACTATATTCCGGAAACTCTCCTCTATCTTTTAGCACCGATTAGAACTTCCTAACATTTTTTCACTTTTCATGCAATACCTCATTTTTGTCGCAAATTGTGGGTTTTTACAAAAGCTCGTTTTCTTCGAAAACTGAGGGTGATGGAGCAATTCGGTTTTCGGATTCTTGATCGGGAAGTGAAGCTCTACAAGAATTTCATAGTGGTTATAGGAAATCAAAAATCGTGTCGGACAGTGTAATTAGTGATATATAAATTGTGACAATTAATATCGTTTTTTAAAATCGTTTTACGCTCTAAATTACATACACATAGCTTTACTATTAATATTATGGTATCGACAAAAAAATATACGTCATTAAACGTGCAGCAACACTTGAACGTTTTGAAAGATCTTCGAGAAACAGGACTGTCAATTAAAAATATTGGAAAAAATTATGGCGTTGGCATTAGAACAATTCAACGCATTCACATGATGCTACAAAAATGAATGCGATTGGAAACAAAAATAAACGCGAACTTCAGCGACGAAAAATAGTAAATCTACATTATTACGAGATACTAAATAAAGAATTATTATCATGGTTCGTACAAAGAGGGATACTTGGCGACCGTATAACCGATGCTCTTATATTAGACAAGGTGGCGAAATTAAGAGAAAATTTTCCGTCATATTCGGGATTTGAAGCGAGTCATGGGTGGTTAACAAGATTAAGAGACAACATGGCATACGCTTATCAAACATAGACAGGGAGAAAGCTAGTGTTGATCAGGATGCAGCAAATGCTTTTATAATCGATTTTGAAAAGATGGTAGAGGAAGAAAATATAAGTTTGGAAAATGTTTACAATATGGACGAAGGTGGACTTGTATGGAAAGCACTTCCAACAAGAATACTGGCTAGAGAAGAACGTTCCCGGCGAGATCGAACAGTGAACTGTTAGATCTACGGAGGTCGTAAGTCTCCGATTCAATCGTGTATGACACCGAGTCTGCGCGATTCCCTATGACTCTTTCGAGTGATACGGATGGTAAGTTGATAAAGAATGGTTTTAACATTGGCTGATATCAATAACACTATATTTTAACATAACATAACAATTTTTAACGCTAGGGTGACTAACTGTACTTGGCTTAGAATGAATTGAGTTGATGGTGAGACTATCGACGGAGTCTTGACCGAATTTTTTACGCGTTGATGTCTGGTTAGTATCTATCCGTTCGTTGTCTGTTTTGTTTTTTAAGAAGATTCGTTAGGGGCGTGAAGTTTTCAATGAGACACTCGGATTCAATGTTTTTTCAAGTTTTCCGGATCTAGAAAGAGAGGCAGTCGTTTTGATATATTTATATTATATATTTATATATTTATCACCTAATACAGTATCTGATCTGGAACCAATGGATCAAGGGATCATAGGAAAAACAAAAAGGTGACCGCCCCGAACTAACAGTCACTTGCAGGTATGAATCGTACCTACTAGTGAATCTCACGAAGAATCCGCGCGTCTCGAAGGTTGACCGTGGCGCAGGTAATAAGATTGGGGAAAAAGTGGGTAATTGGGTAATTGGTGTTGTGCAGAAGATAAGGGGAATACGTGACGGTGAGAGAATTTTGGCGACCAGATGTAGGCAGCGTTGAAGGAAATATTACAGGCAGGAAATAACGGCTTTTCGGTATAATTAGATACTATTATTACGGTCGCTTATTTGTTTGTGGAAAGACGCTTGCAGTACAGATGGAGTCGTTTGGTAATTTTCGGAATCTATTGTATGGTAGGGACGGTGTTGGGTCGAGCGTTCGAGCCGCGTATGCTTTATTACTATAGATAGCTTCTATATACTTTTAACGCGGAACAATTGCAGTTTCTAAGTTGATGATTTTTTCGAGCCGTCTTCTTTCCGGCAATAAAGTCATTTCTGCATTTTCGAGTAATGCACACCTCATCGGCAGCATTTTTTATAATAGGGTCATTAGCACGCACCGCTTCGGTCGCCCGTCCAGGGTTTCTTGTTACCTGCGGCACTGCGTGCTACGTCACTTTTACATCCCCTTTCATCGCGTCACTGGTCAATCAATTTCTATTCTTCATTTCTTCATTTCTTGTGTCATTGTGTCATTGAACAAAAAGTCTTAGTGGACATGAGGTGAGAAAAGGTAGAATTACAATTGGCTTATGTGCAAATGCGTTAGGCACACATAGGATTATGCCTATTGTAATTTATAAATATAAAAACCTAAGAGCTTGAAACATGTACTTTCATTACCTGTAATTTTTAAATCGCAGTCAAATGCACGGATGAGTAGAACGTTATTTTCAGATTGATTTGAAAACCATTTCAAACCATCCGTAAAACAATATCAGGAGGAAAAACAAATATCGGGGAAAGTAAAATGATGTTAAATGATTACGAAGCGTACAAAATTTCGCTACAAGAAGAGGAAGATTTTAAAATTATATATTTACCATCTAATACAGCATTTGTCCTGGAACCAATGGATCAAGGGATCATAGGAAAAACAAAAAGAATTTTCCGGCACAAGCTTTTGCAACTTGTTTTAACATATGATCAAGGAATAAATGAATTTTATGACGATTACACATTAAAAACCTGTATTGACATTTTATCGGATTCGTGGTTCAAAGTTACAACAAAGAACATAAAAAATGCATGGAATAAACTGCTACATAATAATAATCCTGCTGGCCCTTCAATTCAATCACACATGGGAGAGTATGAACCTGATTGGCCAGAGATAATGAGTGCAATTACAGGAGAGCAATGCACCCTGATACATGCCACACAATTTTTATTAGACTGTGAGGAGGAAGAAAGAAGGAACGAAAACGAAGAAACAGAACTACAAAATGAACCAAACAACCACAATAAATTACATGCGGCCCTTGAGTTATTGACATCTTACAGTAAAAGAGAACCACCTTACATACAACACCTTACGGAGGCATTAAAATTATATTTTTTCAACAAGGATAAATTAAATAAGTAAGTACATACCTATTCATACAATGGTAAAAATTTGCAGCCAATTTGAATATGAATTATTTACAAATTAATGTCTTTTTTTACATTATTTGTTATTAGAAAATAGAGGAAAAACATCACCATGTTATAACGACATATTTTATTTATTACTTAATTTACTAAAATAAAATGAATTACAGATTAAGTATCAAGTAAATAAATGTTGTTCAGTCTCATTGCAAGGCTGGAAATCTGTTTCGGTTTCTTTCCGTATTCAGGAAGAAGATCCGAAAGAACGAAATTATTTTATTGTGAAAAGGTGAAAGTTTTAGTATTTTAGGTGTACCCGGTGACTACGCGACGCATCCCGATTGCCATAGCCAGGGTGGTACCAGCGATCGCGAACTCTCTGACCACCCTTCGTACCTGCGAAAACTGTGACAGCAGCGCACCAATTTGCATCTGATCGATTGTACCAAACCATCGGAAAATAGCATTTAAGGCTACAAATTTGAATTTTTTGGGAGAATCAAATAAACATCATTGCCTAAACTTTTCACCATCGCACATCACGTGCATCTTGGCAGCGCATTACGCGCAACGTCTATCGTCTTTGATTCTATTGGCAACACAAATATCTGTCCAAACTATATCACGTTTGGTCTCATTTGAATCAGAAATCCATCAGCAATATGTTAAAAAAAAATCAATATTAAAATGTTAAAATTAAAACAAATCTATGTCATTGTATTATGAGCTGTCTTCCGGGAATTCGAGTCAAAGGAGCCGAGGCGCGTGCCGCAGCACACGTGTTCACCGACTCGCATAGCGAGAAAATCGATAAATTACAGGGTCGCGCAATATCTCGGTGTCAGAAGTGGCATACTTAAGTCGCGTCAGGAAGAGAGACACTACTATACATGTATATACGGTCTAAGGACGTAACGCCCACGCGACACAATCTCTCAATAAGAGCGCGGTCCCTAGATCGAGACGTTCGATCTCAATCCATAAAACCGCGGTGTCACCAGTCTGGCTCATAACGCGTCACGGCTGTCTGGCCTCGGAAAGCGACGGAGAGGCTCTTCGGAATCGAGCAGATAGCACCGTAGGACCGCTGTCAGCCGGCAAAGACCGAGCACCCGGCGATCTATCATCCGCGATCCTCTCCCGGGAACGATTGTTAAAGAGTTTCGAATGGCGGCCGGCCATTTGCGATCGATGGCCCATCCACGCGCGAGCGCGATATCGGTTTTTCCACCTAGAATTAGTATCTGGCTACGTTCAACCCCCCGTTTGACTCGGCAGCCGTTCCTCCCCGCCCCTCTCCATAAGAGACGAGAAGAATCCCGGGGGTTATAGGAAGAGGATTCTCGAGGTTCTAATCTCCTGATGGTCGGTCAGCTTAGCTTTTTACGGGGGCCGTATGAAAAATCTATCAGGGTTAAAGCGTCGCTGAATCATTGATCGCTTATGCACACCGGCGCGGCTTTATCGGATGGATTCTCCTGTGAGGAACCGTTTCCGAGCGGCGCGCCGCTTTGAAAAATTCAGCCGCGTACCGGGCACTAATAGAGGACTTTTTGCAAGTTGACGAGCCATCCGAACCGGGCGCGCCCGTTAATTATTTTATGACGCGACGTCCACGGGATTCGCGGCGATGCTGGGGGAGGACTTAGGCTGTCTTCCCACTTGGAACCGTTTTATAGCCAATTTCAATCGACCGATTTCAATGAAATTTTCAGCGTGTACAGGGTGTTCCACGATTTTTTCCAGCATCTCCGGCGGTCTAACAAATAAACGTTTCGAACAAATGTTACTCGGTTTTTAGCCGGCTACGGATTGCGATATAAAAAGCTTCGGAAAGAAATATTTTACGTAAAGAAATCAAGGTCATCTTCATTTTTTTTTTAAGTTGCACAAGACGAATTCGATGACCTGTTATACCACGACCTTCGGATGACCTTGACGTAACACAGTTTTCAATGACAACATATCACTTCGTTGATCGCATTTTTTGTGCGTCAAGGTTGTCCGTAGGACATGGTGTAACATATCGTTGGATTCGTCTTGGCACAAGCTACAATGATATGAAGTAAAAAATATAAGATGCAATTTAAGAAAATGAAGGTGACCTTAATTTTTTGGAATAAAACACTTATTTCTGAAACTTTTTATACCGCATTATTCCGACTATTTTTTATTCATATTAACATTAGATTTACGGAACCCGTTAAAATGGCGTGTCACCAATTTTTTAATTTACGATTACGGCAAATGTTACAATAACACTTGTTGAGAATCAGAATAAACGTCTTATTGTTACTTTTATAAACTCATTTAAAACAGCTGTTTTTTGTCTAAAAATCTAGTATTAAATAAATATTCCAAAATGTATAATGTTATCTAGAAACATCAATTCATCGAACAGTAGTATAAATATTCAACAATAACATTTTTAATCGTCGTAAAATCGATGATAATATTATACCCTCTGAAAAGCGTTCCGTAATAGGTACAGTAAATTCTCCCTAATTGATGCTCAGCTTAGAAACAAAAAAATGGACAATTTGGGAAGAAGAGATACAATTATTCGAGCTTTGCGGCTCGTTTTTATAGTTAACGATCGTTACCAACTATAAAAGCGAGCCGCAAGGCCACGAAAGTATTCTTTTTGGAAGAAAATTGCTGCTGTATTTTTAGACATAATCATTTCAAATTTATATTTATTTATATGTAAAAATAAATTTGTATTCTAAAGATTTCTATGGAATTTTCAATGAAATAATCATCAATTATTAATGAATTGAAAATGAAATAAAAATTGAGACCATCTTCAACGAAAAATTTTAATTCTGACCAACGATGCCCTAAAATATTGGTAACGGTACGGTAAATTTTGTTGGCGCCTCGGAGTCGCCATTCGAGTGCAAAGGGTTAGTTTTTAAAATCAATCGTACGTCAGCGGTGTCTGGCATTCTTCGAGCGTCATTTAAAAATGTTTATTGCTCCATGATATAGTAAAAAAATATACGGTTACGATCGCGAGAGTCTACAGAATCGTTCTACGAAAAATTCGTGCCTCTAGCGTCACAAGTTACACCGGGAAAAATTCTCAAACGCGATAATTTGTCTGCTGAAAAAGAAACTCATCTCCCAGCAATTCGAGTTTCAAACTGAAATCATCGAAGAACCGACAACGAGATCGAGAAAAGATCGTCTCGCGACGTGTAAATGAGATCGGAATCTACGAGATAAAATTCATCGTCGGTTATCATCACGGCCGGAAGCGTGACCGCGGCCTAATAAGTGTCCTCGAGCGGGTGGTTTCGCTCACCTTTTGGAGCTCTGCGCGCCCATCGCGGCGATCACGGCCGATTGGCGGGAAATTCGAACGGGGTTCCAGCGCGTCCGCGGTGCGGCAACAGCAATCAACCGAATAATTTAAGGGTCCATCGAGATAACGGTAGGTTACGACGCGGATCGTGACTATATTTCTGTCATCGACGCGAACCTATCCGCTTAACGACCAGATTTCCCACGATGCGCAGCACGCACGCGTGTACAAATCGAGAGGACCGTTCGATACAGTCTTTTGTTCCACTGTCGCTATTAAAATAACGTGATTCCGCGAACGGCACCGGGACAGGAGCGTAATAGAAACACCGATACCGAACCGGCCGCGGCCGGCCGATCGTCACCGATTTTTCGATTTCCCGCTAGCTCCCGTGGACCCCCGTGGACCCCCATGAAACCAATATGGCTGCCGCGAAATAATGGGACAGTAGCCGAGATACGGGCGGCTCTTGCGATACCCTGTACGCGTTTTATGCGAAATCAACTTTAAATTCATCGCGCCCTGCCAGCCGAGAATCATTCTCCCCGACGTGAAACAATTCGCTCGATTCCATTCGAAACGAGATTAGTTTTTTGGTTGATGCGCGCACCGGGACGAACATGAATTCTTCTGGAAATTTGGCGGTACGTCATGCGGCCAGAATATGCCGTGAAATATGATCGCCACGTATCTTTCTTTTGGAAAATTTTAACGTTTTCGTAGAATTTTTAGTCCGTTCTTTTCTATTTCCCAGGTTTTATTCGTCGATTGTTATTTATGTATTTAACGTTGTTTTTATGTTGTATGGTTTTTAGTACGGTTATTTGATGCAGCAATGGCTCGAATGATTCTCAAAGCTAATTTAATAAATAATAATCGTGTTAAAGGACGTGAGGGATATGTTTGTTAGAGAAGTATGAAGAATATTATCAATAAGATACTCACCCATTTAGTTGTAAAATCCACTTTATGCACGGAAATGTGTGGGGGATAGTGCATTGACCACATTTACGTACTTTGTTAATCTTCACTGTACACCACATGCTTAAAAATTTCATACGTTACACACAAGGTGTCATGCACACTAGAAAATTAAAACGGCCGTCACAGTTAAATTACTTACTATTTCGGGTCCGAAAAATTAGTAAATATTCTTCAGACGTTCTAAAGTAAAGGTGAACAGCGTTTTTCTTAAAAATATCACTGTAAAAAAAAATCCGGAAAGTTCTCGCTTCGTGATTTGTTCAATACTTCGAACGCGGCTCGAGTCCGACCCGACCATCTGTCAAAGCCTCTTTCTGCGGGCTCTCGAACTTCGCGCCGTCACCTCCCATTGGTCAGTGATTTCCGTTAATAACTCGTAAACAAAGACGCAGATTGCATTTTCGCAAAGGAAAAAGTTACTTCAAATGACCTCAGCTACCCCTCATTTTCGGCTGTTAGAATAATTTGTGGAACACCCTGTATATTTAAATCATTTATATATATTTTATTGAACATTTATTAGTTAAATATCTCGGAGTTCGAAAAATCGGCAAAATTAGCCCAAAAGTGAACAAAAGTAGCTTCCTCAGATAAGAAACTTAAACAACGTGAGTCTTTTACTTCATTTTGTCATTCCAAGTATGTAATAGCAAAATTGTAACATTGTCTATTATTAAAAAATGTACATTTAGAAATCGGAGAACATAAAAATCGTGAATTTGTAAATCAAAGAATTTAGAAATTAAAATCTTAAAAATTAGATCATATAGAAATCAGCTGACTTCGAAATTGTAAATTTATAAATCAGAGAATTTAAAAACCGTCAATTTAAAAATCGGACGATTCAGAAATTGGAATCTTAAAAATCAGAAACTACAGAAACCAGATAATTTTGAAATTATGAATTTAGAAGTATGCGCATTGAAACATCGTGCCATTCGAAACGGTTGGATCGAGAAATTGCAAGTTTCTCGGAACGGAAAAATGTGTTTAATCCTGGCGTATAAATATTTCCAATTTATTCGCTTATAAAAACGAGTCGTCTACAAAGTTGTCGATTCACCGATAACTATAAAAACGAGCCGCGAGGCTCGAGTAATAGTGTCTCCTCTTCCCAGATTGTCCATTTCTGTGCGTAATCCGAGCGTCAGTTAGGGAGACATTACTGTATCTCCAAACGTTTCTGCAAACTTGATTCGATTAAAGCTTCCGTCGTTTAATATACCGTTTAATATTACTATACCACACGCCATCAGAAGCTGCAAAATACGTGCATACTAATTAATTGTTTCTTTTCGTTCAGTTCCAGAACTACAACTGAATCCTGCATTCAGTGGGGCTCCATAAATGGTGGAGAAATCGAGTTCGAGTCTCTGACGGAGAATACTTTGGAGGGAGCATTGGAAGTAATAAGGAAAAGCTTTTTCCCCAACGAGAGCATCTGCAAAGGCATAGATCTGTTATCGGATCCTTGTAGCGTCAAAGCGCTCGAGGAGGTGTGTTTGGCAGTTACTAGAGACGGTGTCAGCCTTGTCGCAATCGAAGTCAAGACTCAGAAAGTTGTTGGTGTCGTTCTCAATAAAATTAAGAAAATAAAAAGAGATGAAATTGACCCGCGGTGGTTGTGGGGGCAACCACCGTACGATCGACTTCCCCCGATCATCAGGCATCCTCCTGAAATGACTTGGCTTGAGAGATTCAGAGAAGATTGTGAACATCACACGGCCAATGCCTACCTAGATTTGATGATTGCTATAAACGACCAGATAAATTTATTCGAATATTATGATGTTGATTGTATTATGGAGTGTATGTTCCTGGCTACGCTGCCGGAGATGCAGCAGCAAAATATTTGCGAGAGCTTAGTGTGCTTGTCCGTGGATGTTGCCAATGCGCTGGGTAGTGGAGAAGATGTGAAAGTACCATTAGCCGATACTGGAGGTGATAGTATAATACGTCATTACCTGGGCGTACCGAAGTTAGTGACTGCCGTCATGACTTGCAATTACGCGCAGATCATCGCGAGGAGGTGCCGCTTTAAGGTCTTTAAAAGGATCAATTACAGGAACTTTGGCTGGGATAACGTACCGTTCCGCGAGAGAATCGGGGATGAGCATCGTGACTTCACTGTAGTGGTCAAGAAAATAAAGAACTTGTACGATTCTTAAAGAAGATATCGCGATATCAAGAAAATTATATTTTATTTAGTATTTACGTGTGTTTAGCACGGTTACGATAATATAATTTTGACCGAAGTTGTCAATTATTATCCTCGAAATTATCTTTGAAATTATTAATTTTGAAATTATCATCTTCGAAATTGTTATCTTCGACATTGTGATCATCTTCGAAATTATTATCTTCGAAGTGATCCTAGAAATAATTATCTTTGAAATTGTTATCTTCGAAATTATTATCTTCTAAGTGATCCTAGAAATAATTATCTTTGAAATTGTTATCCTAGAAATTATTATCTTTGAAATTGTTATCCTAGAAATTATTATCTTTGAAATTGTTATCCTAGAAATTATTATCTTTGAAATTGGTATTCTAGAAAGTGTTATCTCCGAAATTGTTATCTTTGGAAATATAGTTCTCGAAATTATTATTCTTGAAATTATTATGCTTGAAATTATTGTCCTTGAAATTATTATCCTTCAAATTATTATCTTTAGAATTATCATCGAAATGATTAAAATAACACCAATTGACCAAAATATATTCGCTATGCATTGCTATTGGAATCTCGTCGATTTATCAATCGACTTATCAATGAAAAGTGTAGAAATAAAACAATGAAATTTATACTTTTCTGCCTAGTTACTCGTCGTTTAAGCCACTTCATGAAGGAACACAGATCAGGCACTCGCGCATTTGCATCAACATTTGCATTGTTGCGGCGCAACGCCGACGTAAAATAAATAAAGCAAATCGCCGAGAATTCCGGAATTCATAAAGTTCGCACGGAATCGCAGTTATTCTTTTCTGATTATTATTCATGGTCGTGATGAATAAGTCGCGTCCGTTCCTTCGGGACCAACATCTTTTTCTGTGAAATATCAGCGGAACGATGCCGCCGTAGAAACAAATTGGAAATATTTATACGCCAGGATTAAACACATTTTTCCGTTCCGAGAAACTTGCAATTTCTCGATCCACCCGTTTCGAATGGCACGATGTTTCAATACGCATACTTCTAAATTCACAATTTCGAAATTATCTGGTTTCTGTATTTTCCGATTTTTAAGATTTCAATTTCTGAATTGTCCGATTTATAAATTCACGATTTTTAAGTCTTCTGATATCTAAATTAACAACTTTGAAATCATTTGGTTTCTAAATTTCCTGATTTTTAAGATTTCAATTTATAAATTCTTCGATTTTTATGTTATTTGATTTTTAAGATTGCAATTTATAAATTCTTTGATTTTTAAATTCACGATTTTTATGTCATTTGATTTTTAAATTTAGAATTTTGTTGTCATCTGATTCCTAAATGTTTTAATTTTTGAGATTCCGATTTCTAAATTCTTCGATTTTCGAATTTGTAATTTTTAATTTTTCAGGTTATGGTACCTAAATGTTTCGATTTTTGAAATGCGGTATCTTGATTGTTATTTCGGAACAGTTTGTATTCCAATCGGCGATCTATGGATTATTGTAGAGTGGTTTAAACGACGCCGTTATTAACACTGTCCGGAGGTTTGTCGTTTTCTCGTTCGAACTAGCCAGCGGTTAATCGAACCTTGGTAATGTCCCGCGTACACGCGGAATTAGAAACGTATAATTCCAATCCAATTCGCCTGCCACGTTGAATTTCATTTACACCGGCGCGACGGCGGTTTTGGTGCGTCCGATTTGATTAGCAGTAACAATTCGGTTGACTGCAGTTTGTTTAGACGATTTAGATTCAATGGATTCAATCCGCGAAGCCGCTCCAACGGGAAACCGAACGGTTCGCACGATTAGCACTTTTCTTTTCGTTATTAGCTATTGTTATTATCTTGTGTTATTATCCACAGCTTGGTTGTGTTAAATACAAATTGTCTACGTCGATCGCGACATACAAATACAATACTCTATAATATCACCGAATTTGGCTTCCGATGATTCCACCATTTTGCATTTGAATAATGATGTTTCGTCATAAATTTATAAAATTCTATTGTCATTATTAACAATTGATCTTACTTTTCGTAGATTATTATTAAAAGAACAGGATTTGGAACGACTTTATCGCCTAATAAATGCTCTATGACGAAAGCTATCCCAAAATCGACAATTACTGTTTAGCAACGTACGCTTTCAAAATATGCAAATATCATAATTATACAAAGTTCTCGCTATTAATAATTGTGGCTTGTTAACGATTGTTGTTGTGATAAAATTGTTCGTATTCATTGTAAATATATTGTCAACAATTGTTGCTCTAATAAAATTGTTCATAATTCATTGTAAATATAATGTTAATAATTTATATCATTTGTCGTAGACAAATGTATACAAATTCTTGAGCAATTAATAATTTCTCAGTCTGCTTCATTGATAACAAATTTTGCAACTGCGCTGTTTCAATCACGTTGATTTTTTAAATAAAATGTTCCGCCATAATCCGAAGATCGTAACTGATTTTATGTAACGAAATATGACGTTCGAGGTTCTAAAAGATGATTGCAGTATGTTTTCAATTTCTTTGAAAATAAATATTGTCGCAACGATAAAGAAATGTTCAGAATTTTATGAATATAATACGATGATAAATGAAAAGGGAAGTTTGTAAATACGGATATGTAGTTACAATAGAGGAATAATCAAAGTGGTGCACACATCCGATTGACTGCTGCGTTCTCACTGTAATTTCCGATCCGCGTCGCGATCTAATGGATTAACAGAAGCTTGCGGTCTCGTGTTAAAACGGATATTAACAGACTGCAACTAAAATAATCAATTAAACCCCTTTAACAGAATTGCATGCAGACGTGAATCCTATTAGCGGCTTTGCTCAGCCTCTAATACATTCGTTATGTAACAGAGTTGCAATCATTGTAGAGAGGATAGCGAATTACATGTTTTTGAAAATCCATTGCTTGAATTTTGAATAATTTCCGTAGACAGAAAATGGCATAAAATGATATAGAATAGCATAAAATTGCCTAAAATTGCATAAAATGGCATAAAGTAGCATAAAATGGTGTAAAACGGCAGAAAATGGCAAGAAAAGCTAGTAGATCACTGTTTTTGGTCCCAATGGAAAGAGGAGACTTCATTCTATCAGATCATAGTCATTTCAATCGCTATGAAAAGTTTAAATTATGAGGGAAATGTGAATTTGAAAATAACCAAAAAATTACCATCTCTACTTAGAATGGGGGGGCCTTAAAGATACAAAGGCACTAATACTGAATAATCCAAACGGCGCGAAAGCGAAGATTTCACCCTTTGAAATGTATCTAAGAACACCATTTTATAGTTTTTTTGTTAACAAAGTTCCGATATTTTGAATTTCAGGATTCCATTCGGAAGAGAATCCAAGGTGCTATACGATGGCAAACCAAAATCATAGATCAACATTTTCGGGCTCATTCGAAAGGGGAGACTTCGTTCGTTAAAATAACTGTGAACCAAACAATTTTTTGAACCACTCAGACGTATGCGAATATGAGAAATCGACAAGACCGAAACATTTGTATTTACAGTGCAGGGTATTAACGAAATAAAATTTATAAAACAGAAGAATTAAGATGCTACGAAACTGGAAAATTGGACTTTTAAAATGAGTCGAAGAACACCACCCTAAAAAATGTTCGCCTAGAATTCCACGACCTCAGAAATCACACTAACCTTGGACACTTTTTTTCAAAACTGCCATGAATTGGCAACAAAATATCGCAGATCAATGTTCTTAGTTTCGTTGGAAAGGGAATACTTCGTTCCACAGAATCACGGTGATTTCGTACGCCGGAGAAACGTTTCGAACTTATTAGAAGCACGCGAATTTGAAAAACGACCAACAATGTTCCATTTTCGCTTATCGCTCGAGTTCCATCGAACCATTTTTCGTTTCGTGCGATTTATGGTGTAGTGCCGGCAGTGCACAGAGCCAAAAATATTCGCGCCGAATCGGAAATGTGATTATCATGTTCGCGCGACCCCCAGCCGCCGAAATTCAATTGGTCCAGCAAGTTTCGATTGATCCAGCAAATCAGAACTTGGTGAAATATCGTTGGCGCACTTGTAACAATGACACGGAGTCACTAGAGCTTCAGATGATCGCGATTAGGGCAAATTTCGCAGGAGTTAGACGATTACGCTAGTTCTGGCTCGTCGTCGACGGATAATAAAACGGATAATAAGAGCACGCGTCGCGACGGATAATTTACGATTTTTCGATGATTTTTAGCGCTGGTTGACGAGAATCGCCGGTACGAATGTCGGACAATTTTATTTCATAATTTTAATTGCTCCTGAACAAAATATTCTCCTTTTTATTTTCTGCACTGTGAAACTGCCCCTTTAACAACGACATCCTGATGTTATTCTATTTTCCTGTATATTCATCAAATTTATCAGATATTAAAATAATGTGTATAATAAATCGTGAACTCTTTATCCCCTTTTCCTATTTTCTTTTAGAGCGGAACAGCCCCTTTTTAATTGCGATATGTAGATGTTACCTTATTTTTTTATATGTTTACAAAAAATGATATTAAATTATATGTTATTAAGGAATTTTTTCAATAAAAGCAAAATGTCGAAGAATTTTCAGAGTTGTTCAATACTGTTGATAATCAAATTTCATCAATTTATTTTGTCAATTGATTATACAAAAACTTGAAATATACAAGCGAATATTTACGCTAATTTTACGCACAAAATTCTCGACATATGTAAATAACAATCTCAATCGCCTCTCACTTCTCATTCATCATCCGATCATTGAATACATTGATCACGCATCATTCGTTTCCGCATTTATACTAATTATACAATTTTAATAAAAATAACCCCGAAAATATTAAACAAACAATTAAAAATTATTTCAATTATTTTTTTCATTCTTAACACACTAAATACATAGCTTTCTTATTATTAAATAAATGAATTTCCTTATATATCAGGTATGTGTACAGTAAATTCTCCCTAATTGATGCTCAGCTTAGAAACAAAAATGGATAATTTGGGAAGAGGAGATACGGTTAATCGAGCCTTGCAACTGGTTTTTATAGTTGCTGACAATCGGTATCTATAAAAAGGAGCTGCAAGGCTCGAATAACCGTATCTCCTCTTTCCAAATTGCCCATTTTTCTTTAGAAGCCGAAAGAAAATTGGGAAGAATTTAATATACAATGTACTATGAATGTATATGGAAACGTGGAAATATCTAAAAAATATGGGTGATACGAACAATGTTTTAAAACGAATATTATAATATATCGATGATCAGATTCGATGCTTTGTACACGCTATTCAACAAAACTATTTGTCTATACTATTTGTTATTTCTCGATATAATCATCGATTTTTCAAGTTCCATCGTATAGATATTAATCAATGAGGTATGTAAACACTTTTACAATACAACTCGAAAAGTCGTCGACTAGAACAACCGTGCCTGGGTTAAAGATTCGTTCTCGATGATCGCAAAGGATCGCATCTTAATGTCGATATTTACGTCGATTTTTAAGTGAAAAAGAAAGAACTTTTATCATTAAATATATATATAATAATATAATGCGTGCCATAAACTCGAGGACCGGTCGTAAAAGTATCAAAGTCGAGATCCTGGGTCTGGCCCCTTGAAAGTCCTTATAATTTTACAACCGGTCCTAAGACCCGACCGTTCATGTCACGTATTTGGGTATGCTAGAATTTCTGATTTTAATTTCTGCTTGCCCCCCCCCCCCCATCGGACAATGTTCTGCCCATCATCAGCACGGCATTCTAGTCTATTGATTACGGGTGAATAACGGTGGGGGAGATTAACCAAGAAATTCTTATTTGTATTCTCTTCGATCGTGAATGGCCGTAACGGTACCTTAAGGGGCGAACGTTTCCTCTGCCCAATCCGCTGGAAGGTCCGCGGACTGTACGCATTCTTGTAAGTGAACAAGAAAACAATGTACGCAACAATCTACGTTTTCTTGGCTAATGACCGTGCCCGGCCGCTCGGTCTCCCGTGCAATTTACCGTACGGTGCAGTAAATCCACCCTAATTGACGCTCAGATTGTGCACGAATTCTGTTTAGACAGCTATACATATATCGATTTACCAGTGAAATTCATGATGTTCGAAATAAAAATCGAGCCGTCGAAAAATTTTCGGTGTTGTTAATTATAATTGTTCAATATTGTTGATAATCATATTTTATCGATTTATAATAGTAAATACTATAAATTATAACAATAGTAAATTCTAGCCGGACTACATAGCTTATGTGTTAATTTTATAGTAATTAATACGAATGTTAATTTCAGCAATGCTAATGCGAAAATTGACAGCAATTTCAATTTCGATGATATTAAATAATATGTTATTAAGGAATTTTCAATAGAAACAAAATGTCGAAGAAATTTCAGAATTGTTGTATACTGTTGATAATCAAATTTCATAAATTTATATTGTCAATTGATTATACAAAAGATTAAAATATACACGCGAATATTTACGCTAATTTCACGCTCAAAATTCTATATATGTAAATAACAATTTCAATCGCCTCTCACTTCTCATTCATCATCCGATCATTGAACACATTGATTTTCACTGCTCACGCATCATTCGATTCCGCAGTTATATCAATTATACAATTTTAATAAAAATAACCCCGAAAATATTAAATAAATAATTAAAAATTATTTCAATTATTTTTTTCATTCTTGATACATTAAATACATAGCTTTCTTATTATTAAATAAATGAATTTCCTTATATATCAAGTATGGAATTGTTATGTGTACAGTAAATTCTCCCTAATTGATGCTCAGCTTAGAAACAAAAATGAACAATTTGGGAAGAGGTGATACAATTATTCGAGCTTTGCGGTTCGTTTTTATAGTTAACGATTGCCACCAACTATAAAAACGAGCCGCAAGGCCACGAAAGCATTCTTTTTGAAAGAAAATTGCTGCTATATTTTTAGACATAATCATTTCAAATTTATATTTATTTATATGTAAAATAAAATTTGTATTCTAAAGATTTCTATGGAATTTCCAATGAAATAATCATCAATTATTAATTAATTGATAATGAAACAAAAATTGAGACAATCTTCAACGAAAAATTTTAATTCTGACCAACGATGCCCTAAAATATTGGTAGCGAAATATATTTCTTGAAATGAGGGACTTGACGAAAACTCGCCTGCGACTCGACTTTTGGTGAACAGATGCGGACAATAATACTGTAAAATACTAAAATGTATAAGGGAGAGTAACGTTTTCACGAAAATACTGCTTCGCACGGATAGATCGATATTGTCTACAATTCATCATCGGGAGGACAAGCGCAATACAAATTGAATCATTCGGAAATCTTAATCGTTTCTCAATGGTTTATTTTGAAAATGGTGTTTTTTTTATTTTAAAAAATTTAATTTATTATTTATATAATATTAATAATTATAATTATACATTTATTATTTAGATAACGATAAGTTATGTACATGCTAAAAATTTCACTGAAATCGGTTGACCTTCGTACGAGCTGTAAATAATTAATGATCGCAAAAATCGCACTTTTTATCAATAAGTGTGAGAAATTTGCAATTTTTACGATCTTTTAACGCTTGTAACTTACCATTGCGTTAAACGATTTCAATGAAATTTTCAGCATGCGTATAACTTACCGAGATCAACAAGACGCATTTTTTACATTTTCGTTAGATTTCATAATGTAAACATCCTTTTTTATTTTTAAATAATTAACCTTCATATTTCAAAAGAAGTATTCGAAATTTATAGATTTTGTCATTATTAATAAATATAATTAACTAATGATATATATTGAAATTATTTATAAATATTTTATTAAACATTCATTAGTTAAATATCTCGAAGTTCGAAAAATCGGCAAAATTAGCCTAAAAGTGATCAAAAATAGCTTCCTCAAATAAGAAAGTTAAACAACGAGAGACTTTTACTTTGTTTTGTCATTCCAAGTATGTAGTAGCAAAATTGTAACATTGTCTATTATACAGGTCCCTCTATGATCTAAAAAAATATTCAAATCGTCTACTCTAATTCTAAAAAAATTAAAATTGCGCCTTGAGAAGTGTTCGAATGTCAGTGGGACTCACTGTATACATATAACTGATGGCCGGTCTCGGCGACCAAGGGTTGTATCCGCGAGGCATTTTCACGCCCGGCATCTTTTTCGCCGGCATTGTTCGTCCTTGACGAATACGAGTTCTCTGTTCTTCAGCAAGGGCGAAATAAAGAGCCCTCCCAAGCATTGGCGGATTAATGCGTACTGGTGCCCGAGACGCGATACAAAATTGAGATCCCTAATACGCTATGACACGCTATGACAAATAGAGCGATTATTAAAAAAAGTTTTATTTGAAAATAAAAACTTTATTTATGGCATTGAGAAATTAATTTCAATTACAGCTTTTCGGGACTTTTGCTAGTGCACAGTCGAATGCATGTAGATTTCAGCTAGCGACTTGCGTTCATTTGTCGCATATGCATTGCATTTATATCATTTTACTACATGAAATAATATCACGTCGTTCGTTTCAACAGACAGCTGTTATATTATGTATAAAAAAATAAAATACTTCTAATTTATCAATATGTAATTTAACCAAAATAATACGTGTTTGCTGGCTTTAAATGGACTTACATCATTTTCATAATTAGTCAATTGTAATAATCATTTAATTTCACAATTATGAAATTTTAAATATCATTTGAAATATATTTTCTATTAATCCATATAATCTTGTTTATTAATAATAACAATAAATAAAATAGGAGTCTCGTTTCTTATTTTGAACGTTAAATATATTTATATATTGTTAAACTTAAAATAAGATATTTTTATTATTTATTTTCGCTCTTTATGAGGCGGTGTTTTGAAATAGTCATGATGCACATGCGTTACATAATGTAATAACTGTTTCATATCCTTATATTTTTCGTATGTAACAGATCTCGGCATCGCTATACAAAGATGGCATTTAAAAATATTAATTCCACTTGGATATCTCCTGCATCACTATACCTGCAGGAAAATTCTCCATACCATCGAATGCCCCCTTTCATGCTTAACAACTTTTGTAGGAGCATGTTTTCGATAACTTCACCCTGTAGATAGATCCAATAACAATGGTGCCGTAAATAACCAAACCCTATTTAGTCCCGGTAGGTTCTGCTTTCCCTTGCAAATTATAATTTTCATCAAGGCTCGGTGCGAGCCTGTTTACGATGGTTCCTTCAATTGACTCATTTCCACTAGCTCGGCCTAATCCGCCGCTGCTCTTTTTCTTTTAATTTAACCGAACGAGCCGATCCTTGTAAAATCCGTATGTCACGACCGATCATCGCAGGTACATGTGCTTACCTGATAGCCGGCCGCGGCGGCTAATGGTTTTCCACGGCAGACGTTTTCATACCTGGCGCATCTTTTCCGGTAGTATCCTTTTGTCATTGTTCGTCCTTGCTGATTAGGACGTTCTGTCCTTTAGCAAGAACGGTATAAATAGCCTGCCGAAGTAAACAGAAACACTCATTCTGTGATCAGTGCAGCAGCAATCAGCAATCAGCAGTGATCAGTGCGAAGACTTCGGCGAATTTTCTCAGTTAAATTTCCCAGTGAAGTATAGTGAGAATTTCTTAGTGAACTCTAAAATGGAATGGTACGTACATTTTTGCTATATTTTTCCGCGAACATTCTTCAGTCACTTGTTTTGACTAATGTTTTCCGTGTGTCGGGTATAAGAAAGAACAATTTATTTTTACGAATTTAAATATTTATAAATAAAATATATTTTTCATCGAGACACGAATCAATCTCTATTTCGGCCGGATACAGAGAATTCTCCCTAATTGACGCTTGGATAGTGCACGAAGATGGACAAGACGTAAAGAGGAGATACGATTATTCAAATTTGTAAATTGAAATCTTGAAAATTAGAAAATTTAAATACTAGATAATTTAAAAAATGTACATTTAGAAATCGGAGAACTTAAAAATCGTAAGTTTGTAAATCAAAGAATTTAGAAATTAAAATGATAAGATTTAGAAAATTTTGGAAGCAGATGATTTAAAAATTTGTAAATTTAAAAGTCGGAAATCTTAAAAAGCGTAAATGCAGAAATTAAAACGGTAAGAATTAGAACATTTAGGAACCAGATGATATCAATTTAAATTTCAGAAAACTGAAAAATCGTGAATTTATAAATCAAAGAATTTAGAAATTGAAATCTTAAAACTTAGATCATATAGAAATCAGCTGACTTCGAAATTGTAAATTTATAAATCAGAGAACTTAAAAACCGTCAATTTGAAAATCGGACGATTCAGAAATTGGAATCTTAAAAATCAGAAACTACAAAAACCAGATAATTTCGAAATTGTGAATTTAGAAGTATGCGTATTGAAACATCGTGCCATTCGAAACGGGTGGATCGAGAAATTGCAAGTTTCTCGGAACGGAAAAATGTGTTTAATCCTGGCGTATAAATATTTCCAATTTATTCGCTTATAAAAACGAGTCGTCTACAAAGTTATCAATTCACCGATAATTATAAAAAGGAGCCGCGGGACTCGAATAATCGTGACTCCTCTTCCCAGATTGTCCATTTCTGTGCGTAATCCGACTTGATTCGATTAAAGCTTCCGTCGTTTAATATACCGTTTAATATTACTATACCACGCGCCATCAGAAGCTGCAAAATACATGCATACTAATTAATTGTTACTTTTCGTTCAGTTCCAGTACTAAAACTCAAATCTGCATTCAGTGGGGCTCCATAAATGGTGGAGAAATCGAGTTCGAGTCTCTGACGGAAAATACTTTGGAGGGAGCATTAGAAGTAATATGGAAAAGCTTTTTCACCAACGAGAGCATCTGCAAAGTCGTAAATCTGATATCGGCGCCTTGTAGCGTCAGAGCGCTCCTGGAGCTCTGTGTGGAAATTGCTAGAGACGGTGTCAGCATTGTCGCAATCGATGCCAAGACTGGGGAAGTTGTTGGTGTCGTTCTCAATAAAATTAAGATATTGAGAGATCATCCGGTACAGAGAGATCCTTTAACTAACCCGTGTGGGCAAAAGAGTTGGCTTGAAAGATTCAATGATAATTGCATACATCACGCGGCTAGGGGCTACGTAGATTTCCTGATTGCTATACACAGCAAGATAAATTTATTCAAATATTATAATATTGATTGTATTATGGAGTGTATGTTCCTGGCTACGCTGCCGGAGATGCAGCAGCAAAAAATTGGCGAGGGCTTAGTGAGCGTGTCCGTGGAGGTTGCCAATGCGCTGAATAATGGACTGCAAGTGAAAGTACCGTTATCTTACACTGGAATTAATAGTACGATCCATAATTTCCTGAGCATACCGAAGTTAGTGACTGCAATCATGACTTCCAATTACGCGCAGATCATCGCGAGGAGGTGTCGCTTAAAGGTCTTGGAAAGGATTAGTTACAGAGGCTTTCGTTATGGTGACGTATCGTTCCGCAAGAGAATAGGGAAGGAGCATCGTGACTTCACTGTAGTAGCCAAGAAAATAAAGAACTAATCGACGGATCAGAAGATATCGCAATGTCAAGAAAATTATTTTATTTAGTATTTGCTTGTATTTAACACGATTACTATAATTTCGATCGAAATTGTCAATTATTATTCTCGAAATTATCATCTTTGAAATTATTAATTTTGATATTATCATTTTCGAAATTGTTATCTTCGACATTGATATCTTCGAAATCATTATCTTCGAAATTATTACCTTCGAAATTATTACCTTCGAAATTATTACCTTCGAAATTATTATCATCGAAATTATTATCTTCGAAATTATCCCAGAAATTATCCTAGAAATTATTATTTTTGAAATTGTTATCCTAGAAATTACTATCTTTGAAATTGTTATTCTAGAAAGTGTTGTCTCCGAAATTGTTATCTTTGGAAATATAATTCTCGAAATTATTATCTTTGAAATTATTATCCTTGAAATTATTGTCATTAAAATTATCATCGAAATGATTGAAATAACACCAATTGGCCAAAATATGTTCGCTATGCATTGTTATTGCAATCTCGTCGATGTAACAGTTATCAATGAAAAGTGTAGAAATAAAACAATGAAATTTATACTTTCATTATAATAATAATGAAATTTATACTTACACTCATGAAGGAACGGAGATCAGGCACTCGCGATCAGGCACTAATACTAAATAATCCAAACAGCGCGAAAGCGAAGATTTCACCCTTTGAAATGTATCTAAGAACACCATTTTACAGTTTTTTTGTTAACAAAGTTACGGTATTTTGAATTTCAGAATTCCATTCGGAAGTGAATTCAAGGTGCTATAAAATGGCAAACAAAAATCATAGATCAATATTTTCGGGTTCATTCGAAAGGGGAGACTTCGCTCGTTAAAATAATTGTGACTGCGTTTGCCAAACAATTTTTTGAACCACTCAGACCTATGCGAATATGAGAAATCGACAGGACGGAACCATTTTTATTTAAAGTGCAGGGTATTAACGAAATAAAATTTATAAAACAGAAGAATTAAGATGCTACGAAACTGGGAACTTGGACTTTTAAAATGAGTCGAAGAACACCACCCTACGATTTTTTTTTTAACGAAGTTACGGTATTCTGAATTTCGAAAAATGTTCGCCTAGAATTCCACGACCTTAGAAATCACATTAATCTTGTATACTTTTTTACAAAACTGCCTTAAATTGGCAACAAAGTATCGCAGATCAACGTTCTTGGATTCGTTGGAAAGGGTTCGTTCCACAGAATCACGGCGATTTCATACACCGGAGAAACGTTTCGAACTTATCAGAAGCACGCGAATTTGAAAAATGACCAACAAAGTTCCATTTTCGCTTATCGCTCGAGTTCCATCGAACCATTTTTCGTTTCGTGCGATTTATGGTGTAGTGCCGGCCGTGCACAGAGCCAAAAATATTCGCGCCGAGTCGGAAATGTGATTATCATGTTCGCGCGACCTTTACGAAGGCGGCTGGCCACCCCCGGCCGCCGAAATTCAGTTGGTCCAGCAAGTTTCGGTTGATCCAGCAAATCAGAACTTGGTGAAATATCGTTGGCGCACTTGTGACAACGACACGGAGTCACTAGAGCTTCAGATGATCGCGATTAGGGCAAATTTCGTGGGAGTTAGACGATTACGCTAGTTCTGGCTCGTCGTCGACGGATAATAAGACGGATAATAAGAGCACGCGTCGCGACGGATAATTTACGATTTTTCGATGATTTTTAGCGGTGGTTCACGAGAATCGCCGGTACGAATGTTGGACAATTTTATTTCATAATTTTAATTGCTCCTGAACAAAATCTTCATCCCCTTTTTATTTTCTGCACAGTGAAACTGCCCCTTTAACAACGACATCCTGATGTTATTCCATTTTCTTGTATATTCAGCAAATTTATCAGAGATATTAAAATAATGTGTATAATAAAACTTGTACTTTTTATCCCCTTTTCCTATTTTTTTTAGAGCGGAACAGCCCTTTTTAAATTGCGGTATGTATATTTTACTCTATTTCTTTATATGTTTTCAAAATTGTCTTGACATTAAAAAAATGTTTATAACAAAAATTAAATTTTTCATGCCATTCTTACCTTTTTCAGGGTGAAACTACCCCCTTAATAACGATGTCTAGACGTTACCTTATCTCCATGTTTATTTCTGAAATTTAACCGTATATTAACAAAATATTTGCCGTGAAAATTAAATGTTTTTATTTTTCGTAGTACGAAACTACCCCCTGAATGAATAAGGTATCTTGTAGGTGTTTCCCTCTCTGCATAAATATTTCTACAATTTTATTGGATATTAAGAAATTACTTCCAGCGAAAATTAGATTTTGCACCCCTTTTTATTTTCTTTGAGATAGAACTTCCATATTTCTAAAATTGCACCAGATATTAAAAAAATTTAAGATAAAAATTTAAAGATGTTAAAAAATTAAATTTCTTTCCTTCGTTTATATTTTTAAGGGTGAAGCTATCCCCCTCCTTGCTCGAGTGATATATATTCGATATGTACTAAATGTTCAAAAATATGTTACAATAAAAATTGAATATGTTGTCATTTAAAATAATGCAGTCATATAATGTAACAAATATAAATTTTCTGTCTCGTGTAGGAATTTATTAACGACAGAGTATGCTAATCAACATGACAAAGAAAGAAATCGTATTGCAAGGGGTTAATTACGTCGGAGAATCTGTAAAATTTTTTCTCCGAGAAATTTATAAATAGCCCGAGGCTATACGAATATTAAAAACTTTGTAATGAAGGGAACGAAATAGTTAAATTTTGTGGAAGGGTAATTATTCCTCAGACGAAGTTTGGTTGTTGACAGGAACAGCGATTCTTCGAACGAAATTTCAATTCTTCACGAACTTTTGAATATCCTGTATGTTTTCTAATGTGCAACAACCATTAAAATCACAGTGTTTAGATAGATACATATATCGATTTTCCAGTGAAATTCGTGATATTTAAAATAAGAATTGAAATATCATAAGCATTTTTAGAGTTGTTAATTATGTTGTTCAATATTGTTGATAATCATATTTTATCTATTTATAATAGTAAATAATATAAATTATAACAATAGTAAATTCTAGCCAGACCACATAGCATATGTTAATTTTATAGCAATTACAATTTGAACGTCACCAGTTAATGTTAGAATAATACGAATTTTAATTTCAGCAATGCTGATGCGAAAATTTACAGCAATTTGAATTTCGATGATATTATATAATATGTTACTAAGGAATTTTCAATAAAAGCAAAATGTCGAAGAATTTTCAGAATTGTTGTAGACTGTTGATAATCAAATTTCATCAATTTATATTGTCAATTGATTATACAAAAAATTAAAATATACACTCGAATATTTACAATAATTTCACGCACTATATTCTCGACATATGTAAATAACAATCTCAATCGTCTCTCACTTCTCAATCATCAGCCGATCATTGAATACATTGATTTTCACTTCTCTCGCACCATTCGATTCCGCAGTTATATTAATTATAAAATTTTAATAAAAATAACCCCGAAAATGTTATATAACTAATTAAAAATTATTTCAATTATTGTTTTCATTCGTGATACACTAAATACGTAGCTTTCTCGTTATTAAATAAATGAATTTTCTTGTATATCAATTATGGAATTTATATATATCCATATTTCGGTTTCGTGAAATACTAAATAGAATTGTTTCTCATATTATATAATACAATAATTGAATATTCGAACGTGATAATTATGGCATGGAACTCTTGGAAATTATACCTGTGTTTGATTATTGAAGCACATTAGCGAGCCGAGAGATGACCAAGCAATATTAATTATAATTTCGAAAGTTTTCATTTCGAAAGAAAATTACTGCTATGCTAATTCTTATTAGATTAAATCGGTATGAATCTATGGAACGTACAATTTCTTTATCTTTACCGCAAGTCTACAGTTCTCGAAAGTCTAAAATTCTTTCTCTCAAAACTCTAAAATTCTCTTTTTCTCTAAAAAAATTCATCACTCTCCAATCGAACTAAATTAGAAGAAAGACCGAATTTAACAGGCATTCGCGATTCATTCCGTAAATCAATTAAATAAATTTCTTCATATCCTATCATCCAGTCGCATTTCTGTCGAAAAATGTCTACTAATTCGATCAAATTAAAAATCAGTTTCCAGAATGAACAAGTCCTATCATATCAAGAAATAAAAGAAGAATAAAAAAGAGTATAACGATTCTGTTCCAGGTGAAAAATGGCATTCATGGAGGAAGTTGTTAACACCAACGTTTCACAGTGGTCTTTTAGAGGTGTACTTCTAGACAGCGATCAGAGAAGCTGGAATATTGTGTGATATCCTGTCTAAGGAAAGAAGTCGGCAAATCTTCTTTCGACATTTCTCCGTACGTGAAACGAGCTACGTTGGACATAATATGCGGTAAGCGAACACGAAACTAGACAAAAGAGCAAGAAAATCTGAAATTACAATTAGTCCAATTCTATTTGCTATCGATTTGGTGATTTTTTTAATACGACAAAGGTCATTGTTCCGATCACGAGAGTAGTGCCGAGACATTTAGATTAATTTTTAAATTAATTTTAAAAAAGAGTATTGCATTCTTCTTCGTGAATAGATATCGAGAGGATTATGCTAATCTTACGAAGTGATACTACAATAATTTTTGTTCACTCATTTTTGGACTTTAAATCTACCACGATGATAGTTCTATCGGAATCCGACGTCCTCGGTGGACATTGTTTCCCTGCTCTCCTCAGCTTTTTTCTTTTCATTCTCCGCTCGTATTTTCTATGTTCGTGAGCTTGCTTCTTCTTCGAGTGTTTTGCAAAATAGCTGCAAGAGACGCGGCATTGTTTTTGAAAAAGAAGATTAGTAATTTAATAAGTTGGAAAACAAGTTGTCCGAACAAATTTATTATTAGCTCGCTCGCGTGTTTACGAATTCTATGAGGAATATTTTCTTGAATAATTTGCATTAACACTAAATAAAACAAACTCATCTCACAAGGTTACCGTCGCATCTGATATTTTGTACCGCAAGTTGCTACTAAAATTGCAACAGTTATTTCGGAGAATTTATACCAATATCGACGTAATAATTACCATGACTTGCTACCATACACCTTTTTCGTTCTCTTGCCCTTTGCCCTTCGCTTCCTTTTCGGTCTCGACAACTCAATTATACGTTGCGTGGCTACAAAAGAAAATGTTTTTTCCTAAAAATCATCTGACTACGGACGCGAATTTTTGAAATTACTGAAACCCATGCCACCGTGGAGCGAGAACTAATACGCACCCTTCGAATTTCAATTACAGTATTCTCTTCGCAATTGGCAAAAATGTTTCTACCATAATTGGCAAAAATGTTTCTACCATAATTGCAAAAATACTCCTATCATAATTGCAAAAATACTCCTATCATAATTGACAGAAGGGTCTCTCTACCTTTTCAGCGAACGGCAAAAATAAAAGGCATTTTCGCCAAGGGAAGATGTTACTTCGAATCATTTAACCCTTTCGTAGGCACTGTGAACTAAGCTTAGCGCCCACTTTTAGTGCGCATATGGATCCCAGGCTCAACTATCGCCACCGTTAAAACGCGCTGCCATCTTCTTAAAAATGATCGTGCCCATGAAAGAGTTAAAGCGTATTCTTTCGGATTTTTCGGACAGTCCGTATTTTTCTTGAACGTGTAAAAAGCGAGAAGTACGAACCGACCGCGTGTAGAGCACCGCGTGAAACGTAACCGATAGCTTGGAAGGGTGTTGATACGGCTGCCGTGGTTTCGAAAGCTCGATTATGCGTGCCAAAGCTTTCGGAATGCTCGCCGCGGTCGCACGACTTTGAAATTTCTTGTCGCTATCCAACCGAGCACGCGGTTCAGCGAATTGTTTGGTACGATAGGTTATTTCGTACAGGAGTGCCGATATTTTCACCTAGTCGACGAAATTGCAAATCAGATTCCGATAATTAATAATAATAATAATAATAATAAAAACAAAAAAAGAAGAGTTTCGATAATACACGAAAGAGATTCAGGAATGTGTCGATCAATTTTTGGTAGTTCGGGAATCATCCCTTTCCGGGGGTTAACATAATTATGGACACGCTGTATAGAATATTGAATAAGAAATTAATCTATTAAAATAAAAGAAAATTCTGCATTATCGTTCGTTCATTCTAATATATATAGTAATCTAATATATTCTAATTCTATAATAAACAAAAATTAATTAATGTAATATATAACAGTTAAAAAAAGAACCGAAATTAAAAGTAACCGTAGCTAAAAAATCAAAAATATTCATCCGGTTTCCTATGGACCAACGTAAAATACCGGGAAAGCTGATTATTAATTAATGTGTATATGTTATTTTATACGTGGCTGGGTTCCAGAAATATATCATCGCGACGTTTGGTGATCGTTAAATCTGTTGTCTTCGAAATCATATTCAATCGATCGGCTTCGCTGAGAAACAAATGCTTCGAAAATTATCATCGACTACTTAATATTATATTGATACTAACTCTACTTGACAATTTTGGGAAGTATTTTTTCTCGTTTGACAGTTCACGAAAAAAACTGTCGCTAATTCGATACTGTGTTTCGATCTTTTTGACAACAGCTCTCCCACGATATATCGACTCGAACATCGATTAATAAAAACTATGCGACTCGCGAACTCGTTGTTACCGATGTTTCAGAGATATTTAAGCTTCTTAGCGAGAACCGAGTATGCATTCTGTATACCACGTTTGCTTTAAGACGCGACGTTTCACGATTTTGTAACAATAAATTGATTGGGCGCATATATATACATATATTCGAACCACGAAACTCACGAAACTGGAAAATATAAATTGAACAGCAATTTAATTATTTATTATTTATATTTACTATTATATTTATATCTATATATACTTATTTATATAGTTATCGACGTATTTGAAAAATGTATCTCGCAGCCATTAGCTCGATGTAATTTTCAATTTTCAATTTTCAATCTGTTACGGTCTGATCGAGGTTCCTTTGAATTACAAATTATTGAAAATTGAGAATTGAAAATTGAAGATTAAAAATTGAAAACTGAGAATTGAAAGTTACATCGATTGCTCGGATCTCACCACGTGGAGGTTGCTGCGAGTGGAGATCCGAAAGAAAGTCAGAACGAAGCCAGAATTTCTCACGCTAGTTATGGCTCTAGTTATGGCTCTAGTTATGGCTCTCGTTATGGCTTTCTTTCTTACAGAAGTTTTGTTTTACCGTTTCGGTGCCACGTACGTGTTATCTCGCGATGCACTCTACCGTTCGTGCGGTACTGCAGACGAGTAAACATGCTTCGATTCGAGAGAACTTTAATTCGAAAAAGTTTGGTTCCTTTGACCAAACATAGAAAGGCAAGCTAAATGACCATAGATGGAGCAAAACCAGAAGCGCATGTTTAGTCGTTCTGCAAGCACCTTACACGTGCAGTGTCGATGCAAGCGACATAACACGTCCATGAGAGCGAAGCGGTATTACAAATAACCTACCCCCTTAATAAGTGGCCCCTTATTAATTAACACCTTAATATCTAACGCCTTAATAACTAACGCCTTAATAATTAAATCCTTAATAACTAAACACATAGTCAACGAATTATTGCGAAAGAAGCGAATCTAGCCGCAATAATTCGAGAGACTCTTTAATCCGACGGTTTATTTTTGCAATATCTATCTCTCTATCTTAAATTATCTAATAAAGTATTATAAAAATAAATGTTCCGATAAAGGAGTCTCTACTGTCTTAAGTCTTACTCCTTTCACAGGCACCGAGAACTACGCTTCCCATCCACTTTTACCGCGCGCATAGACTACCAGGCTCGAATATTCCTACCGTTCAAATGTGCTGTCATCTTGAAAATTCGTATTGTGCCCATGAACGGGGTTAATAACTTATCGAAATTACGCATCCGTCGGCGGACGAGATGTCTTCGTATGATGATGTCTAGACTGCGGATTTTTTCAATGCAAAATCAAGAAAAATACATCGATTGTAAGAGTTGTTGTTGCCAAATGGAAATTTTTGTTATTTCACGAATAATTTTGTAGAAAAGTTGAAATTATAATATAGATCACCGACTTTTGCCGAAATGGAAAAAATCCGCAGTCTAGTGATGTCCAGCGACGAAAACCTGAAACCACCCCCCCAACCGCCCAACCATCCAACCCTCTAACCCCCCAAAACCCCAAGCGATTCGGGTACCTCAGGGACGCTACTCCCTGTTAATCAGTTACTCACTATTCGGTGATTGATTTCCCTACGGTATTTATCTATTTATCATCAAGAATTTATCATCATTATGAGGAAAAAATCTAAAAAAAATAAGGAATATATTTAATAAATATAATATTGTTACGAATTACAACACTTCTCCCGCGTCGCGGCATTTTATTTACAATAGAGAACACGAACTATAATACAACTGAATTAGAATATGTTAGAGATCTTCGAATTAGATGGTGTTGATCGCTCGACGGTCCGATCCCGACTCTCCGATTGTCCGTTGATAAAACACCTCCGTGGCAACCCCTCTCTTCTATTTTTCTTTAAGGAGTTGCTCACAACAGGGCAGTTTCACATTACAGCGACTTGATTTGGACAAGTCGCCGTAACATTGCCCTCCTCGCCGAATGAGCGGCCGTCCCGGCCGCGGCAAATTTCACTTGTGTTGACCAACGACAATCGAACCGTTAATCCTGCCAGCTTCAGTCCTATAACCTCGAACTATCGTTCCATCGGACAACTGACAGGTAACCTCCACCGCAAGTACTTCTGTCTGAAAAGTAGGTAAACAAGGAAAGAATGTAATTAGTTACCCAGGTGGCCTTTTCCAGACAGTTTACGTCCTGACATTTGTCCTCCGTCTCAAGGGAAAACCACCAAAAAAACCTTGAGCAGAACGTCAGTACTTCTACGACGCGTACAGCTCTAATCTCTGTCGCTCACCCTTCCTCTTAATTCTTCGTTTTGAGGCTTGAGCGTTTCTTTCTTGAAGAAGTTTTGAGAACTTCTCACTTGCAGACTTCCCGGGAGTTCCCTGCTCTGATCAATCACCAAAACTCTTTCCCGGATGCACCTCCAATCACCACAGGATACTACCTGCAGTAATATGGGATCCGGTGCATCTCATTTTGTGGACCAGTCAGGAAAGGGTGTACCCTCCTGAGAACACGTCCCCACTCCCCAATGGGAGGACGTAATCTTCCAGAGGATACAACTTCCTTCCCCCATCGAACCGTTACTTCCACAAATGGAAAGAGCTCAGCGTGTCAGTACACAGATCACTCCCTCGTCTTCTGCGAAGAAACGTCCTCTTCTTGGGTGAGAGACAGTCAAAGGCTTCTGTGTACAGCGTCGTAGCGAGCCAAGCGGTTAACGTGTACGATCTTCGGTTTCGACTTCGGAGAACGAGTTACACGATAAATAATGTCGTTCAGGCGGTCCTGTACCACATAAGGACCTTCCCACGCGGACTGCAACTTGGGACATTTTCCTTTCGTCCTTCGTGGTTGGAACAGCCATACTTTCTCGCCTGTAGCAAACGTAATTGAATTAGCGTAAACATCATACCAAGATTTCATTTTGTCTCCGCTAATTCTCAGTCTCTGGCGAATAAATTCATGAATTTTAGCCAGTCTGATACGCGTTTGCTGAACAAACTCGTCCTCCTCATATCTTGATTCAGGCGGGAGTCTTCTCTGAAGATCCATTGGAAGTCGAAGCTCTCTACCAGTGAGAATCATCGATGGAGTGTTCTTCATTGTCTCGTGTCTGCTTGAGCGATAGGATAGTAAAAATAACGGTATCCAATCGTCCCAATCCCGTTGATGATCCGCTACAAACATTGACAAATACTGCAGCAGAGTCCGAATCAACCTCTCCACGAGCCCATCAGATTGTGGATGCAAAGGAGTAGTGCGAGTCTTCTTAATACCAAGCAGCACCATCAACCGCTTGAAGACCGCCGACTCAAAATTTCTCCCCTGATCCGAATGAAGTTCCAACGGTACGCCATGACGACTTACAACTTCTGTAAGAAGGGCCTTCGCAACAGTCGTCGCGCGCTGGTCCGGCAACGGAACTACCTCCGGCCATTTCGTAAAATAATCCACAACGACCAGCGCATACTTGTTACCAGCCGCAGACTTCGGAAACGGTCCCACAATGTCGAGCGCTACCCTTTCAAACGGTGCCCCGACATTATAAATCTTGAGAGGTCCATGTCCCCTCTCCCTCGGACCTTTCCTTGCGACACAAGTATTACATCGACGACACCAGTCTTCCACATCCTTGCGATTATCAGGCCAGTAAAACTTTCGACGTACCCTGTCCAGAGTTTTGTTCACTCCGAAATGGCCACCCGCCGGTGTATCATGACAATCTGTCATCACCGAGCTTACCATTTCTCTTGGAACCATCAGTAACCACTTGTTACTTTTTCCATCAGGGGATTCCCACTTACGAAACAGTAGATCCTCGTACACTTCCAAGGAATCCCAGATTGATACGAGATATTTAATTCTCGTATTCCTGTCCGAAATCTCCTGTCAATCGGGCCTGCTACCCTCTTTTTTTCTTGACAGGATGAAACCAATTTCTTCATCCTCCTCCTGTTTTCTCCTCCACTCTTCAAAATCAAATGTTTCGCAGAGTGTCCGCAGAACTACGTCTCCATTTTCTTCCGTCTTCTCCTCCAGGCGCTTGCATCGCGCACAATCCTGCGATTCGCAAGGCCTGCGAGAAAGACCGTCCGCGTTCTGATGGAGTCTTCCTTCCCGGTGTTTCACCTCAAAGTCATATCCCTGAATCCGCTCGATCCAACGTGCTACCTGTCCTTCCGGATTCTTGAAAGACAGCAACCAACGTAAAGCAGCGTGATCGGTCCTCAGAAGGAATCTACGCCCATAAAGGTAATGATGAAAATGTTCAATAGATTTCACTATCGCTAATAGTTCCTTCCGAGTAACGCAATAATTCTTCTCAGCTTTTCCTAGCGTCTTGGAGAAGTAGGCGATTACTCTCTCCCGACCTTGCTGAATTTGAGAAAGAACTGCTCCAATTGCAAAATTTGAGGCATCCGTGTCCAAAATGAATTCTGTATTAACCGACGGATAAGAAAGAATGGGTGACTCCATCAATTTCCTTTTTAAATCCTCGAACGAATGTTCCGCTTCTTCCGTCCACACGAAGATTTTCTCGTTCTCGGTCAAACGATGTAAGGGCTTCGCAATATCGGCGAAATTTTTAACAAACTTCCGATAATAAGTGCAAAGACCCAGGAAACTCTTCAACTCGGTCTTATTCTTCGGCACCGGCCAATTCTTTACTGCATCCAATTTTTCAGGATCAGTTTGTACACCCATCTCGGATACTACGTGTCCAAGATATTTCACTTCTTTGCAGAAGAAATTACACTTCTTCGGGCTCATCAGCAAGCAAGCTTTCCTTAGGCGAGCAAGTACCTTCCGCAGACGTTGTACTTCCTGTTCAAAACTTCTACCGAAAATTATGATGTCGTCGAGGTATACCAAACAAATCTTCCAGTTTAAGCCTCTTAAGATGTTGTCCATTAGACGTTCAAAGGTAGCTGGTGCGTTACAAAGACCAAATGGCATGACTTTGAACTGCCATAATCCAGTACCCACACAAAAGGCAGTCTTTTCCTTATGTACAGGATCCATGGATATCTGCCAATATCCACTTTGTAAGTCGATAGTCGAGAACCAACAGGAGCCATCCAAAGCGTCCAGCGTATCTTCTATCCTTGGAAGGGGGTACGAATCTTTCTTGGTGATATTGTTCAGACGCCTGTAATCCACGCAAAATCTGATGGACCCGTCCTTCTTCTTGACCAATACCACGGGTGAAGACCAGGGGCTTTGAGACTTTTCTATGACTCCTTGTCGTTCCATTTTCGACAATAATTCATCTACTTCTGAACGTCGATGAAGAGGTAATCGTCGGGGTGCCTGTTTTATGGGAAGACTGTCACCGGTATCTATCTTGTGACATACTACGTCACATTTTCCCACCTCTTCGGAATCTTTCGCAAAAACATCTGCAAATTCCGTCAATAACTCGGCAAAAGTTTTCTTTTGCTCTGCGGACAGGTTTATAGAACATCTCTGATGAAGATCCTGAAGATGATTCGGTACTAATGTATTCCTGTTTTTCTTTATCTCCTTCGTAGCCGAATCTTCTCCATACTTCAGCAACGGCACTTGCATTCCTTTCAAATGAAGAACCTCGTTTGTAAAGTCTAGTTGACAGGCATGCTTTTTAAGAAATTCGATTCCTAAAATGCATTCTTCCATCATACTGACGAAGAAGAACTCTTCTTCGGTCTCGACTTCTCCAATAGAAACAGGTAGATGCTTTTTACCAAAAATCGGTAATCTCTGACCGGAGACTGAAAAAATCTTCACTCCTGTCATGCTCGCCGAACTATTCTGCCTTGTAGCATAAGTTTCCCGTAGAAGGTTAACCGATGAGCCCGTGTCCAAGATGATTTTCCTTTTCTTCGCTCCAACGATGCCTTCGACGAAGAAAATCCCTCGCTGAATAGGTTCCAAACGCAGCACGACAGGGGGAAAAGCGGAAGATGAAGTCGGACTATCCCCCATTATACCGACTTCTTGAAGTTTCCCTGCGAAGTCTCCTTCCTTATTTTCTTTAAACAATCCCGCTGGAGGTGGCCCTTTTTTCCACAGCTCCAGCAATGCGGCAACTCCCGTTGATGTCCAACCACTCGTTCAGAATGCCGTTCAGCCGCACGTTCCAGCATTCCCTCGGAAGTAAAGGGACGTTTTAAATTCCGTTCAATCGTTTGTGTTTTTTGAGAGCTTAATTTATTGAGAGCTTCCATCTCTAGAGCTCTGGTCACCGTAGCTCTAAGAGATGTAAGACTTTCATATCTCAACATTCTCTTCATCTCTTCATTGGCCAACGCCGTCACAAACTGAGATGCGGCCAAACGATCCCGAACATCCATTGGACATTCAGAGAAAGCACATTGCGCCAGCCTCTCAATCTCCGTGGCCAATGCAGAAATTGACTCCCCTTGCCGCCGTTTATAATTTTGAAAAAGAACGTAATTTAGCTTCGAAAAGTTTTTTTGACCAAACCGAAACTCGATTGCCGAAACTATTTCTTTGAAGTCGAAATACTTATCGGCGGGAAGAGAAGTCAGTACTCCTCGAGCCGGACCATCCAACGAAGCAATTAAAGCCGCAGCTTTCTTTGCTTCGTCCCAGCCATTTACATTCGCGACCATTTCAAATTGAATTCGGTACTCATCCCATGACGTGGAACCGTCATAACGTGTCGGCTTCACGGAATATCCTAATCCAGTTTCGAAGCGTGTAGATTCACGACACGCAGGCAAGGATGGCACCGACTGTGAAGCAAATACAGGAACACTCGGAGCAAAAGGTACACTCGCGTTATATACACTATTAACATTATTTACAGCAGTGCCCGCACTATTTACACGCGCCTCCGAGTGTTCCACAGACGAGAATGCCGCAGAATTTAAGAGAGAATATCGCAATGAATCCGATAGCACCTGGCATTGGTTCTCGATCCTTGCTATCCTCTCTTCCATGCGAGCCTCTCGTTCGGACGCAGCAGCCTGTTCCCGTTCCTCGCGCTGAAGCCTGTCCGCTTCCAGTCGCGCCTCGAACTGCCTCTGCTGCTCCTGCAGTTGCTCGCATAATTCTTGTCGGAGGTTTGAAAACAGGATCTCCAATGCCGGCGTGACATTTTCGATCGATTCTTCGATCCCGGACGAGCCCCCAATGTTACGAATTACAACACTTCTCCCGCGTCGCGGCATTTTATTTACAATAGAGAACACGAACTATAATACAACTGAATTAGAATATGTTAGAGATCTTCGAATTAGATGGTGTTGATCGCTCGACGGTCCGATCCCGACTCTCCGATTGTCCGTTGATAAAACACCTCCGTGGCAACCCCTCTCTTCTATTTTTCTTTAAGGAGTTGCTCACAACAGGGCAGTTTCACATTACAGCGACTTGATTTGGACAAGTCGCCGTAACAATATTATATAAAATAAGAAATATATTTAATAATGGTAGTCCACTCGATATGCAGGGTGTCCCGACATGATGATACTTCCGAGAAACGAGAGTTTCTCTCGATTATTCAAAGCAACTTTTTTCGTTAGCGAAAATGCAATTCGCGGCCTCCGAGTAATTAATTCGTAAATGAATTACTTCGAAATCAATGAATTACTTTAAACTAAAATCAATTAATTACTATATCGATCTACTTTGTAAATCTTTGAGCAAACTTTGTCCACGAGTTACTAACGAGGAACACTGACCAATGAGAAACGAGAAGCTCGCCTAGCGCTAGGAGACCGAGCCAATCAGCAGAACTGGCCCCTGTCCACTATATGTCACGGCCGCCTCGCGCCAGACGATCTCTCGCCTCTCATTGGTCACGGTTTTTCGCTAATAACTCGCAAACGAAGCCGCGGACTGCATTTTCGCCAAGGAAAAAGACTACTTCAAATGACCTCGGTAACCCGTCTCATTTCCCGCAAGTACCATAATTCTGGACACGCATATTTCAAACAAACGCGTGACCATATTCGCGCAACGCCATTTTCAGGTTATAGATATTGCTGTCCGAAAGCAAACGCGATTTCAGTGCATTCTTCCTCGAGACTCTAAATGCAAACGCGACGCTACGCGACGCGAACTATTTAATTCATTTGCAATGTATCATCCTCCCTGCATACTCAATACAATCGTAATTCCATTCTAACTTCACATCTCACAAATTCATCGCAACTCTATCATCCGAATAATCAATTTCACACCGGAAAGTCGATTTTGCAAGTCGCAACGAACCCCTCATTCCCTCCATCGATCTACACCTGTTTCGATTCCTTGTCCCTTCTTTCGAAAACGATAAGACACGAAACAGGTTGCATGAAAAAAAAATTCTCGCAAAATTTACTGCTACAATGCGATCGAACCACCGCGTTTTTTTCGAAAAGTATGACATGCAGTGAAACGCGTTGTTACGTTCCCAGCATTTGACGCTCACGCACCATCGATTGGCAAAGACACGCATCGCTACGTCCAAAAGAAATCTACACACGATTTACTCCTCGAATCGCAAGGCGCTTCAATACCACGGCACCCTCTGCATTAGATGCTAATACAACGGTAGCAACGGTATCGTCGCGCGTGCCGACATAGGTGACCCAACTCAATGCGTCTTTTTTTTACGTCGACACTTTCGTACGATCGAGGACACGCACACAAAGGGTTGCGCGTTGTATCGCTCCGCGAAAACTTGGACGGAGCGACGCGCGTCGCGATGTCGCGCCAATTGCTGCAACTTGTTGATCTCGGAACGCAACAACGAGTTTCTGTTCTACGAATTGGTCCGGTGGGCGTATGCACCACGTCTTCGCACCCCTCCCCCCACAAAAACGAAAAGGGAAGAAATAAAACATTCGTGCTCCCTGTGCCGATCTTCCGGTGTCAACTCGCGAGATCAACCCGAACAGGCGTATTACGATTATATCTCGCGTGCAGAGAGGAAATCGAAGCGAAAGGGGTGGAAAGAAAAGCGCAATTTTCGGAACGCTAGTCTATAAAATTTCGTTAAATAGTATCTTAGTTAAATAGTAAGTTAAATATTATCTGTCAACAGCAACGCGAGCAGTGCATTCTTGATTTCGATATTAATTAGCTCGATTCGGAAATTGAAAACTCTCCCGTGCACTTTCATTTATATTCACGCAACTCTAAAAGGGGGATCAACGATTGCGAGATGACGACGATGATGATGATAATAATGATGATGAAGCTGCGATCCTTGGAACGGCTACTCGCAGCGCGGCATTTGTTTCGCAACGCTAAAAAGCAACGCGTTGGCAAATATGATCGCGACGCTAAGACAACGTGTGGAGGTATCATCGCAACGCTATTATTTCGAGATAGCCTACCGACAGGGTCTGTTCCCAGATCCTTGGAATCCACCCCGGATTCCTACGCTACGCACCACCCACCCGCCTGGACGTCGTAAAGCCAGGACGGATGCGCCTCTTCGTCCGGGACGGTTGTTCTAGCAAACGGAATGAAGATTCCGCAAGCCGGCCGTCCCGGATATAGACCGAGGTCTAGTAACGCTGTGTTTTTTGCACAGAGATGGTGTTTCGCGGTCTTATGCTGCGAGGCCCGGCGCCTCCGACTATCTCGTTTAAAAATGAAACACGCGTGTTTGCAATCGCAATGCTAACTCAAAACCGTCTTCAATCTCATCTCGTGACACTAAAAGCATCGCGAATGCCGGCGCTGCGGAGGGTTGCAGCTGCAGCCTGGGCTCTGAAAGACGAACGAAGCTATACACTTGGCAACGCGATTATGCGGACGCAACGCTAATCCTTTGAAATCGGTTCAAAGAGACAAACACCGCGACAATTGGTTTCGCAACGCTAGGATGGAAAAATTGCGATGGGCCCAACTGAGCTGTTCGCTGGGACATCGGTCCATTGTTGCAGCTCCGGCATGGGCGCCTGGAAGGTCGAACGAAGCTACTGGCAACGCGATTACGTGGATGCGACCCTAATGCAACGAACAGAAATCCAAAAGACTTGACTTGACTTTACTTTACTTTACTTTACTTTACTTTACTTTACTTTCTGGGAAGAACGAGTCTGGAGACTCTGAAATATCTGATGGAATTCTGATGGAAAATGATGCAACGGTCAGCCGAAAACCCACCCGAATACGGTGTAACCGAGGCCCACGGTCGAATACATAAATAGAACGACGAATCTGCGACGTGAAAATCGCGGCCGCGAGCGCGATCAAGCGCGATCTGAACGGAGAGATCAGGCGCGATCTCAAGCCGGATGATCGAACGCAATTTCAAGCGAAATTAAGCGTGACCTCGGGCGAGATGAAGCGCGATCAAGCGCCAATTATCCCGGCGAGCCGATGTGCCAATTAAATATTTCAGCGGATGATATTCAAAAATAATATATAATAAATATCACGAAATAACCGGAGAATAGAATTTGGCGAACGACGAGAATGCCGGAGGATAAGGTGGCCGAGAATATAGCGGACCAATCCCTTTCGATTCGAAATCGCCGAGCAAATGATTCGCGAATGTCGGACTAGCGGTCGCGTCGCCCCACCCGTTCGACACGGTGGCTCGTAATTAATCTCTCCCCTTCGTGTTACCGTATTACGTTTTCGAAATCCTCGCGACGTATTTAAAGCTGCGCCCCGATTTATTAGGGTATACAGGCGACCGCGAGTCGGCACAAAAAATACAACTGTTACTATTCTCCTTTGAAACAAGTCGAAACCGAAACGCTGCGCAATTCGCGCAATAAAAAACTAACCCCCGTTACCTCACCCTGTTGTTGCGTCGTTCCGCGCGAAATCAAATATTTCGTTGTGCAATTATTTTTTCGGACCGTTATTCAGATATTATTATATCATTATTGCGATTATTATAACGTTAAAATTATGTTGGAACGTATTATATTATTATATGATCATAGTATTATAATATTGTTATTATAATTACTATGATTATGATAATAACAATTAATATATTAATATAATTTTGAGTGGCGAGTCACCGGTCGAACGCGAAGGATTAAATGATTTAGAAGATAGGAAATATAAAATTACGTACGTTCACGTGCGACAGCGTTATATGTAAAATTACATATTTATTCACAGATATATTATTGCGTAATTGCAATTAACGATCACGTACACTATTTTTACAGATAGCTTCATGGGATGCCACATCAACGCGCAAACGGATTTAAAAAACGAATACGTACAGGCTGTCAATACGTAAGTAAATTTTCTCGTCTTCCAAAGAATATATTATAATTTCACCTAATATTATTATTATTAAAACTGTATATTATTTCTTAATACATTTTTCTCAAGCGCTGGCAAAAAGATTTGAACATCTTTCAAAACGCAATTAACTTCGATACTGGACCGAACGCGACTTTAATGTCCCAATGTTTTCGAATTATTAATTTATTATTTTTTAATTCGCGATTTTCAATTCGGTTGCATCGTCATTTGCGATTCATGCAATTTAATTGTCCAGTATTTTGCAATTGTGCTGTGATTGCAATTACGAATTGCATTGTAATTGAATCGAATTGAATAGAGATCCGAATCACAGATTACAATGTGATCGAATGATAATGTAATTGAATTGCAATGCGATCGAATTACAATGTAATTGAATCACGATGTGACAGAATTACAACGCGATTGAATTGCGATGTAACCTTTATTCATTAAAATTCCTCGACCAATTCGATCGTAACTCTGCGCGAGCCTGGCCAAGGGGATGCTAATTAAAAAACTTGAATAAAATACATTCAGTCGAAAAATATGCAAATCTCCCAAAGAAGATTCCTAAACGTCTGGATGTCTTTCGATCCGATCTTCAAATTAACGAGATGGGGCAAAAATCACGAGCGCGCATTGCGCGTCGTTCACGGCTTCGTCGACAAAGTAAATATTCTCATCCCACCGTCTAACCCGAACGAGGTGCATAAAGGGCGAATGGCGTCGAGGGCCACGTGTGTCACGTACAATGATCTTGTTCGCAGATCATCGCGGGGAGGAAGGGCCAGTGGCAAGCGAAGGAGAAGAGAAACGCGGAGGAACGGGTTACCAAGTACCAGACTTTGCTGGACTTGCTGTTAGATCTGTCGCAAAACGGCGACGCCCTCACCGACGAGGACATTCGGAACGAGGTGAACACGTTCATATTCGCCGGTCACGATACCACGGCCACCAGCGTGTCCTGGATCCTTTATGCGTTAGGCCGCTATTCGGAGTATCAGGCGAGTGTACTGGCAACGCTCGTCGCGCCAGCGAATTCAACCCTTCTGGTATCGACCATGAAAATCGTGTGCACGCGAGCGAAAAATTATCGAGCACGTTCGAGACCCAGTTCGGGCAAAGACTGGGCGAGTAAAATCGTATAAACTTTACAAACCTTTTTGTAAACGAGTGGAACAACATTCAAAGAGGAACATAGATGCGGAGATAAAACTGTTATTGGAAGTATGTATTAACCCTTTGCGAGTTAACCCTCGAGTGGTGCACTCCGAGGCACCGCTAGAATTTTTGTATCATCGAAATAATTCTTATATCAAGAAAGTCTAGATTTGCACCCTGTCATGTAGAATGGGAACACTGTAAGACGGAACAATTATTTTAAAGGGTTAAGAAAACAACAACGTTTTCCCATCAATTTTACCGATGGAAAAGGAAGAACGTGGATGATAAAAGAGGGACGGCGGATGACGAAAGCGAAGCAATTTATCCGATATTTGTCCGCTGACTGACGCGAGCCAGATTAGGGTGTCAGAGTCCTGTAACGCGCCCGTGACGCAGCTACTGCGACTGCCATTGCCAAGGTTCGCCGGCTGCTACACGGAGTGGCCGAGCTTCTCGGATCAGTTTGAGACGCTGATCGTGAAGAACCGGACTCTTCACGACGTCCAGCGACTACAGTACCTCAAGGGTGCTTTAGAGGGGGAAGCAGTGTCCGAGATTGCTCACTACTCCGTGACAGCAGCGAACGCCCTTGGTCAGGAGGTATGATCAGAAGCGGCTGGTCGTCAGTGCGCTCCTGTCGAGCTTCCTGGCCCTTGCGCCGCTCACCCGCGATCGCGACGGCAGCGGTCTCTCCTTGCTGCGTCGTCGCACTAACGAGGCGTTGGCCCAGCTGCGAAATTTGGGGCGGCCGGTGGACCACTGGGACGACCTGCTGGTCCACCTAACGGTGGAAAAACTCGATCCAAAGTCGAGAGAGGCGTGGATCCACGAAATCCGCGCCGCCGTTGATCCACCCACGTACGTCAGTCTCGACGAGTTCCTGGAGCATTGGGCCGGGTCCTTCGCGGAGCTCAGGATGACCCCGGAGCCCTCGGCTACCTCCGCGGAGCGTAAGCCGGCCCGACCTCCACCACCGGTACGCTCCCACGCGATGGCGACGACGACGGCGAGCCGTTGCCGGAAGTACGGCGACAACCACCTGCTGTTCCGGTGCCCTGCATTCAGGGGCATGGCGCTCAACCTGCGCCGGGATTTCGTTAGGGCGCGCGGTTGCTGCTTCAACTACCTCCGTTCGGGACACCCCGCGACATCGTGTCCCTCCGCGTCGCGCTGCTCCGTTTGTAACGGCTCGCACCACACCCTGATTCACCAGGATTCCGGGGTTGGTGGCGGGCCAAAGTCAACCGTGGTAGAACCCGGGCGGGAGGCAGCGACGAACATCTCCGCATCTTCCGCAGTCCACAACTGCATCGCATGCTGGAGCGGGAGCAGGGCCGTACTGCTCGCGACCGCTCTAGTATGGGGCTATCCAGGGATCGGTGGCGACCTTCGTCTCCGAATCCCTCGTCCCGGCCCTCCGCATTCCTTAGCGGCCCGCGGCTATCACCGTGACGGGTGCGGGGGACGCGTCGGTGGGTCGCGTGACTTCGCGGGTCGACCTGGTCTTACGGTTGACCGGGCGCGGGAACGCTCCTGTGCCGCTTTCCGCATTCGTCCTCCGGAGACTAACCGGGTACGCGCCCAAGACGACCGTCGATATTCGCGTTTACTCGCATCTGCAGGACCTCCTTTTAGCGGACCCTGATCCGACTTTAGATCTCCCAGTAGATCTCTTAATCGGGGCCGATCGTTACGGTGATGTGATCGGTCCCGGCCTGCGCCGCGGAACAACCGGCCAGCCCATCGCGCAGGAAACGGTATTCGGTTGGGTCGTCTCGGGCGCCGCGTCGACACCCGCGAACGATCCCGATCCCTCCGTGACGTCCCTGCACTGTCGCGCGGAGGAGAAGTTGGTGCAGCAATTGCGATTGTTCTGGGAGCTCGAGGAGGCGAGTCCCAAATCTGTTTTCTCCCCTGACAAGTCGAGGTGCGAGGAACATTTCGTCAAAACCGTCTCACGGCGGGCGGACGGACGATACGTGGTTCGGTTACCCCTGCGTACCGAACCACCCCTCGCTCTCGGCTCGTCAAAGGGCCGTGCCCTAGTCATGCTCCGTGGAGTCGAGCGGCGACTCAGAGGCGACAGTGTTGGAGACCGCGTACCGGGGCTTTCTGGCCGAATATGAGGCCCTCGAGCATATGGAGGAGGCCCCTCAGGGACCGCAGAATGACGTGGTTTTCCTTCCGCACCACCCAGTGGTCAAGCGGAACGTGGACGGAACACCGCGATTCCGCGTTGTTTTCAACGCCTCTAGCCCCACTTCCAACGGACTGTCGCTGAATGATTACTTACTGACGGGGCCGAAGTTGCAGCGAGACATCTTCTCGGTACTGTTGCGCTGGCGAGTCCCGCGATTCGCCCTCAAGGCCGACATCGAGAAGATGTTTCGGCAGATCCGCGTGCACGAGGAGGACGCGGATCTGCAGCGGATTTTATGACGGCGTGGGCCCGACCAAGAGCCTCGCGAATTCCGGCTCACCACCGTCACATACGGGACGGCCTGCGCCCCATACCTAGCTCAGCGCGCTCTACTGCGGCTCGCCGAAGACGAGGGAGCGCACTTCCCTCGTGCGCGAGCGATAATGCGCTCGAATTTCTACGTTGATGACGCTCTCTTCGACGCTAACGGGGTAGACGCCAGTCTGGTGTTGGCGAATAGCCAGAAGTCGGCGGCGGTGGACCTCACGGGGGCTGCCCAACAGCACCATCCCGTGTTGGGGGTGGATTGGAGTCCGGATCACGAAGAGAGCGGTGATATCGGTGATCGCGCGCTTGTACAACCCGCTGGGCTGGGCGGCACCGGCAGTAATCAAAGCAAAAATATTGCTGCAGGAGCTATGGTTGGGGGGTGCGGATTGGGATGCTCCGCTCCCGGACGAGCTCAACCAAACGTGGCGCGAACTCGTCGCCGTGTTACCGCTCTTAAGCGCCGCGCGTGTGCCACGCTGGTTTGGCACCTTTTTTGTCGAATAAACGGCGAGGCGGCAAGACAATAATACAATCAGCGTGCGTTGGCCCGACCGTCAAACGCTGGCCTCGGCCGTATGTATACGCGGCGTTTTTGTCTTAGAAGGCAATGACCCGGCCATCGACACCTGACGATGCTTCCCCTTGAACATCGGCCAGGTGTCTATATATACTGCTGCACATTTCGATAACCGTTACACTTCACTTTTCTACGCTGAACAGAGCCGTGCTCTAACAATCGTAATTATTAACAATTCTTTTGCGCCGTGCGCAACACATTTTATACAAGTTTACGTGGACTGTGGAGTCCGAAATACCTCAGCGAGCGACACGTCGTCGGACTACATCATTTTGTCTCCTTACGACCTCCGGCAATTATTTTGTGCCGTACGCAACAATAATAAAATTATGATATCTATAAAAGTAAAAGGATTAGCGTTTACTTCTAGTATTTACATCAATACTACTACTAGTATTTACATTTCGGCTCGTATTGCGACTGTCCTCGAGCATCAGTCTGGTCTGGTCTGTTTAGCGCGCTTTGACGGCTACCGCTTGGGTAGTCGAGTTTCGTCGAGCTAAATGGCACGGGAAGGGGTTAGTGTTCGCATGTCCGGAAATGATTTTGCTCTTTTACTACTTTCACGTACACGGCGGATTTCGCTGATAAAAACATCGCTGACCGCGTACCGCCACGGGGCTGAGTGGCCGCACGGTCAGCGTGACCTCGTAAAATCCCCAAGTTAGCATTAGAAAAATATGGTAAGACAATGACCATTTTCCCCGCCTAACAGGACAGAGGTACAAGAAAAAGTAACCACAAGGGTGTTCCTTAGTTACATGTGTAAAAAATGATTTTTGAGGGTGAAGAAATAATGTGCGCAAAATTTCAAAGCGACTGGACAACGGTAACCGGTGTCGCATCGGGATCAAAGATTTGAAATTTCTATTATTTACGTTAATTTTAATATAAATGTGTTCCACTGTTTTAGAGGCAATACTAAATATTTTTTAATGAAAATATAATCTTACGTGTATATAATATTATCGAGATTTAATTTAAAATTATACGTTATAATAAAATTAATTGAAATATCTTATAAAATGTTACATACTGGTCAATATACGGCTTTTAATCAGATTGATTTGCTGGCATTTGGATGACGTCACCGATAATCTTCCAATACTTGTAAAATGAATTGTTTATTATATTCATTTTTCTTTAATAAGTTAGTACATTCGATGATAAACTTCAAGCCTCGTTCTACATGGTCATTAACTAATTTAAAATTCCTTACTATTTCTAAGGCTCTTTTATACGTTTCATCGCTTTTCGGAATGGGAGGATCTTTATATAAAAATGCTCATCCCATTCAATCAGACACGAGAAAGCGTGAACATGATTAACTCGACATTATAAGTACGATTACAGGAGAACGATGCACCCCAACACATGTCACACAATTTTTATTAGGCTCTCAGGAGGAAGAAAGAAGAAACGTAAATGAAGAAACGAAAGAACTTCAAGAAGAACCGTAAGAAATGATTTTTCACAGTAAGGAAATTGTGAACAGAAATTACGTATTCTAATCGAGAGACTAACATTTGAAACAGCAGCTACACCATCTTACATAAAATATCTCGTGCAGGCATATTAAAATCATATCTCTTCAGCAAGGGAGGATCAGATAAGTAAGTACATACGTAATCATACAATGGTAAAAATTCGCAGCCAATTTGAATATGAATTATTTACAAATTAATTTTCTGTTACATTATGTGTTATTAAAGAATAGAGGAAAACCATCACCTTTCGCCACAACACTTGACAATTCCAAGGACGATATGCAACAAAACAATTTAACGTAGAATATAATTTTGTACTCTTCTAATTATGCATGATATCAATGCAGCTTTTCAAGTACAGTTTTTAAAAATAACAATGTATTTTACTTAGATAACTACAACGATAATAAAATAAAATGAATTACACATTAAGTATTTGATAAATAAATGTAATCGAAATTATGTCGTCTTTGATTTTATTGTAAACAGAAATATTTGTCCAAACTATATCATGTCTGGTGTCATTTTAATCAGATAAGTATCAGGAATATATTAAAAAAATAAGTATTAAAATGTTAAAATTAAAAAAAAGTTATGTCATTGTATTATGAGTTGTCTTCCGGGAATTCGAGTCAAAGGAGGCGCGGCGCGTGCCGCAACACACGTATTCGCAGACTCCGTCGAACCTTAGTATTCGCGTAGCGAGAAAATTGATAAAATACAAGGCCATAGCAATATCACGGCGTCAGTGATGACACACTAAAATTATGCGAGGATGAGAGAAACTACTACAACTTCTTTAAAACTGGATCAAACGATATGAATTTTTTCTAGATGATAGAAAGACTAATATACTAGACAATAACTAAATTACTTTGATACAATTTTGTTATTACAGTAGACCTCCGTTTATTTGGTCTCTGTTTATCCGACATAGTAACATGTTTACCGACAAATAGATGTCAGGAACGATGCCCCTCTTACCCAACTCTAGTCTACGCGACATACCGATTATACGACGCACTGTTTTTGCTTCTTACTTAAAAATTCTAGCATAGTCTTCCTGCGAAGAATGTGAGATAAGTAACGATTTAATTAAGTTACTCGTATCTGTTTTATTCATCCAAAAACTATTTTTTCAGTATGACTTCTCATAAATCAAACGAAAAAGAAAAAGTAAGTGCTTTGTATTGATGAAAAATTTGTAATTAATAGACGCTTGAGAAAAAATTAATTAGACAATTAATTCCTTGTCTCGTAAATATGACATTGGTATATATGTATATGTATCCACTACACACTTATATATATATATATGTATACAGTAGATGTACGAATACCAACTATACATACACATAAGTGTGCAAGTATGAAATATCTAATAAAAGCATGAATGTGGTAAAATAGAAAATAAAATAAAAAACATCAAAATAGATAAGGAATACATATCAAATACTATTGAGAATTAAATATACAGAAATTAAAGTTTATACAAAACACATATTAAAAATATTATAAAGATTATTTTGATGTTCAATATTTTAGTGTATACAGAAATTTAGATACAGATGATAACTAGAAAAGGCTCAATAACAAGCACGCAGTAGTTAACTTTTTATTCTGACAAGGCACAGTAACTCGATCGAAAACTACTATTTATATTTTGTTAAATATTTTGTATTTGTATTTATGTAAAAGACATCTACATATATTGTAAATGTTTTTTACGAAGTGCACCATAGATAAAGAAATCCATATAATTTGTCGAAAACTTCGGACGCCACTTTAATGGGCACAGTAATTAACACACTTAACCTATCTGGCTATCACACTGAACTGGAAATTAACAGTCATGGAAACCATATAATATCGGTTTTAAACAATGGAAACTGTTTGATGAGAATTTTTGAGTTCTCCATAATTCTTTCATGAACTGAAACCGATATCATAATTGTTTTCAATCCCTACTTTATGAAGGTATATTCAAGTATGTAAACGTTTGAATCTTCTAAATTCTGGCAGTTTAAACAATTTTACTTAGAAAAAAAGAATTTTTATGGAAATATAGTGGGAAAAGCGATAGCATATTTAACTAAGAATTATGTTGCGGCGCCATGTAATTCCAAATAAAAAAACATGAAGAAAGTGTAGAAGAATATTTTTTGTTAAGCGATGTACATCGCTTATAGCTGGAAAAACGTATGTATGAAGCAAGGATTCAAATCTGGTTTTCTCGAAAACAAAATCCTAAAAAAAAGAAGTTATTCCATATCATTTTCATTTCTTTTTTATGAAGAATAACCCGGTGCCCGCTTGTATATAGATTCAGGAATACCCTGTATTTTTCAACAGGATGATGCCGCGAATTTTTTTCTCGAGGATTGATCAGCAAGGTCATATCGCTGAAAATTGTTGCGAAAATCATAACCTGGCATTATGCAAATGGCAGACAATTTCGAAACATTTCCGAATGACAAAAATGTATTTAAGATGAGAAGGAGCAAGAAGAGCAAAAACTAATAAAAAAACTACGTAGATAATAATGACTGTTAATAAATGGAAAGATGGAGTCACAAAACATTAGGCATTCGATATAATTCCTTGATTTATTGACATACATAATTTTTAGTTATGTGTGCCAATATTTTGTCCCATTGTATTTCTATAAAAATTCTCTTTTTCAAATAAAATTGTTTACACTTGCGAAATGCCATTTTATTTCATTTGTGTATGTTTATAGTAGTATGTTGCAAATTTATATAGAAACAGGATTTTGTTTGTAATGTTACGTAAATAAAAATTACATTAGTTTTAAAGTATGTCATCTTTTTGTCGGATACGGTATGTGGCGGCCACGGCGACGGGCATCGCACCGCGCTTGGCGAGCGGGAGCCGCGGGGATGCGAACGGCGGCCGACCCGATGTCGCCAACGATCTTTTGTCCGTCATTTGTTCGAACAGTCGAACTGAAACGCGGCCCGGGTGTAAAAAGTTAGTTAGTTTCGTTAACGTTGATTCTTGAGCGATCACGAATAAACGGTAAATCACGAATGGCTCTCGACTCCCACACTATATTACCTCGGAACGAAAACCAGGATGCTTAGAACGCCTAATCGGAGTCTTGAGACCAATCATCCACACCTTCCTATCTTTATTTGAAAAACGATTTTATGAATATTGATTTGTTTTTGTTCTCGAACAATATAACGTACGTGTTGATAATTAAATAGTATTTTTATTAGTCGGGCAAATTCTCGACGAATAAAATTATTTATTTCGTACTCGTCGAATAAAGATACTTATTTTATTCGGACCCTCCAATGTCCAATAAAGATAAAGTACCTTTTGTTCGAAACGTTTTTATAATTTATTGTCTAAATAATGTACAACTTTGTTGGGTTGTCATTTGTTTCGCAATTACAATAATCTGCAATTTTTAATATCTTTTTTGATACAGCAAATTATACAGCATACTATTCGGAAGATGCAAATGAATATCAGCATAAATTATCCTGTAAAAATATCGTACCGTATTCATGATGACATAGTCGAAAATGTAAAATGGTAGATGTTCTTAATCGAGTAGTACATATATTTAATCGATCCAAAAGTTTCAGTCATATTACTACGAGATCGATTAATATGGTATAAAACAATAATGCATCGTCATACATAATAAAATTCGTTGATTAGAAGTAAATTAAAAAGATTAAATATTTAAATTATAGAAAAAATTATAACTTAAATTACATTGCAGCTACTGCAATAACTCGAAATTTTATATTATTTTCACGATTCCCTTAGTTTCGTTAATATTATTTATTCCAAATAGACTAGCAAATATACGAGCAAACCCTACCAGAAAATTTGAAAAATTTGGAACATTGATTGTAATAGATTATGTTATTGAGGAATAGTCTTTTCTCTATTCCTGTGAAAAAGAAACATCAATTATTTTGCTTCCTCATTACTTTGGACCATAATTTTCAACAAAGAAGGAGTAGACAACATTCTGTAATATATCAGAAAGGGTCTAGGATTTATTTAAAAATGGTTTCATGAAAAAGGAACAAAATATGTCGAGATACACCATATGCTGTGCAATGCTTCGAAATTCTCGTTTACGATAACAATGGTAAAAAGAAACTGCGTGCTGCAACATAGTTTTGGGACAGACCTCTCGTCCTCGACAGCAATTCCAGAGAATACTATTTTATGACATCCTCAAGTGGCTTTCTCGTTTAGGGTCTCCGACGAGAAGAATCAAGCCGTCAGAGGAATGACTAACAGACGACTCGAGGCAATAGATAAGAATGTGCACACTAGAGGCGAGCAGGACAAAGATGGCTCGCAACATCGAGATCACATCGAATTAGGAAAGGACGAGAGAAATAGTATATGCTTTTTATAGAATTGTTCGATAAAATCCATTTAAGGAGAAATTATTTTTTTAAAAATTGACCTAAGTACCAAAAAGAAATTTTGTAGGAATTACAGCTGGTTAAAACTACAGAAAATAATTGTAAAATTCAATTTTTAAATTTTATCTTATTTTGTCAATAACAGATTAGCATACTGAAAATTTCATCGAAATCTGTAGAATATCATTCAAGTTACACAAGCCGATTTTGATGAAACTTATGGAAAGCTTAAGTCTTCGAAAATATTTGAGGCGATCTCTTGTATCAGAAACCATCCGTATTGAAGATACCAGCGTGGCGGAGTGGTAATCACCGCCGCGGAATGAGAGTATCGATATTTACAATGTGGCTACGAATTTCGAATAGTTTCTGCAGTTCTATCGTTCTTTTTTTAAATCCTTCTTGAAGTCTAAATTGAAATCATTTTTGTATTCCTTGCATGTTAATTAAAGCCTGCTTAAACCGCAATTAAATAACTACAAGATGAGTACTATTAAACGTCAAGATGTAGAACAAACTAGTATGTCTTAATGTTCCTAACCGTATAATTAAATTAAAGATTTTAAACTTCAATTTAAAAATATTAATTTTACAACCTCATATTTAATTATAGTTCATCGAAAGTTCATAGGAAGACTCATTTTTTTCGTAAATTAAATTTGAAAAATTGTTTTTTGCCAAAAGTTACCTCACTTCAGACCACCACTGTGCGATAATGCCATGACAGCATTTTCCACACCGTGTGATCATTATTAATTTAATAGAATGCCCTTCGGACAAAGGAACGCCATAGCCACATTTCAAAGGTTAATGGACTCATTGCTATCCGTGATTTGGATGCGTCGTGTTCGCACCCGATATCGTCACTCCGCGATATAAACTATCTCTCGGGTCGTAAAGCCGATTACGCTGCGCGACGGAGTGGATCGATATCGTTGTCCGTTTAATTAAAAAGGATAACTGTTTGGTTGATTTAGAATATGCCACTCAACAAGAATGAATAAGATTGTGGCTGAATAAATGTGAACTGAGCAACTGACAACTGATCGATGCCTGGGGATTAAATGACGATGAATTGGCGAGTGATTACTACCCTAAGAAGAATAGGTTTCGAGTTTTTTTACTGTTTTGTGGCTAGAAGACTCGAAATTGGTTGGCCAGTGATGCGATGGAAGGGAATGTAAAGTGACGTAGCACGCAGTGCCGCAGGTAGCAAGAAACCCTGGACGGGCGACCGAAGCGGTGCGTGCTAGCGACCCTATCATAAAAAATGCTGCCGATGAAGGTGTGCATTATTCAAAAGTGCGGAAGTGGCTTTATTGCCAGAAAGAAGATGGTTCGGAAAATCATAAACTTAGAAATTGCAAGAAAGAAGGCTATGGCTCTACAAATTGAAAACCTAACGAACGTGACCTTTTGTCGATTGCACGTCGTTCGTTGAAAGACTGTTAATTTGTATCGTTGAGCCGAAGATTCCCCGTCAATAAATGTTTTTTAAGGATAAAAGGGAAAGGTAGTTCTTCCCGGAGAAAGTTAGGCGGATGCAGCCCGAAAATTCCGTTGAAGGACGGAACAATCCGGTTTTCGAGGAAAAGTACTACTCATACAATGTACTTAGTTATTCGCGCCCCGTCCCTCAGAACATTTAGAAAAATTGAAGAAATTAACAGAACGTCTCTGGAAAGCAAAAGTTACAAACTTGAAAACGTGATTTCCAACAATGCGAAGTAGCATATTTGGGACATGTAATAGAAGAAGACAAGATAAAGTATGCCCTGTAAAAGTTTTTCGCGACCCAAAAACATAAAAAGTATCCGCAAATTTTTATGACTCGCGGATTACTATCGCTGTTTCATAGAAAATATTTCGCAAATTTTCAAACCGCTGACCGTTTTACTAAAAAAGGAAAAAGAAATTTGAACGGAATCTATCTCAGAAATTATCCACTGTGTCTCAGTTCGCAATAGAAGGGGTCTTTAGTTATGGCGAACCAAAAAAGGCAAACTAATTACAGGAACGCCACTAGATTACTACAAGGAACAGAAATTAAGGAGTGCCTATTCGCTGCTTACTGTGCCTAGTGATCGGATCGATGCCGATACCATTGACGATATTTAATCAATTCGGTACCAAAGTACTCAATAGGAAATCTGACAAAAGTATCGATACCCATTTGATACCTTACAAAAGTATTGATACCTATTTGAGATTGAAAGTTATTAAAATAATAATAGCAATAATATTAAACTAGTATAATCATTTTCATTTTTCATTTTTGTAGTATTGTCAGTGATGATTGGAACGATTTCGCATTCTAGTCTCTATTTTACAAATGTTCCATGTAAATAATTAGATATTGTCATGCGAAATACAAGATTTCCACATTCATACGAAATGCACGATTCTGCTTCAAATTCATGCGCAATACACGATTTAGCTTCAAATCCAAGCGAAACAAACGATTTAGATTCAAATTCATGCCAAATACACGATTTAGCTTCAAAACTACGGGAAACAAACGATTTCGCTTGAAATACGTGCGAAATACACGGTTTTCAAGTTCATGCGAAATACACGATTCAGCTTCAAATCCAGGCGAAGCAAACGAGTTAGCTTCAAATTCATGCGAAATACACGATTTAGCTTCAAATCGAAGCGAAACAAACGATTTAGATTCAAATTCATGCGAAATACACGATTTAGCTTCAAATCAACGCGAAACAAACGATTACGCTTGAAATTCGTGCGAAATACACGATTTTCAAATTCATGCGAAACAATCGATTTTCAAATTCATGCGAAACAATCGATTTGGCTTCAAATTCATGCGGAATACACGATTTAGCCTCAACTCCAAGCGAAATACACTATTTAGCTTCCAATCCATGCGAAACAAACGATTTGGTTCCAAATTCGTGCGAAATACGCGATTAAGATTTAGATCCATCCGAATTACAGGCTTTATCTATAAATGCATGCGAAACAGATGATTTGGCTGCAAAATCATGCCAAATACACGATTTATCTTCACACCCATGCGAAACAAACGATTTGGATTCAAATTCATGCGAAATGCACGATTTAGATTCAAATCCATGCGAAACAGAAGATTTGGATTCAAATTCATCCGAAATACACGACTTAGCTTCAAATGCACGGGAAACAAACGATTTAGCTTCAAATTCATGCGAAATACACGATTTATCTTCAAATCCATGCGAAACAATTGATTTGGCTTCAAATACATGCGAAATATACGATTTAGCTTCAAATGTACGCGAAACAAACGATTTCGCTTGAAATTCATGCGCAATACACGATTCAGGTCCAAATCCGTGCGAAATACACGATTTAGCTTTAAAACCCAGAGAAACAAACGATTTCGCTTCAAATTCATGCGAAATACAACGATTTTGCTTCAAATCCCCGCGAAACAAACAATTTCGCTTGAAATACGTGCGAAATACACGATTTCCAAATTCATGCGAAATAATCGATTTAGCTTCATGTCCACGTGAAACAAACGATTTAGCTTCAAATCCATCCGAAACAAACGATTTGGCTTCAAATTCCAGCGAAATACACGATTTAGCTTTAGATCCAACCGAAATACACGCTTTAGCTATAAATGCATGCGAAACAGACGATTTGACATCAAATTCATGTGATATACACGATTTGGATTCAAATCCATAAGAAACAAACGATTTGGATTCAAATTCATGCAAAATAAACGATCTAGTTTCAAAACCAAACGAAACAATGGGTTGGGTTTCAAAATCATGCGTATACACGATGCAGCTTCAAATCTATGCGAAACAAACGATTTGGGTTCAAATACATGCGAAATACACGATTTAGCTTCCAATCCATGAGAAACAATTAATTTGCATGCAAATTCGTGCGGAATACACGATTTAGATTCAAATGCATTCGAAACAAACGATTTAGCTTCAAATTCATGCTTAACTCGTGACTGAGCTTCAAATTCGTGCGACACACATGATTTAGCTTCAAATGCATACGAAACAAACGAGTTAGCTTTAAATTCATTCGAAACACATGAATTAGCTTCAAGTTCATGCGAGACACAATACTGAGCTTCAAATCTATGCGAATTACATGATTTAACTTCGAATTCATGCGAAACACGAGATTTAGCTTCAAATTCATGCGAAACACATGATTCAGCTTTCAATTCGTGCGAAACACAATATTTAGCCTCAAATCTATGCGAAATACATGATTTAGCTTCAAATGCATACGAAACAAACGATTTAGCTCTAAATTCGTGCGAAACAAATGATTCAGCTTCGATTTCATGCGAAACACATAATTTCGCTTCAAATGTATGTGAAATACACGATTCAGCTTCGAATGCATACGAAACAAACGAAGTAGCTCCGAATTCATTCGAAACACATGAATTAGCTTCAAATTCAAGCGAGACACATGATTTAGCTTCAAATTCATTCGAAACACATGAATTAGCTTCATATTCATGCGAGACACATGATATAGGTCCAAATTCATGCGAAACAAACGATTTAGCTTAAAATTCATGCGAAACACATGATTCAGCTACGAATTCATGCGCAACACAATATTTAGCTTCAAATCCATGCGAAACACATGATTTAGCTTCGAATTCATGCGAAACACATTATTTAGCTTCAAATGTATGGGAAATACATGATTTAGCTTCAAATGCATACGAAACAAACGATTTAGCTCTAAATTCATGCGGAACAAATGATTCAGCTTCTATCTCAGGCGAAACACATGATTTAGTTTCGAATTCATGCGAAACACGTGACTGAACTTCGATTTCATGCGAAACACATTATTTAGATTCAAATCTATGCGAAATACACGATTTACCTTCAACTGCATACGAAACAAACGATTTAGCTTCAAATTCATTCGAAACACATGAATTAGCTTCATATTCATGCTAGACACATGATATAGCTTCAAATTCATGCGAAACAAACGATTTATCTTAAAATTCATGCGAAACACATGATTTAGTTTCGAATTCATGCGAAACACGTGACTGAGCTTCGATTTCAGGCGAAACACATGATTCAGCTTCAAATTCATGCGAGACCCAATATTTAGCTACAAATCAATGCGAAATACATGATTTAGCTTCAAATCCATGCGAAACACGTGACTGAGCTGCAAATTGATGCGAAACACATGTTTTAGAGTCTCATACTTGTCTGATTCCGGGGGCGTCGAAAAAAATGTCTTGGACTTCTAGCGCGTATTTCTGTTCCAGCTGCGATATCATGTAATAATATTTTGTCGTATCCATCGTAATGTTGTTCAGTTCGAACTGCGCCTCGAATTTGATGAAATCAGATCGCTGGCTGTTCCGACCAAAATCGACGCGGCAGATTTCCGGCATCGCGGCACCAATGTGGGTAGGTCGGTTCATTGAATTACACTTGTTGTGTGGAGTGACTAGTACTTTACTAATTTCTATGTACAGTAGCGCACGACAGTATTCGAACACCTTTTAAAAACAATAATGTCTTTAAAACTGAACTAAATGGCTCAATTTTGTTTTTTGCTTTTCCTTAATTTTGCTCTTATTAAAAGTAAAACAACTCACGTTTTTTAACTTTTTTATCCGAGCCTGTAACAAAAATTTTAAAAAATGCCTTTCGTATATCTCGGTAAATTATACGCATGCTGAAAATTGTATCGAAATTGGTTGATGTTGTTATGAGTCACAAATAATTAAAGATCGTTAAAATCGCAATTTTGTCCCGATTTTTGTCCTTTTTGACCAAAAGCTATAAGAAATCTGCAGTTTTTGAAATCTTTCAACGCCTGTAGCTTGACTCTGGGTTAACCGATTTCGATAAAATTTTCAGCATGCACATGAGTTACCGATATCTTGGAAAGGCAGTTTGTAAATGTTTGTTATAAGCTCAAATAAAATAGTTAAGGAACGAGATTTTTTACTTTTTTGTCATTCCAAGTAAGAGAAAAATTAAGAAAATGAATTTCAGTTATTGTCTCGTGGATTAGTCCGTCTATCTTTCAAAAAAAGTTCAAGTCATTTAGTACAATTTGAAAAAAGTTATTGCGTTTTAAAAGGTGTTCGAATACTTTCGTGAGCTACTGTATGTACAATATGTATATGGCGTTCGACTCACTTAAGTGAAGTACTTACGTGAAATTCGTCCAATTTTCGTCTGCGCGTTTCCCTTCACCACCTTATTCCTTACGCTCTCTACGTGTTTGTTTTAAGACCGGCGAGGATAGGTTCGGAGGTGATACCGTGGAACTTTTCTTCGGGCCACTCGCACCGGATCCATTTGGCGAAAGACCGATAAGTCCGTCCCAAGTAACCGTCAAATAGTCCCTTTATTTTTGATGGTCTTTATTTGCTATTGAGGACTCGGAAAGAAAAACTTTACTAAAACATGCGACGCTAAAGTCTGGAAAATATCAACTCAAAAATAGCTTCGTCGAACGAAAGTCGCAAATTGCGTCAGCCGTTTGCATGAAAGAAAACTCTCTCTTGTGCGTGCGTCCGGACGCTACAATTTTTTTCTTTTTCTTTTCTTATTTGGTCTCTGATAGGTGATAATGTTGATTCTATTGTTTTCTCTACCTTCTGACCCTGACCGTCTTGTTTTTTCTGAAAGAAATTTGCACTCCATCCATTCACTCATCGCATTTATTCCCCTATGCCGATCGCTTCACAATCTAATTATTATTCTTTTTTCTTGTTTTCATTGTGACGATTGGGAAATCCCTTTCTTCCAAGTAATATTATTTTTCTTCTCTTTTTCTTCTTTGTAATTCTTGTAGAGGTTACTTTGTTTTGAGCTTTCTTGTATCTTGGTCTCAGTTTTTAATGATTCTTCCTGTTCTTCTAGGTTTTTCTTATTTGTTGTGTTATTTTTTCAGTTTCTTTATATTCAATTGTTTCAAAGATTGGTTGGATTTCTTTACTCTTCCTTTTATCTCTCTATTCTTTCTTTTCCTTCTCTTATTCTTCTCCTGTTTTGTTATTCCATTCTCCTTTCTATTTCGTCTATAATTTCATCGAATATTTTATTAATTGAGCGCGTGGATTTTAAGCCTTCTACTCCTATTTGGTTTTTAAACAAATTGGACCAGTCCGATGACCATGAAACCAGGGAGATGGTTCGTGAATAGTTACATCCTGTTTTATTTTTCTTTGGATTTGGGCTGGATATTTTCGTCTGCCCTATTTTTTTCTTGTTTTCTTGCTGGAAATATTTGAGTGTCTCGTTATTATTGGATTTTGGACTTTTTTTCTTGATGTAACCTATGTGTTCCTTTTTCTTCTTGAAAAGAATAAGAATACGTGGCCTTTGTATGGCTAAAACGGAACTAACACTAACAGAAAGCAAAACACGGAGCCACGTGATACATTGTTGTGGTCCCCCAGATGAAACGAAGATCGTCTCGTCGCCTCAACGCGCAACATACACACACACTCGCTGCACGCATCCCACTCACACACCTCATCCCATATCGTTATTCTCTAACAGTGGATACTACATAATTCACTAGTGTATCTACAAAGTACCCCCTCCGTGCAGAAATCCCGAAAGGGGACACCGCGGAGGGGACAAAATGAGCTTGATGGCGGATGCCCGAGGAGGGGTTCAGTGGGTACACCTGGACTTGCACTTCCCATTCAGGGAATCCCACACTCCCGCCCACCAACATCTTAGGACGGCGTGCGTAATGCATTCCCCTCCTCCTGAAAAAAAAGTATCTACAAAGTACCCTACAATCTCCAGATATCAACCCAATAGAACACCTGTGGGATTACTTGGAACGTCAGATTAGAAAACATAAAATTTTCTCGGAAGAAAGTTTAAAAAATGCTCTCCAGCAGGTATGGAGCAAGATCTTGCCTCGCATAACATCAAATTTAGTTAATTCAATGCCTAAAAGAATTGCAGCTATAAGTAAATCAAAAGGGAACCCTACAAAGTATTAATTACCTGTTTACGTTAATTTTTTAAATGTCAAATTCATCTACATTATTGCTTCTGTATTTCTGTCGATTTTTTGTTTTTTCTTATTGATTTCGCAAATTATGCAAGTTACAAATTTCCTTTGCATAGTACCTATTCTAAAGATTTGCGAATATATGTTGTTTATAAAAAATTGTTAATAAGCTACTATTTCACGAATTTTTTTTTCAACACCTACCGTATTTTGTTTCCCGGTTTAATGGCAGAAGTTCCATTGTCGTTCGCTTTTCTTTTCCTTTCGCTTGCTTCTACTTCTTCTGTTGGATTTTATCATCCTGGCTCATTTTTGGTTGGACCTTCCCTGATTACTTTTGTTTCTTGACACTACATTGGTCTGTATATTCTCCGTTTCTATTGGGTTTTCTATCATATTTTCCATTGCTGTGTTGCGTGGGGTTCTAATGAATTTTTGTACAGACAAAATCGAAACTTGAATCATAATAAAAGTATATTTAATAATTTAGAACGTCTGTCCAGAAAGAGGTTCGACCCTTGAACGCTATTGGTCCCATAATAAAACAAGTTGGGTTTCCTCGAATTAATCGTTAGAAGGATTAATTGCAACAGTTGCAGGACATATCTTACTTAAAGTTTCTTCCAACAGCAATAGTAAATAGAATGCTGTTCCTTTTATCTTTGATACCATTTGTTTATACAGTATCTTTTTCTTTGCAATTATACACATTGTAAAGCTTTTGTCCTCTTCTATTAATATTATCTCATAATCATTCAATGTTAAAAACAGTGGACGTAGGTTATCCATGAAAAGGTTATTTAGAATACAAAGTGGTGATAACGAATTTTTTCGGAAATATGTTACACAGTAATGACAAACGTATTCAACTGGTGTATCTTTGTTTCGTAAACGTGTCACTAAATTTTCCCAATCTTTACCCTCTATAGGTTTCTTTACATTGATAATGTCAGTGATGTCTTTCCAACAGTGTAATCTTTCGCAAGCATACATATCAATTTAGGTGGATTTATGCATCATTTTGTCAAAGATTTGAATGCCATAGAAAATTTTGAAAGTATTCTGTCCTCGTTTAAATCAATATCGTCCTCATCACACGTCAAAGAAAATGCCCGTTCACATGCAACTTTAGTAATTTCTTTTAATCTTTCTACATTAGAAGTTTTGAATACATTGTCCAACGTGTTGTATTATCTTCCTTAATATATTAGTGTGTGATAACCGAATGTCGACAACGTGAGGCGCTGGAGTACTTACCAGGCCGACTGATTTGCTTGCCGTCTATAACTCGACTAATTTTCAGTGAGACTATTGCATGCAGCTCATCTTTCGCCGTTTCCGGCGCTGGCGCAACACTCCTCCGGCTCTACGGAGCCTACCACGCACTCGAAATATCAGGAACAAGTGTTGAATCGGTACCAGGTTGCGAACACATACACGGCAGCTACCAACCGCTGTTTTTGACTTATTTGCGGTCTTGTGCGACTCGCGCAATAATTTTGTCTCAGGTTCCACCACTGGCGAGCTGCGTGCTTCTGGTCTGTGGTGATTTCCTTCTTTTTTCAGACCAAAGATGTTCTTGAGTAAACAAGAAAGAAGAAAAGAGTGAGTATTTGTTGCCAGCGGCGAAGGTCTCACTTCGGGGAGCAGCTAGCGAAAGAATTGGTAGTTAATCGAAGCGTGGAACTAGCAAAAGCGGTAGCGAACACTGAAAAGAAGATAGCTATGCTAACTTAGACGGATTAAAGAATGTCTGCGAAGGGCAAACAATATTTTAATCTCGAAGAAAATTCACTCGCGGCACAAGGCCGAACGACGCAAGCCGTTCACGCAGTGGAGACTATCATCGCCGGTGAGGCCATAGCTATGTCGGTCGGCACTTACTGGAATTTGGTTTTCTAAAAGAAAACCTTATACCCCCGCCCTTCCTCCCTGGATTCGACACCCCATAGTGGGGTTCGATGAATTTCGTTTGATGAATTGCCACGTATTGAGCAGGCCATGGCGGTCAAAAATTAGGTGGATCGGTCTTCACTCGTCACTCGCCGGAGTCGCCCATGCCGGATTGCGGCCCAGGGTACGTGAAGCATGTAGCCCGGCATCGCGATGGTAACACACTCCGGCGAGAGCGGTGGTTCTGGAGTTTGTGCCTCGGTTACTGACCTGATCGTCTGCACTTTAGAGACCTGCATCACAGCGTGGCGCTAGCCAAAGATAGTAGTCGGATCCGCTGACGAATTCGCACCTCCATCTCGTCCTCTGGTGTCGACGTCTGGGACGTGGTGGTGACGGTAGCAATGCATTGTTGGAACGCTGTCGCGAAAGCTCGCTATTTCTTTGTTTTGTGTGATACAGCCCTCTGAATGCTGAATAAAAGGACTAGCCTACGGTAGACTCAGCTAAAGCAAAAAAAAGAGAAAAAGAAAATCGCTAAATACTTTACAATTTGGGCATTTGGTAAATTCTTATATTAGTGTTGGATTCTATGTCGCGTAGACAAATTTTACCACCAAGAAAGTGTCTACTCTGGGCTCTAACAGTCTATCAGGTCTGCTGGGTGAATTCTTCGTAGTCTTCTTTTGATGTGCTGGTATAGCTGGTGTTCGCTAGTGGGTTGCTGTGGGTTTCAAATTTGCTGTTATATTTTTTGGATGCTTTCATTATTTCTTCTAATACTGTAGCGATAATCCTCATATCTTCATCCTTGATGACCCATGGTACATTTAATATTGTGCGTAGGGTTATTGATTGTTGAGTTTCAGTTTTTGTTATGTGGCTCATTGCCGCTATATCCCATAGTAGAGTACCGTACGTCAATATGGCTTTAATTATTGATTTATAAATTTTTAGTTCGTTATTTACCCCAATTTTTTTGATTTTTTACTTATAAGCCAAGACATCTGTCGTCTTTTTAGCCGAATTTGTGCAATTTCTGCAGTAATATTGTATCCATGTTCCCGGTTTGTAATATCCATATTAAATGTTTCATATGTAATCACAAGTATTCGACTGTTTTTGTTCGAGGTATTTCTATGTTGTTTAGTTTGACATTTGGCATTTAGATTTTTCCTTGATGTAAATGTGATGTGCTTGCATTTAGCTGTGTTTACTTTAATTCTTTTCTTGGAAAGCCATTTTTCAAAGTCATCGATCTGTTCTTCTAGAGCATTTGTTGCTTGCTGTGGATTTTTTTTGCAGTGAGCATTGCCGTATCATTCGCAAATGTTAGAGTGTGCTGTTTATGTTTGTGGGCGTATCCGATGTGTAGAGTGTACAGTATTGGACCGAGTACGCTGCCCTGTGGTACTCCAACTTTGATTTGTTTAATGTCAGAGTAGGTGTCTTTAATATCTACATAGAATGTTCGATCACTTGGGTAAGATTCTAGAAGATTGTAATATATTATGATTGTGGAAATTGGTTTTTAATCGTTTGAAGCAGTCCATAATGCCAAACTTTATCAAAGGCTTTTTCAACGTTTATAAACACGGCTCTACAATATTCTTTGTTTTCTAATGCTGATATTATTGTATTAGTTAGTCTATGTATTTATTCAACAGTAGAGTGTTTACTTTGAAATGCAAACTGGTGGTCAGGAATCAATTTGTTTTCAATTATGATATTCTTCATTCTGTTGTATATTATCTTTCCAAGTAATTTAGATAGTTCGGCAAACGTGATATTGGCCTATAAGAGTTTATGTCATGCTGATCTTTGCTTGGTTTGGGAAGCACTATAATTTGTGTTAGTTTCTAGCTGCTTGGAATGTACCGAAGTCGTAAGATTGCATTAAATATAATTGTGAGCACGCATACCACATCTTGGGTGTGGTAATTCTTTCATTATTCTGCCACATATTAGATCATAGCCTGGAGATTTGTTTATTTTAATGCGATGTATTAGTTCTTTTATTTTTGTTATGTTGTATTTTTTATGATTTCTTCGCCATGTCTTGTATTATCTAGTGTGATATGTTCATTAATGTTCGTAGGTATTTGAGTTCCAAAGTCATGAGATGTAAAAGTATTTTCTATATGATTAGCAAAAGTTTCTGCTTGTACGTGCGAACTTCTTGCCCATGTGCTGGTGGAAGTATTTTGTGCAGTTGAGGTCCAGGCAGCTTCTTGTATGATGTCCGTTATTTTACTGACTGATCCTTCAATTTGAATAGGGGTCTTTAGAGGAATGTTACAGTTAAGTTTATTTTCAATTATTTCTTTGAAGATATGGTCTTGTTGTATAAAGTTTGTGGTTTTTTATGAAAAATTGGTTTTGCTTGATATGTAATTATTATAGGTGAATGGACTGAGCTAAGTTCCAGACATGATTCTATTTTCAGGTGTTTTAAACTTAGGCCCTTTATAATGACGAAATCTAATGTGTCTGGCGTTTTGTCATAAGCTGTCGGCAAATATGTTGGTTCTCCAGTGGCAATTGCTTCTAAATCGCGAATCTAAATTGCATCTTAATCGCGAAAAATATATAATATCGCGCACTACCACGGTTCTAGACGCAAAATCGCAACGTTAGCACACTGCAAGGGTGAGGCGAATGAGCTTCTTGGAGCGTGGAGATTGTCAATGTTGAAGAAATCGGTACTCGCGTACGATAGTCGTTTGTTCACGATATACGATGTTACCGGTTTCCAGTTTTAGTGCGTCCGTATGTATGATTACTTCGATATTTTGCGCGTAAAATCTGTGTCGCGGTTTATATGGACTGGTAACAGACGACCGCGTCAGTTTCTTAAGTTGGAATTTACGACCCGCGTGTTTGGGCATTGAATGCCGCTAGTACATGCGTGAATTTGAAACGAGTCTTTCCTTTACAACCTCTGAGACGAGCAGGACATTCTGGGAGAGTTTGTCACACACGTCAGAGGAAGCGTGATGGTTAAGAATGTTGCAATTTCGTACCGCGCATTCTAGGTGAACTCAGGACGTACAAACTCGCAATATCGCGTATCTAATTCTTGAATAGCTGAATTTCACTGAAGTCGAGGTGTTAGGATGTAGTAGACCAATGCTTGTATAATACTAAAATCTAATATATTTTAAAGATTAAATGAGTTACACAATTACAACGTATAAAAACTACCGCGAGAATTAGAACTTGGAACAGAGTTTGAATTGAAGAGATCGTTACTCGTTAGAGCTTGGCGCGAGACTACTGGATCTTGTGGCTGCATGGATCTGTTTCGATCCGTAGCGCTGTTGTTCAGGGGTCGTTGGAGTGGGCCGACTGGTGTAGTAGAGACTCCGCAGAAGTATGGATGCCGCGGAGCATCCTCGAGGATACTAGGTGGGCGTCGCTCGACGATTTACAATTCACGGACGGATATAATAGTTAATATAAAATAGGATGATGTTGTTAAATGTGTTTATTCGTATGGGTAAGTCATCGGTGATCGGTAATAGGTCTATATTGGTAACTATATTAATGGTCCGTAAGTAATTACCTGTATTATCGATAAGTATTTCTGTGGTTGGTAATGTATCTATAATCGGTCGGTAATGTAGATATATGTTGGCAATTGTATCTATGGTCGGTAAGTATATCTGTAGTTCGTAAAGTATCGGTAATCTGTAGTCGGTGATGTATCGATAGTTAGAAGTGCCAAGTACATAAGATAAGTTATCGATATAGTCTGTGTTCCATAATGTTAATATAGTGTGTTTAACCTAATATAAGAAGTATACTTATATAACTAATTCAATATGTCGGGGAGACGTAACACTGTAGAGATATGCATTTGGTATCCTACTTCTTGGTGACGTTGTTTTCGATCCCTAGTTTGAAAGCTTAGCGTTATAGTCTTCGGCAGCAATGAATATGTTCCCTAATGATTGGAAAAGTTTGTCCTATTTGTTTGTCGTTATTTTAAATTTTGGTGGTGCATGGATGGCTGATTTGAACAGAACTGTTATGGATTAATATGGTTATTGTGGTAGCTTGCAGATATTTGTGATTTGTATTACTATGTAAGTAATGTTTAATATTATTCTTGATAATTATAGCAGTTGCTCCATGTGATTTCTCAGACAAATGTTTTGTATCGTAAATAGCGTAGTGAGGTATTTTTATGTAGCTTTTGTGAGTAAAATGTGTTTCTGGGACCATTAGAATATCTATATTGGACGTATATAGAAATGCTTTCGTTTCTTGTATTCTGTGTTGTAACCCGTTGCTGTTCCAGACTGCTATATTAAGTTGCATATCCATTATTTATTGTTTAAAGCTGTTCGTTAAAAGTTGTAACATGTTAGTGATCTGTTGGGTTTGTTTGTTGTTTAAGTATCGCATTTTGTTCCATTATCATTTTTATTAAGTCTTCTGCGTTTCTAATCGATTGTTTAAATAGTTGTTTGATATCTGATGCTTCTACTAGCTTGTATTCTTCCGAAATTGTATGTGTTCCTTTAACAGCTTCAATATAAGTTTTTGTTTTGGCATGGGTTATTATGTAGTATTGTGTTGACTTCCGTTTATACGGTTTGCCATTTGAATCGGGAATGGCTTCATCTAACGTTTTTTCCCTTAAAGTTTGGGTATATTTTTTGTTCTAACTGTTTTTGTATATAGCATCCTTTATAGCTTGCCGGATGGTCTCTCTTGTAGTTTACGCATTTCACATTATCTATTTTGCCTTGGTGGGAGCAATGTACTGTTAAATGTCTTCGTATACATTTAACGCAAGTATTGTGGTATATCTCTTTTTGGTCTAGGTGATTCTACTTTTATTAACATAATAATTATTAAGTAATTGTTGATTTTGTAGATATAATTGTTTTCTTTTGGTTTAAGTTTAATAAAGAATAATGATAACGGTTGTTTGGTGTCGCATTTAAATATGTTGTTTAATGAACTTACTTACTTGTGGTTTAGTTTATTTGATGCATCAATTATTTTAGTTGTGTTTGTTTTAGGATGTAGCCCACGCATTACTACTTTGTAGCTTCTTTCATTTTTTTATTGGTACGTGTGATATCCCGCATTTTTTTTCTTTTCAGTTCCACTCGAACAGTAGAACGTGAAAGACATGTTGTGGACTGTTCCTGAAGTAAACACACAAGTGTCTGTGTGTGATATGTGAGCTTAGCGACGGTTACTCACTGTCAATAATACCAACATGGATCAAACCGTTGAACAATTAGAATATTCGCCAATGGCAATAATTATTCCATAGATAAAAAAACCCAAATGTGTCAAACCAACAGCAAAGAATTCAAAATCAAAGTAAAATGAGCATTAGCGAGTGGAGTAGCTCAACAAATAGCGAAGAAAATGTTAATCAAATAACAGATAATGATAAAAATAACACCTGGAACTAAGTCACTTCAAATAAAAAGCGAGAATTAATTCCAATGGCAAGCATAAACGAAACGCAACAATGGCTGCAGGACATCCCATTAAACAATTCATTTAGTTCACTCACAGAAGAAGTCGACATGAACACAACTGAAGAAAACACTCTTCATGCTGTGAAACCGCCTCCAATTTACAGTGACTCGCATTAATATTCGGACATGATATTGTTACAGTTTTAAGTTTTATCAGGACAATGATCCTAAACACAAGGCCAGAATTGTATAGGAATATTTATTATACAAGTGTCCAAAAGTACTGCATCCTCCTCCTCAATCGCCTGATTCAAATCCGGTTGAAAATTTATGGTATTAATTGGACCGCAAAATTCGTACAACACCTACAAGGACAAAATAGAGATAAAACAACGTTTCTTAGACGAATGGAAACGGATTTTGCCGGATTATTGTACACTTCGTAAAATAATCTACAACGACCAGCACATACTTGTTACGAGCCAAAAAATTCGGAAACGGTCGCAAGAGAGGCCTATGTCTCCCCTCCTTCGAATTTTTTCCTTGCGACACAAGTATATCATCGATGACACCTGTCCCAATATCCTTGCGATTATGAGGCCAATAAAACTTCCGACGTAAACTGTCCGAAGTTTCATTTACTCCGAAATGGCTGTCCGCCGGTGTATCATGACAATCTGCCGTCACTAAGCTCACCATTTCTTTTGGAACCACCAGTAACCATTAACTTCCTTTTCCATCAAGAAATTCCCATTTATGAAACAATAGATCCTCGTATATCTCCAAGAAATCCCATATGAGATATTTCATTTTCGAATCCCTGTCAGAAATCTTCTGCCAATCCAGCCTCCTGTCCTCCTTTTTCGATAAGATGAAGCAGACTTCTTTATCCTCCTCTTGCTTTCTTCTCCATTCTTCGAAATTCAATGTTTAGCAGAATCGCCAGTTTCTTCTTTTTTTTAACGTGGAGGAACTCTGCTTTACAGACACCCCTAGCGCCTGGGGGTGCAAGGCAGGGGTAGTTTGGGTTTTGACCCACTAGAACCTCCACGGCGACTTTAGCACGCGTTGCCACAACTGGTGATTCGGGGGAATCACGGGAACACTTAAGTACACTACCGCGGCTCCTCCCGCCCGACCGGCCATCCAGTGATGGCTAGCCGCGTCCCAGGGAGGAGTTCAATTCCTCCTCCCTATAAGCAGTATATAAGCAGTGCGGGGAGGCCGCGCCCATAAACCGCACCACGCCTAGGTACAGGCGGCGCACCGGACCACTAGGCCCCCCAAAGATTGGTCAGTAGGCGGCCAAGAGAGGCCACCGCCCTCTCCACCCGGGGAACGAGGCGGCCGAAATGCGCCCCGAATCTCCAGTGGCTGTCGAGGATGAGACCGAGATATTTCATCTCGGATCTCACCTCGACTCAAGCTCCTCCCACCCGGACCCACAACCCAGCCGGTGGCCTTGACCGAGGCCGCCCAAACCATATGTCCTCGGTCTTCACCGGGGCTGTCTTCGGCGCCATGTCGTGGATCCTCGCGACGACGGCTGCCACCGCAACCTGCGCAATTCGGACGGTCCTTCCGAAGGTGCTGCCGACGGCAACCAGCAACGTGTCGTTCGCATAGCAGACGAGGGTAGCACCGTTGGGCAGGAAGACCCTTAGGACCGCGTTATAACCGAGGTCCCACAGCAATGGTCCCAAAGCGGATCCCTGTGGGACCCTTCGGTCTACCTCTCTCCGCATCATCCCGATCATCCCGTCCCGGCCTGGATATTCTATCCACCTCTTCCGTAGGTAGTCCCCGATCACAGCCCGGAGATAGGGAGGGACTTCATGATGAGTAAGGGCCTACTTAGTGGCGGACCAGGGCAGGGTGTTGAATGCATTGACGATGTCAAGCGACACCACCAAGCACACCCCGTCCCTTGTCACGGCATTCTCAGAGAGGGACATGACGCTACCGATCGCGTTGATCGTGGATCGTCCCTCTCGGAAATCGAACTGACAGACCGCCAGATCGGGGCCGTCGCAGTACAGGTGCTTGGCGAGGCGGACCGCAATGATCTGCTCGCCTTATCCAGCAGGCAGATAGGTCGATCGCAGAGGGAGAATCCGCGGTCCTCCCAGCCTTCCTTAGGAGGATCATCCGACCATTCCGACCACATCCGTCGGGGAAAATCGCCGACCTCAGGAGAGCGGAAAAGAGGCTGCGAAGCCTCTCCCCTAGGACGCTCATGACGAGCACCCAGACCCGGCCGGGTATACCGTCCGGCTCCGGGACAGTATTTTTGCCCCGGAGCCATCTGACGACCCCGACTAACTCCTCCGGCGCGACCTCCAGATCCGGGGACCAATCATGGTCCTCGGTCTCGGGGTGGGATCGAGACACTTCCCCGCTCGCAGGGAATAACGTGTCCACGTCCCTTCCGAGTACCATCGGATCCAGGCTCTCCGTCACGGGGGGCGAGTCATTAGTTTCTTGCACCTTCTCCTGCAGACGCTTGTGTGAGGACCAACTCTATCATCCTAGAACGCCATTATCTACATCCTGCCCTTCCATAAAATCTGCACACGACCCAACCAATTCATCAGTATAAGACCCTTCGAATCAAATAAAACATGTTCAGTTCTGTTTTGGTCAAGCTCTGAGTCTATCATTTCGTTACTCGTAATAATCGCCGACATACCGTTTCATCAGCGATTCCCATACCTCAACGACATATACGTATCTCCGTTGAATAAAACTTACTGTACTCGCGACGGTTGAGTAACTGACCATTTTATTATTCTCCGGGCTATTTATTTTTCTGCCTTCGCCGATGCGAATCCTAGTGTTATCTTTTTCTAAACTGCAGAGGAAAGACACAACAAGCAAGTAATTCGTAAAATTGTAGATATGAAATTCGGCAGGAAGCGATCAGGTCTCTTTGCCAGTCCAGTTCTCTATAAGCGCATTTCCTCTCGGACCGACTACCTTGCACAGTATACGTGTATTTTCGATTTGTCTGGTTCCTTAGCGCCTAATACGCGCATCTAGAATCGGTTCGGTTACCTACGCTCGACACGTGTAATCTGTATCCCAATATGCATAGGACTCTTATAGACATCGATTTTTCCTCCATTTTAGGTCTGAACGTCTTACGAGCTCAAATAGACTTCTTTAAGACATCTTATTTCAGACGTTGAAACGACGTCCGAAACAAGACTATTTAAAGGTGTCTGCATCGAAAAACATCTTTAAGACACTTGAAATATGTCTTTGTAGGTGTCGGCACATTTCTTACAAACATTTGATTAACCAATCAAGTTTTATATATACTATTGCTAATTTAATAAGAATTAGCTTCTTAACATCCTATCCTACCTGTTATCCCTATTTTTACGTTTCCTACAAATGATCTGCAAACGACCTCTAATAATGAATAAACGTGCAGGCGAATTTTGCCTAATTATACCCTATTACCTTAGTTAGTCTTTTTTTATTATTGTCATTGAAATTACTGATTCCACTCTTGACTCATCCTCGATCTCTGTCCTTGCTGCATCATATTTGAATTTTTGCCTTGCCACATCATCTTCAAAACTAAATGTTAGATATATTAAGGGATCTGATCACTTTGAAATTTAAAAAAATTGAATTTTTTTGTCTAACGTAGGAGTTTGAAATGTTAAAAATAAATTACAAAATATTCCAGCCTTTTAAAAAGATTGCTTTTATAAATAAGAAACCTGTAGCTGATTCGTATACGTGCGTGCCGTAGTGTTAAGATATGACCGGGATCAAGATCCCACGGTACACGGCGGAGAGCGCTCCGAAGCGGAGCACCCATCCGCGCTTCGTGAGCCTGCCAAGTTTCGCGAATAGCGACCAGACCTTGTCGCTTATGAACTGGAAGTGGTATCGGACAACCATGCCCCTATCCAGGTGGACGTCTAGGTACCTAACGGTGGGTTTGAATTTGATATGCTGTATCTGTATATCCGCTGCGATGGGCCATCGTCTCGGATTTGCGGTCGGACACTTCTAACTTTGCTAGTTTGCACCAATCTAGGAGCTGGTCAACAATTCGTTGACCCACGATCTCTACGTTTCTTCGGCTCTTACCACTTACGAGGACAATGAGGTCGTCCGCGTAAGCAACGAATCCATTCTCAACTGAGGTCTCGAGCGACTTCAGGAGACCGTCGAACATCAAGTTCCAGCACGCCGGTCCAAGGACGGAGCCTTGTGGCCACCCCCTCGTCGCGTGTTTGGAGATCCTTTCTGTTCCTACGGTAGCTTGTAGACGATGTCCCAGGGCTCCGTGTTCCCGTTCGACGTGACAAAGTTTTGCCAGCTCCCGAGTTTCGCCCTCTTCACCTTCCTGCTATAGTCCCGTAACGAAGTGCGGTACTGTCGCAGTTTTTGAAGGCGGGAGGGTTCTTCTCTCTCTTTCTGGAAGGCACGTCTCTGACGATAAACGGCCTTTTTTAGCTTGGTCATCTCTTTTGTCCAACGCGGGTTAGACTTCCGAAATCTACGTTTTCTGGGCATTGACGCGGTGCAGGCATTAGTGATGATGTCTGTACGCGTCTTTGCCATGCTACCGGTTCCCTCCGCCGACTCCAGGCTCAGGACTTCGAGCCTCGATCGTGAAAGATTGGACAGGATTTCGGAGAACCGCTCCCAATCAGCTCGACGTGTGTCGAACCGAGAGTTCGCGCTGCTGCGATTTCCTGTCGCGGCCCTAGGTGCCCGCAGTCTGATGTCGACGGCGTTGTGGTCGCTAGTGGTCCACTCGCTTCTCACACTTCAGTCCCTGATAAATAGGGACATCGATGGGGATGCCAGGGTAACGTCGATGTATGACGATCCTGTTGGCGTCCAGAAGGTGAGTAGCTGGGTAACGTCACACACATTCATAACATTTAATCTAAACGCGGAAATTAAGTTTTCTAATTGCGCGCCTTTTTCGTCTGTGTTTTGCTGGCTCCAGAACGAAGATTGCGCTTTCGCGTCTATTGAGATTAAAATTCTATTCCCCCTCATTGCAAGGAGTACCGCTTCAAAATGCCTGAGGTGTTTCTGTATCTCTTCGCGGTGTCGAAAGTAACATGACACCGCGTAGAAGGAGAAGCCGGGAGCCAGCACTTCCGCACAAACGCAGTGGGGGGTTGCTGAGCTGCGAGATGAAAATAGAATCGAAGTGAGGGTTGCAGATGGCGACAGCAGCCCACGGGGAATATGTTCCTACTGCCGCCATCCTCACTCCGGTCCCGAAGCTGCTAACTCTATAATTCGTGCCCTGCTTGCTGACGTGTGTTTCCTGCAAGAGCAGGACGTCGAGCCGCTTCTAAGACACGAGTTCTCCGACTTCACCCGTAACTACAGCTGAACATTGCATATTCAGCTGTAGTATCCTAATTCCCATGGTCGCGATCGCGGGCGCGGATACGTGATTTTACGTTGGGGAATGGTGGGCGCGGAGGTTGGTGTTTCTATTTTTATCTAACATCGCGGCGTCGCACCTTTCGAGGTGGACACGGATGGTGCGAAGGCCGATCCCTATCATTCGTTTTTCCAAGTCAAGTCCTATTTCATTGCCTAGGTCGACATAATGACCTTCTGGTCTACAGCGAACAAGTCTACCACAGGGACCCCAGGGCCGGAGGACCCTGTGTCCGAGGCCCTACTTTTCGATCGTGTTATTACTATTATGTGACTTCAAAAACTAGCTCTGCTTCTTCTTCCGTTCATGCCCAATCATAGCAGTTGTCATAGGTCCTCGAGGTAGAGGTAAGCTTTTGGCTGGCGATTTTTCTTTCTATCCTTGTGTTCATTCTGGTTTCTGTCGCTCCATTTTATTTACCTTTCTTTTTGCTTTTTGCTTTTTGCTTTTTCCTTCATTGGGTTCGAGCCTTGGCTCTCCCCCTCCGGGTTTTGTCTTGTTCGGCTCGGGCTCCATATTCAGCCCATATTTCTTTCGTTCTGCTCAGGCGCCACGTATAGCCCATTTTGATATCGCCTGGCCTAGGCCCTTCCTCAACCGGCTCTGGGAGGTGAGGTCGCCAACCCTAAGACATCCGAAGCACGGCTGTCCCAGTCCTTCGCAGAGGCAGCATTAGTTTCTACCCCAGGGAAGGGTGTACTCATAGCGGGAACCTCGAAGAGGTTGCCTACTGCCGAGAGTAAGCAGATTGGTCTGTAGGATTTAATCTCCGCACCAGGTCCTTTCAGTATCGTAATAATGGACCCAACTTTCCATCCAGCAGGGAAGACTCCGTGTTCCAGGCATCCGCTGCAGAGTCGGAGGAACTCATTGTGAATCGTTTGACTCGAGTATTTTAAAACCTCCGGCTCAATTCAGTCAAGACACGGACACTTTCCGCTCTTGAGTTGGTTGACCGCCACGCTGAGCTCCGAGTGAGTAAAGGGACTTGCGTGTTCGCTCACCGGCTCGGCGGCAATTTTCCTCCAGATACGCACGTAATCCGGAAAGTCGTTCTCGGAAGCATCGTCCGGAATTAACACATCCAGCAGCGCGGAAGCGGTGGGGCCACAGTCTGTCGTGTGACCCTGGACAGTTCAAATGTTAGAAACGATCACGTCAACGGTCATCTTCTGCATTATGATCTTATATATATAAGGCCCCATGGTTCTTGATTCCCCCGCTCTGTTACGAACGCATTCGAACTATGTAACCTTACAGCTTTAATAGCGGCTTTGTAGGCCTTTCTCCGTTGAAGATAATCAGGAGACTAACTAAATGGGAAAGTTTCTTATTGATATTATTCTTCATATTTCTTTAAACAACAAATCCTATACGTCTTTGAACACAATTATTTATTATTAAATTAGCTTTGCGAATCGTTCGTTGAACTGTGTTCGAACGCGGAGTTATTTAAATTAAAATATCAAAGGCTCCGGATCGCCGCACACTATGACGACCCACACAGAGAAGAAAACCATATACGTCTATTAGTTTGCAGAGGTTTACATCCACTAAAACTGACGCTTTAATATCGTAGTGTGCAGTTAGCAAGTGGAAAATTTAAATTCCCAAAAGGCTAAACTCGGAGGCTTCGGTTGTAGAAATATCCGTTTTGCAGTTATTGTGGAGATATTTGCAATATTCGGCCACAGTAGTGTCAATCTCACGAGCATGACGTCACAAGATGGCCGCCGCTAACAGTTTTTCGTAAATACCGAGAGATTTAGAGGTCGAATCGAAAATTCACAACCAAAGCAACTGAGATAAGGCGTATACAAAGGCAGTGGAGTGTATTTTCAGTTCATTACTTACTTAATTAAGACATACGGCTAGTGGATCTGAAACACCACCTCGAGGTTCCGACATTTTTCTGATAGTTAGTTACAGTCGATAATACAGATCGACAGGTTACATAGTTTCATACTTCCATTCAAAATATTTCGGACCAGGGGAAGGTGGCATGCGGGGCGATCCCCATACTCGAGCGGCACGACAGTTACAGCAGCTACGCTCGTCGAATATTGTAAATATCTCAAGTAAAATAAAAAAATTGTCATTTCTACAACCGAAGCAACTCAGCTTAGACATTTCGGAATCGAAATATCCAACTCCCGAACTGCTCACTTGAATATTGGCACATCCATCTTAGTTGATATGAGGGGGAAGGTGGCATGCGGGGCAGACTCGGACTCATGAGCGGCACTTTTTGCAACATAATCTTTGAAAACATTAAAAAGTTCTGATTTGTGTTCCATTAAATATGTAACACAACAATGAGTGTACTCATTTATGAATGTTACAAAATAATTTTTGTTACTTATTGTGGAAGGATTGATTGGACCGCACACGTCCGAATGTACTATAAACAAAGATCCTTTTACATTATCTTTATCTTTATCCTTTTTAAATGGCAATCGTGCTTGTTTTCCTTTAATGCAAGCTTCGCATAAGTTATTATTTGGTATTATTTTATTTACCAATTCAACATCGCTAATCATACCTTTATTTTTTAACTCTAAGAATTTACCTTTTCCAATATGTCCCAAGCATTCATGCTATAGTTCAAAATTACCTTTGATAGTACTGTATATTTGGACTGAGTTTACTTGTTCATGCTTTATTTTCATGCTCCCATCATAAGATGATGGAAGTGTTAATAATAAATGAGAAATTACATCTATCTCTTCTAATTTTCCTCCAGCTGCTTTCAATTCAGTGATTAGGCCACCAAATGTCGTGAAGTGTCTCATCAATGGGGTATCACTTCGCAATTTTGTACTCAGTAATTTCTTTCGTAGAGCCAGTTGAGTGGCGAGACTTTTTCGCTCATACAAATTGTCCAAATTTCTGAAGATTTCTCTCGCACTGTTTTCTGATTTCACGAAACATAGTAACGAGTCTGCCAAATTCTCTGTAATTATGCCTTTCGCTTTATCCCACTTCTCCGTTTTATTCAGTGGTAGTACTTCGTCGATTACGTGCATAATGTTTAGTTCTGTCAGCACAGCACGTACACGGAATTTCGAAACACTGTCTCGTTCACCATCGAACACTTTAATGTTTCGTTTTGTACCCGCACTTTCCATTGTTATATAAGTATTTACAGTTTCTGTTTATGACACTAGAACGTCACACGTTAAGATAATACTGTTCTCTTTGCACACTCCTTTTACACTTCCGTTGAATGTAAACTCGCGAATCAGAATGAAGGTGAGTCTCTCAGTAGCAGTACCAGACGAACCAGAATTTTATATATTTTATATTTTATAACATCTATTGGGATTATGTCTTGGATTATTTCTTAGATGAATATGATATTAATTCTTTTTCTTAAAAGTTTTATTATTACTGTTATTTAAGAGAAGGTATACGTACAAAATGACTGAGAGACTAAATTCAACTAAGAGAGCGGCAACTGAATATCGCTTGCTTATATACCCTTTTTGGTGTGACGAATATTATCTTGAATCTGACAAGTTCGGAGGTGACTGCATTTTCGCAAAGGAAAAAGTTACTTCAAATGACGCTCACAAGTCCGAGTCTGCCCCGCATGCCATCTTCCCCTGGTCAAAAAACCTAGCGCGTGTCAGAATATCTTCGTGACAACTGTTCATATCAACTGAGATGGACGTGCCAATATTCAAGTGAGTAGTTCGGGAGTTGGATATTTCGATTCCGAAAAGTCTAAGCTGAGTTGCTACGGTTGTAGAAATGACCATTTTTTTAATTATGCTTGAGATATTTACAATATTAGATGAGCGTAGCTGCTGTAACTGCCGTGCCGCTCTAGTATGGCGACTGCCTGCATGCCACTTTTCCCTGGTCTAGAAACCTAGAGCGTGACAGAACGGGCTCATGAAGCAGGAATCAGTTTCATGAAACTCAGTTTGTGAAACAGTTTTGACGACATGGCAACATTGCGGCGCGGAATGAAATGTGGCAACCATGTTTAGTCGCTATCCTTCTCTTTTAGCTTGCTTTCTCTCTTCCGTTACATTTTTACCGATACCCGTGATCACAGAAACATATGCGTGTGCCACCTGCCGGTCGAAAATATTTCTAATTTGGTTTGTCTAATGTCCGTTCGCACAACTGCAGCGCCACAATCCGTTACGGTCTGGTGCACACGGATTTCGCACACTATGACGACCCACACATAGAAGAAAAGCCATATACGTATATTCAAGTAAATCACGCGGATCGTCGCGCTGCAGTTGTGCGAACGGACATTAGACAAACCAAATTAGAAATATTTTCGACCGGCAGGTGGCACACGCATATGTTTCTGTGATCACGGGTATCGGTAAAAATGTAACGGAAGAGAGAAAGCAAGCTAAAAGAGAAGGATAGCGACTAAACATGGTTGCCACATTTCATTCCTCGCCGCAATGTTGCCATGTCGTCAAAACCGTTTCACAAACTGAGTTTCATGAAACTGATTCCTGCTTCATGAGCCCGTTCTGCCGCGCGCTAGGTTACTATACCAGGGGAAGGTGGCGTGCGGGGCAGTCGTGAGCGGCGTGGCAGTTGCAGCAAGAACGCTCGTCGAGTAATCGGGTAGGTGAAGTAGGAAAAAATTTTAATATATATAATAATATATATTAAAATAATAATGGATTTTTTTATAATAATAATAATTTAATGACATGTACTTATAATTTTTATGGAATGATTCATTGTATTATAATAAACTAAGAATAATAAAAACGTAAACGATCATTTTAATAAAAATTCAATATGTATTTACATTTCGCCCCTCCCCCCCCCCCTCCTCTTCCTCCTCTTCCTCCTTTCCCTTTTCGTTCTTTGCCCCTCTTTTGGGGGCCATAAATGGTCGTTTTGTAGAGTTTTTTTAGCTCTCTCTGCAACGTATAAGTATATATTATTATTATAGTTTGTTACTATACATATTACTATATTATATTATATATAAAAGTATTTTTCATTTACTTACATTGGCCGCCACCAGGTTTGCCAGGTTAGGCCTGGCTACCCCTCTGGCCAATTGGCCCAATATGTTCCTCCACTGGAACTGTAACATAACAGCAGAATTAGAAGTATATATATTATAAATATACATTCTGTTGTATTGCATATACTTACAGCCCTCCCGGACTCGTATGCGGCAGCGATCTCACTCTACCGCGCTATTATCGAGTCCAGCGACTCGTTTGTAGCGGAGGTGTCCGCCGCTGCTGCAGGCGCTGTCGATGCTGCGGCGGTGTTCGCCGCTGCTGCAGGCGCCGTTGATGCTGCGGCGGATGCGTCGCTTCTTCCAACTGCATTCCCTCCATTTTCTCTTCAACCTCTCCATATCTCTGCAAAAAAAATAATATTATTAAAATAAATTGCTACACGATTACTAGAACAAATTTCCACAATACTAAATTTTATCGCGTTATAAATTCGAAATAAAATCAATTGAATCGTTTGCATACCAGATGGTTCTAAAAAAACAGGATCGAAAAACGCCAAAGAGCGCGATCGCGCTCCTTCGATTACATAACTAATATTTTAACTTATATTTAACGAAAAATATACTACATGTATATGCCCTGTCTTTTCTCAACCCAAAATCTGAAGAGCGCGAAAGTGGCTCGTGGTACGCAAACGTTTCAAAACTTTGAAATTCTAATGCCACATACATAGTTTATATATTAGTATGTACTTACTTGCAATTTCTTCGTTTATTACTCCTCCAAGAGTTCAGCGTTGAATGAAGCTGCGACCGTTCGCAGCTCGAAGTTAGGCCCAGTGTCGGTCTCGGAGCCGTGTTTGTGGTGGGGGGATTATCAAAATGGGACTACATGATAGGCCAATGGTTCAAATAATGTCATTGGTTGTCTGCCAATGGTTCAAATAATATCATTGGTTGTCTGCCAATGACAATGTCCAATGGTAGCATCGCAAGCATACCCTGGTCCAAATCATGATCCCACACAACGGTTCCTTTCCCTATTTCGAATTTCCCGCTACCGCTGTTTGCAGTTCGAAAATGATTTGTTTACACTTTCGTAGACGATGAGGCTACATGTATTAGTAGTATCGTAACGTGACTCGCATTCAGCTGTTATCTGCGTTTTTACGTCGCGTTCAGTCGTGATTTGTTCTCCAAGTGATACGGTCTAGGAGTGCAAAGCGCGCGATTATTATTTCTTATAGTTTTAGATTTTTTCTATTTCATTCTATTTCATTCTACTTCATTCTATTTTATTTTATTCAATTCTATTCTTTTTGATTCTACTTTTATATTCTACTCTATTCGGCATTATTCTACTGCATTTCATTGTAAACAATAGAAACAGATAAATTTAACAATTTCAAAAGTGTAGCGAAACGATGCCAAAGGTTGTAAATTCAATGAATTGGGAGGATGTGGTTTCTTCCCAATTCCTTAGACGTATGAAGGGGGGTGCATCGAAAAAACTGACCTTGACCACACCAAGATACAGCAAAAGAAAAATTATGAAGGAGAGGTAAGTGAGCATTTTGTTTCGTTACTATGATTTCGGTAATATGTTTCGATATGGTAAGAGCAAAAGTTCTCATTACTGCTGGAAATACATTTTTTCGCTTTCTCGCTTTTGTACTTCCATTTCTCGGATTTTTATGATATTGACATATGCTGTAGTCCATATTCAATCATTAGAATGAAGTTGCAAAACAAAATCAACGGGTCGAAGTAGCTGATTAGTGTCATTTATACGTCATTTATATTTCACGTAAATTTCTGTATCATCGAAAACACTGACATCGAGATATCCCTTCCTTTTTTTGGGATCTTCGTCACGTACAAATGCTTTCCCGGTTGTATGGACGGATGTTCGTATTGTTTGACGAACAGATGGGGTCGAAAGGAAATTTTAGGATTATTGTCGTAAAGAAAGCTGATTGCCTTCGTGTGTCCCTAAAGAAAGAAATTAGAAGGCCGAGGATCTGGAACTCGTTGCTTTTACGAGCAGTCCTTGAGACCCGGCCGCGTACGGCACGCAGATGGGAAGGTTACAATTTCCGCGTCCTACAATTCATTCCCTCCCACGGTGAGGGCCCACTGCAGATATTATTTCAATACGTATTCTGCATTTGTTTGCAACAAACGTTGTCTCTTCAATCTTCTGCAAAGAGCGTAGCCGATTCAAGATGGTCAAAATTGTCCTTATAGGTTTTTCAAATGAGTACTATACCGTTCGATCTAAATAAATTGATATTATTAATTAAATAATGTGAGCCAGTCACTGTGCCGTTGCAACCATTTCGAATCATAACCTGGAGTAAGCCGTTCAATCTTTCCATTTTAATTGAACACTTGCAAATGATAACGATGACAATACAAGTAGCAACGATTTGTTGCGTAGCAATTGAATTATATTGAACTGTTAATTATGAATTAATTTGCTTTGTTGGAGTGAGAATATATATATTATTTTAATTGCGGCTAAAAAATTGGCTACAAAATATTTTTCATACATACAATTTATGAATTCATCTAAAAATTTAAATAGTTTTTATACGAGTGAAAAGTAGAGATTAATTTTTAATATTGCATGAAAGTTTGAATAAGAAATTTAAATTAAATAATGGTAAAAAAAAATTCAGTGCGCCAGCACCAACGGTTGAACTGCTGTTGTTCGTTAATTTTAAGAATTTTTAGGGGCTGCAGTTATCTCGATGGTAAATTTTAATAATTATCTGGGTTGAATAAATTTATGCGAACCGTACAAATTGCCCGTCACTTTCATTGTGAATGGAATAAGTCGTAACGTTGTAAAAGTATGGGACAATGTTTTCATTAAAATTTTAGTTTAACAATAAGTGTTTCATTTACATTGAAAGGATTCTGAATGAGGAAAATTTTATTATTTGCACAAATTATAAATATTATTGATTTCTTAATTTAATATATTTGAAAAAAGGAATTACATGATTATAAGTTATAGTATTTATTTACGAATAAATTTAATGATTTTAAAATGTGTGTGCGTGTGTTGTAGAAGAAGAAAGTAATATTAGTATAAGTAAAAGTGATTTTTTCGTACTTTTTGTATCAGGGTTAATTAAAATAAAGTTAGTGTTTTTAATTATCTCGAAAGTAAAAGAGTTAATTTAATATTTCTGTTATGTATCAGGTTTTTCTCTCTCTTCCGCTACTGTTCAATTTTCTTACCTCCCTGAGTCGGTATTTCATACATTCTTTTTTACCGATACATCGTGTTCGATATCTGTGGTCACAGAAACATATACGTGTGCCACCTGGCGGTCGAAAATATTTCTCGGTCCTGCCTGGCACTATGCTTGCACGTCTAATGTGAACATTATCAGTCGAGCACGCTGCTAGCACGATCCGAGCCTGGCACGTACATGAGAATCGACCCTTAACGAAAGTAACCAATGAGAGACGAGATCCAGCTGGCGCGAGGCAGCAGAGCCAATGTGCGGAACTGGGTTTTGAGCGCTTGTTGGCTCAGTCATCTTGCTCCAACCGAGTTCACCTCTCATCGATCACTATTTTTTGTTAATAACTCGTAAACAAAGACACAGACCACATTTCCGCTAAGGAAAAAATTACTTCAAATGATCTCTCTCTCTCAGGAATCCTTTTCCTGCAAATAACATAATTTTAGAACACCCTGTATAATATCCGAATATTGAAGCGCGAAAGCATAATTATAACCTATAGCCTAATAGCAATATAGCAATTCATTATCAACGATTCTCATTTTAAATTGCTTGTGTCTCTTGCTTGTTTTGTTTGAAGTATGCGTCTTTATTTTACTATTATCGATTCCTCATTACGTTTCTAGACCCTTGTTCTTACACATATAATCAAATATTTTTTGATCCTTTATATAATTCATATCCGTTATGTATCGAATACCTCTCTTTACCTAGATATATAACAATTATATATAAAGCGTAGTGACTATGTGTTTTGTATATACGCCCACAACTTTTAACTGCAACCGTCAAAAAAGGCAATGACGGAATTGTGCGTAACGGATACAATAGTTACGTTAACGTTTTTCATTTGATGCAACAAAAACTGGAATAACATGTTTTCGAATTTATTACTGGAAAGCTGGAGAGAAAATTAACATATCTTTGAAAGTACGAGAACATTAGGCAGGCTTACTTCTTGACCCTTCTTATGGACGGTATCTGAAAAATACTCTTAATTTCTTTTTAAAAGTTTGGAGCTTTAGGAGGAATAACAGTTTTCACAGGTGATTCCATATACTTTTATTTTTTGTATAAAAACAGATCAAATACTTAAATTGTTATTGCCTTAAAAGAAATTACTACTTCTATAATTGTATGATTGCGAATATGTTATAATTCTGACATGAAATAATCTCTATAGACACTGATTCTTGTCTCTCAATTTATTCTCGCTCAGTGATTTATTAAGAACGCCTACCCTATCTCGGTGAACAGTGGATCTCTACCTAAATCTACTGTGATACATACACATTTAATTTTTTTAACTTAATGCATTTTTATGATCTCGATAACTTGTATACATACTGAAAAATTCATCGAAATCGGTTCACGTTGATATGAACTACGGAAAATTAAAAATTCCAAAAAATCGTAGTTTTTTTATAACTTTCGACCGGTAACTGAAAGAAATCTCGAGATTTTGCAATGTTTTTCGATGAAATTTTCGATTAATTACCGAAATCTTTGAGACACATTTCTTATATTTTCATTATTGTTCCAGATAAAAACGTTGTCATTTTTTAATTTTGTAATCATCTTATCGAATTGCAAATTTTTAAAACAATTTTTTAGCCATTGACTAGTAAACTTGTTCCACCATCATTCCAACAAAATTTTGATCGCTGAGCCTAGTTAAAAGAAAGTTTTCCGTTTTAAAAAGTGTACAAAATACATTTTATCCAATATTGATGTTTGAAAGATTTAGTTCTGCCATGATGTCAACACTTATTGCCGATCGCTATATTTTATTAGATTCTAATCAATAATTATTCAAAAGAACGTTTGTAATAGATACGATTCAATGTTTCGACCGTTTCGGTATAAATCAGCAAAATGTATCCTGATGAAATCCTTAGAGTGGTCAAAGGGTTAAAAACAAGCTGGAACGAATATTTTATGTTATTACTAGTCGCGAGCTTGCCTGCATGTCCATATAAGGGTGTTCCACTGCTGAGGTCATTTGAAGTAACTTTTTCCTTTGCGAAAATGCAATCTGCGACTTTGTTTACGAGTTATTAACGAAAAACACTGACCAATGAGAGGTAACGACGCGAAGTTCGAGAGCCCGCAGCACGAGGCTTTGACAGAAGGTCGGGACGGACTCGAGCCGCGTTCGAAGTATTGAACAAGTCACGAAGCGAGAACTTTCCGGATTTCTTTTTACTACGTAACAGTGATATTTTTAAGAAAAACGCTGTCCACCTTTATTTTAGAACGTCTGATGCATATTTACTAATTTTTCGGACCCGAAATAATATGTAGTTTAACCGTGACAGCCATTTTAATTTTCTGGTGTGCATGACATCTCATGTGTACCATATGGAATTTTTATGCAAGGTGTACACAGTGAAGATTAACAAAGTTCGCAAATGATATTTTAATTTAAATAATTCCGTGTCCGAACAGAATTCAACGATTGATTCGCAAAGCTGATTTAATAATAAATAATCACGTTAAGCGAAGTAAAGTACTTGTTTATTAGAGAAATATGAAAAATATTATCAATAAGAAACTCACCCATTTAGTTGAGGATGCATTTGCTGGCTGGAATTGTGGCTCATGATGTCGAAGGACATTGACCTCGTACAACGTACAGCTGATCTTGGGCACTGATAATCTGAAACACTTGTGGATATTACGATAGATCACTGAGACTACTTCGCGGTTAATCGTTTATTCGACGCGTTCGTTCGGGAGTCGACGTTTCACTGCCGAAAAATCCAGGTCTTGACTGTGGGCCCTTGTGGTTCGTCGTTCGGCCGTCCGAGGAAATGACAGCCGATACCATTTTCTTCGAACGGCCGTTAATTACGTTCTAAGAGCGCAGAGTACCGTCAGTGCATACTGAGAGAATGTGAAATATTTAAGGACATTATTTAATGAGGACATTAAACGTTTAAAAGTGCTTGTTCATTTTAAACCGCAATGGTATTCGAAGAGGTGCTTAATGATGTCAAACTTCCCTTAGCATGTGACTGAAGGTGATTTTCTTTTTCCATTGAAGACCGTGAAGAAAATTTTTAATTGTAAATATTAATTATCATTGAGCGACGACGACAACAACAATAACGGCAACATATGGGATTTTTACTTGTCACTTAGAAAACATTTAGCTTCATCTACCAAATTTAAATCGCAATACCTTTCGTCGAACGACAAAGATTTGCGAAGTTTGCGTATTTCGAATACGGATAAATAAATTGAAAGGTAATATTGGAGAACTTAAGGTTTCCGATAGCTTGTAGAGCGAGAGAAGAATCTCGAAAAATTGAGCACTGACAAAACAATCGGTTTAAGCGAAGAACAACACGTTATGCGGTAAGACAATATTAGACTATTCAGTTCATCCAAAGTCTCGCGAGGGGAGCGAGACAAGTCGCGCACCGAACGACGCGAAGTCGCGATCCTTGACTTCGATCCGAAGTCGCGATCGAAGTCAAGCTCCGCGGTTTTTGTACCACGACCATTCCTTTCCGCCTCCTCTGTTGAGAATTCTCAACAGAGAGTTTGCGGCAACTACAACGCTTTCAATGATGTCACCATTCCAGACAGACACCTTTTGCCGCACATCAATGATTTCTCGGCAAAATCGTTTTCACATGCCTCGACCTCCAAAAGGCTTATCAGCAAATACTGGTCGCACTAGAGGATGTACAAAAAATTTCCGTTATTATCTCGATCAAGTTATTCGAATATTTGGCATTGATGTTGGGAACTCTAGCTACGTATTGAAGGATAGTGAATTGTATGGTAAAAGACACTAGTTTAATCAAATCAAATATGTCCTAAAAATTAAATATATACAAAGAAAGAAAATGTACAGTAAATGCAGGTCTCTAAAGTGCAGACGATCAGGTCAGTAACCGAGGCACAAACTCCAGAACCACCGCTCTCGCCGGAGTGTGTTACCATCGCGATGCCGGGCTACATGCTTCACGTACCCTGGGCCGCAATCCGGCATGGGCGACTCCGGCGAGTGACGAGTGAAGACCGATCCACCTAATTTTTGACCGCCATGGCCTGCTCAATACGTGGCAATTCATCAAACGAAATTCATCGAACCCCACTATGGGGTGTCGAATCCAGGGAGGAAGGGCGGGGGTATAAGGTTTTCTTTTAGAAAACCAAATTCCAGTAAGTGCCGACCGACATAGCTATGGCCTCACCGGCGATGATAGTCTCCACTGCGTGAACGGCTTGCGTCGTTCGGCCTTGTGCCGCGAGTGAATTTTCTTCGAGATTAAAATATTGTTTGCCCTTCGCAGACATTCTTTAATCCGTCTAAGTTAGCATAGCTATCTTCTTTTCAGTGTTCGCTACCGCTTTTGCTAGTTCCACGCTTCGATTAACTACCAATTCTTTCGCTAGCTGCTCCCCGAAGTGAGACCTTCGCCGCTGGCAACAAATACTCACTCTTTTCTTCTTTCTTGTTTACTCAAGAACATCTTTGGTCTGAAAAAAGAAGGAAATCACCACAGACCAGAAGCACGCAGCTCGCCAGTGGTGGAACCTGAGACAAAATTATTGCGCGAGTCGCACAAGACCGCGAATAAGTCAAAAACAGCGGTTGGTAGCTGCCGTGTATGTGTTCGCAACCTGGTACCGATTCAACACTTGTTCCTGATATTTCGAGTGCGTGGTAGGCTCCGTAGAGCCGGAGGAGTGTTGCGCCAGCGCCGAAAACGGCGAAAGATGAGCTGCATGCAATAGTCTCACTGAAAATTAGTCGAGTTATAGACGGCAAGCAAATCAGTCGGCCTGGTAAGTACTCCAGCGCCTCACGTTGTCGACATTCGGTTATCACACACTAATATATTAAGGAAGATAATACAACACGTTGGACAATGTATTCAAAACTTCTAATGTAGAAAGATTAAAAGAAATTACTAAAGTTGCATGTGAACGGGCATTTTCTTTGACGTGTGATGAGGACGATATTGATTTAAACGAGGACAGAATACTTTCAAAATTTTCTATGGCATTCAAATCTTTGACAAAATGATGCATAAATCCACCTAAATTGATATGTATGCTTGCGAAAGATTACACTGTTGGAAAGACATCACTGACATTATCAATGTAAAGAAACCTATAGAGGGTAAAGATTGGGAAAATTTAGTGACACGTTTACGAAACAAAGATACACCAGTTGAATACGTTTGTCATTACTGTGTAACATATTTCCGAAAAAATTCGTTATCACCACTTTGTATTCTAAATAACCTTTTCATGGATAACCTACGTCCACTGTTTTTAACATTGAATGATTATGAGATAATATTAATAGAAGAGGACAAAAGCTTTACAATGTGTATAATTGCAAAGAAAAAGATACTGTATAAACAAATGGTATCAAAGATAAAAGGAACAGCATTCTATTTACTATTGCTGTTGGAAGAAACTTTAAGTAAGATATGTCCTGCAACTGTTGCAATTAATCCTTCTAACGATTAATTCGAGGAAACCCAACTTGTTTTATTATGGGACCAATAGCGTTCAAGGGTCGAACCTCTTTCTGGACAGACGTTCTAAATTATTAAATATACTTTTATTATGATTCAAGTTTCGATTTTGTCTGTACAAAAATTCATTAGAACCCCACGCAACACAGCAATGGAAAATATGATAGAAAACCCAATAGAAACGGAGAATATACAGACCAATGTAGTGTCAAGAAACAAAAGTAATCAGGGAAGGTCCAACCAAAAATGAGCCAGGATGATAAAATCCAACAGAAGAAGTAGAAGCAAGCGAAAGGAAAAGAAAAGCGAACGACAATGGAACTTCTGCCATTAAACCGGGAAACAAAATACAGTAGGTGTTGAAAAAAAAATTCGTGAAATAGTAGCTTATTAACAATTTTTTATAAACAACATATATTCGCAAATCTTTAAAATAGGTACTATGCAAAGGAAATTTGTAACTTGCATAATTTGCGAAATCAATAAGAAAAAACAAAAAATCGACAGAAATACAGAAGCAATAATGTAGATGAATTTGACATTTAAAAAATTAACGTAAACAGGTAATTAATACTTTGTAGGGTTTCCTTTTGATTTACTTATAGCTGCAATTCTTTTAGGCATTGAATTAACTAAATTTGATGTTATGCGAGGCAAGATCTTGCTCCATACCTGCTGGAGAGCATTTTTTAAACTTTCTTCCGAGAAAATTTTATGTTTTCTAATCTGACGTTCCAAGTAATCCCACAGGTGTTCTATTGGGTTGATATCTGGAGATTGTAGGGTACTTTGTAGATACTTTTTTTTCAGGAGGAGGGGAATGCATTACGCACGCCGTCCTAAGATGTTGGTGGGCGGGAGTGTGGGATTCCCTGAATGGGAAGTGCAAGTCCAGGTGTACCCACTGAATCCCTCCTCGGGCATCCGCCATCAAGCTCATTTTGTCCCCTCCGCGGTGTCCCCTTTCGGGATTTCTGCACGGAGGGGGTACTTTGTAGATACACTAGTGAATTATGTAGTATCCACTGTTAGAGAATAACGATATGGGATGAGGTGTGTGAGTGGGATGCGTGCAGCGAGTGTGTGTGTGCATGTTGCGCGTTGAGGCGACGAGACGATCTTCGTTTCATCTGGGGGACCACAACAATGTATCACGTGGCTCCGTGTTTTGCTTTCTGTTAGTGTTAGTTCCGTTTTAGCCATACAAAGGCCACGTATTCTTATTCTTTTCAAGAAGAAAAAGGAACACATAGCTTACATCAAGAAAAAAAGTCCAAAATCCAATAATAACGAGACACTCAAATATTTCCAGCAAGAAAGCAAGAAAAAAATAGGGCAGACGAAAATATCCAGCCCAAATCCAAAGAAAAATAAAACAGGATGTAACTATTCACGAACCATCTCCCTGGTTTCATGGTCATCGGACTGGTCCAATTTGTTTAAAAACCAAATAGGAGTAGAAGGCTTAAAATCCACGCGCTCAATTAATAAAATATTCGATGAAATTATAGACGAAATAGAAAGGAGAATGGAATAACAAAACAGGAGAAGAATAAGAGAAGGAAAAGAAAGAATAGAGAGATAAAAGGAAGAGTAAAGAAATCCAACCAATCTTTGAAACAATTGAATATAAAGAAACTGAAAAAATTACACAACAAAACAAGAAAAACCTAGAAGAACAGGAAGAATGATTAAAAACTGAGACCAAGATACAAGAAAGCTCAAAACAAAGTAACCTCTACAAGAATTACAAAGAAGAAAAAGAGAAGAAAAATAATATTACTTGGAAGAAAGGGATTTCCCAATCGTCACAATGAAAACAAGAAAAAAGAATAATAATTAGATTGTGAAGCGATCGGCATAGGGGAATAAATGCGATGAGTGAATGGATGGAGTGCAAATTTCTTTCAGAAAAAACAAGACGGTCAGGGTCAGAAGGTAGAGAAAACAATAGAATCAACATTATCACCTATCAGAGACCAAATAAGAAAAGAAAAAGAAAAAAATTGTAGCGTCCGGACGCACGCACAAGAGAGAGTTTTCTTTCATGCAAACGGCTGACGCAATTTGCGACTTTCGTTCGACGAAGCTATTTTTGAGTTGATATTTCCCAGACTTTAGCGTCGCATGTTTTAGTAAAGTTTTTCTTTCCGAGTCCTCAATAGCAAATAAAGACCATCAAAAATAAAGGGACTATTTGACGGTTACTTGGGACGGACTTATCGGTCTTTCGCCAAATGGATCCGGTGCGAGTGGCCCGAAGAAAAGTTCCACGGTATCACCTCCGAACCTATCCTCGCCGGTCTTAAAACAAACACGTAGAGAGCGTAAGGAATAAGGTGGTGAAGGGAAACGCGCAGACGAAAATTGGACGAATTTCACGTAAGTACTTCACTTAAGTGAGTCGAACGCCATATACATATTGTACATACAGTAGCTCACGAAAGTATTCGAACACCTTTTAAAACGCAATAACTTTTTTCAAATTGTACTAAATGACTTGAACTTTTTTTGGAAGATAGACGGACTAATCCACGAGACAGTAACTGAAATTCATTTTCTTAATTTCTCTCTTACTTGGAATGACAAAAAAGTAAAAAATCTCGTTCTTTAACTATTTCATTTGAGCTTATAACAAACATTTACAAACTGCTTTTCCAAGATATCGGTAACTCATGTGCATGCTGAAAATTTAATCGAAATCGGTTAACCCAGAGTCAAGCTACAGGCGTTGAAAGATTTCAAAAACTGCAGATTTCTTATAGCTTTTGGTCAAAAAGGACAAAAATCGGGACAAAATTGCGATTTTAACGATCTTTAATTATTTGTGACTCATAACATCAACCAATTTCGATACAATTTTCAGCATGCGTATAATTTACCGAGATATACGAAAGGCATTTTTTAAAATTTTTGTTACAGGCTCGGATAAAAAAGTTAAAAAACGTGAGTTTTTTTTACTTTTAATAAGAGCAAAATTAAGGAAAAGCAAAAAACAAAATTGAGCCATTTAGTTCAGTTTTAAAGACATTATTGTTTTTAAAAGGTGTTCGAATACTTTCGTGCGCTACTGTACATAGAAATTAGTAAAGTACTAGTCACTCCACACAACAAGTGTCATTCAATGAACCGACCTACCCACATTGGTGCCGCGATGCCGGAAATCTGCCGATTTTGGTCGGAACAGCCAGCGATCTGATTCCATCAAATCGAGGCGCAGTTCGAACTGAACAACATTATGATGGATACGACAAAATATTATTACATGATATCGCAGCTGGAACCGAAATACGCGCTAGAAGTCCAAGACATTTTTTTCGACGCCCCCGGAATCAGACAAGTATGAGACTCTAAATCGGGAACTCTTCTGTCTCACAAAGCAATAGAACCCTGCTACTATTAGAGAAGGAAGAAATCGGCGAATGGACACCATCGCACTTCCTGCGCCATATATTAAACCTGACAAGGAAAACGGTGTCAGACGAGTTCCTCAAGACGTTGTGGGCCAGCAGGTTGTCAGCGATGACCAGGGCCATCGTCAACGCGTAAGCTGAACTGAAACTGGCAAAATTGACAGAGAAATCGCGGGTCAAATTTACGAGAGAACCGTGCAGACGGCAGGTAGCCAGAGTTTCGGCGGCGCGGAAGGACGCAGCTGAGATGCTGGTCGACCGACTAAAAGAGCTGGAGCTACGAATAGCCAAGTTCAGCCGTTCGCGTTTTCCACAAAGACAGAAGTGGAGTCATCGTGGTCGGTGGAAAGAGAGGGGTCGAAGCCGAAGCCTTTCGTCCAGAAACAAAGAGCATTGTTAGTACCACCAGGTATACGGTACTAGTTCAACTAAGTGTCGAGTACTGCATACCTTCGGTTCGAGAAACGCGACGGCACCCCACTGAATCTTGCAGTTAGTGACGGCTCGTGTACCTGTCGCCTGTTCGTACTAAAGCGAACACGCAACGAGGAGTACCTTTTATCGAACTGTTCACTGGCAATAGATCTATAATATCAACGTATGGATTGAAGCCGGCAAACCTTGACCTGGGACTTCGATGAGCATTCACATGGAGGTTCGCTATCGCAGACGTGTCGATGTCCATCATCGAAGCCGACTTCCTAACACATTTTGCTGAACCTGAAAGGCAGCCTATTATTAAACAGGACGACAACGCTGACGACATCCGGGAGAATCGCCGCAGTGGAGATGCCGTCAGTTAAGGCGATCATCAGATGTTCCAGCGTTTTCTAGGTACCGTGATAAGGAGACTTGATTCTGCTACGCATATCTCGACGACATTTTAGTGACTTCGAGTAGTGAGAGGGGCCCAATCTGAACAAGTGCGTGTTCGTGAAATCGCAGGTAAATTTTCTAGGATATGAGGTCTAGAGTACCCGACCACTGATCGAGAAGGCCAATATTATTCGGAAATACCCAAAACCCGCGACAGTTAAACAGCTGCGCGGTTTCTTAGGTATAGCAGGCTCCGCACAATCAGCCGTTACGAACGCAAGCTGAAGAGCAATGCTCCTTCCCATGCAGTGGATCAGCGAAGCGGAGTCTGCTCTAGAAGGGCTTGCGACTGCATTGGCGAACTCAGCACCCATCTGTCGAAAGATTCGAGACTCGCAATTATGGTGGACGCGTCGAATTTCGCGTTAGGCGTTACCTTGTAACAGCGACGGAACAGTTCGTGGCACCGTTAGCATTTTGCAAGCCCTGCGACAAGCTTGTCGCCTGCACAGCGAAAGTATAGCGCATACGATTGCGAATTGCTCGCCGTTTATACCGCGATTAAACATTTCCGCCACGCGGTAGAGGGTCGCAAATTCACAATCTGTACAGACCATAAGCCAATAGTGTTCGCGTTTAAACAAAAACCGGATAAATGTACTTCGAGGCAGTTCCGATACCCCGACCTTATCGGTCAAGTCACGATGGACATCCAGCACGTTAACGGAGAAGACAATGAATTACGCGGAATCAGCGAACTCGCAAGAGCGAGATACGGAATTACAAAGTTTCTTGGACGCGTCTGATACCTCATTGGAATTAAAACGTATTCATATAAACAACGACGATGTCGCACCCATTTACTGCGATGTTTTAACTAGAAGCGTGCGTCTGTATGTGACATCTCCCTTCCGACGCCAAGTTTTTGACGCTGTACACGGATCGTCGCACCCAGATACAAAGGCGACAACTCGTCTGATAAAACAGTGTTTCGTTTGGCCGTCAATGGAGAGAGATTGCTGAGGGTGGAGTCGGTATTTTTCGGGCACCTTCGCGTCATCGTCGAGTAGGTATGCATTTGCAACTCGACCTGGTAGGACCAGTACCTGCATCGAGAGGCAATAAACACTGCCCTACCTCCGTCGATAGGATTACGCGATGGCCAGAAACTTTTTCGCTCGAAAATATCGAGGTCGAAACTGTCGCGCTTACCTTTGTTTCGGGGTAAATCGCGTGTTTTTGGACACTGGCAAGAATTATCACGGATCAAAGCCGGCAATTTGAGTCCTATCACGTTGAACAGTTAAATTCACTGCTCGGATGCTCACACCTGAAGACAACGGCCTACCACTCCGCAGCGAACGGTCTTGTGGAACACTTCCATCGACAGTTTAAGGCTAAAAGTAAGGCGATAAAGTGATGCGTCGACGGTGGATCGCTCCGTTACCTGCCGTTCTCCTAGGTATCCGCGCCGCGTACCACGATGACCTTATCTCATCTGATATCGAATTGGTATACGGCGAAAGTATACACTTACCGGCAGAGATATTTCGCGACGAGCCGAGTCAGGAATCCGATCCGGTGGAATTACTCCGCGAACACTTTAGGGAGATACGACGGGTGAATGGTTTACGTCAGGGACAAAGGAGAATATTTGTTTTTAAGGATTTACAATCAACATCGCACATCTTCGTTATAGCAGAAGCGATGCGTACTGCTCTCCAAAATCCTTACAATGGTCCATTCCCAGTCGTATTTCGAAATTCAAAAACAATCGTAGTGCGGGTTAAAGGCAAGGAGACTATCGTCTTAATCGACAGGCTCAAAGCCGTCTACATACTAGAAGACGAGACAGGGGAGCATGAGAAGAGAGCTCCGAACAACGTGCATAGCTCACACACCCCAGCAACTTGTACGCAAGAATCCATTCGTACTCATTCGGGTAGGCGAGTACGGTTCCCTGGCCGCTTACAAGTTAAATAATAGTCGTGCAAATACATTGTAAACAGTTAGGATAAGATTTCTATATATAGTAGTGTAGAAATTGTCCAATATTTAAACAATATTGAATCTGTATCGATTAGGAAAGGACTAAACGTGATGAAGACAGGAAATATCGCGTACCGTACCTACAACTAGGATTACAACTACTTCACTTAATTCTACAACTTGCAACGCTCCTCACTCGACGACTCTCGAACACTCTCTGTCCACTCCAAACACACTCCTTCGACACACTGCCTGGCTTTTTCTAAAAACGCGGCAATCGCATCCGCCGGCTCTCCGTCGCCAAGGGTTTTCCAATCTGACCCGGCCTTCGCCAACGTTTCTCTTTCATTGCCTAGCATAAATACAAAGTCTTAAAACTACGGTCTCCTAAGCCTAACACTCCTCCTCATCCTAAACGTACCCACTAAATTACGATACTACAGTAGTTTTAGCTAGAAGTGAGTTAATTTAAATAGAATAAGTAGAATTAGGTAACGTTTGCACTGGTAAGGAGGTGATGTAGCGTCCGGCCGCACGCACAAGAGTAACTTTTCTTTCGTGCAAACGACTACTGGTAATCTGCTGGCGGGTCTGGAGGTAGCCGCCACATTCTTATTTCGGGTTTGAAAAATTCGTAAATATTGTTCAGACATTCTGAAATAAGAATGAATAACGTTTTTCTTAAAATTATCACTGTCACGTAGTAAAAAAATTCGGAAGCTCACGCTTCTTGACATGTTCATTGATTCGAGCGCAGCACGGAGCTCCCTTCCTTCTGTAACACTCAACGGTCGAAGCACGTTGTAATCGATCAATCGACCACTTCATAATTCGCGCGCTTGTCTCGCATTCGTCACTGTTCTTCGTTAATAACTTGTAAACAAAGCCGCGGATTGAATTTTCGCTCAGGAAAAAGTTAGTTCAAACGACCTCATGTAACCCCTATTTTCGGCTGTTAAAGTAATTGTGAAACACTCTATCTATACAGAGTGTCCCAAAATTATTATATTTCCGAGAAATGAAAGGCTCCTGACGTCATTTGAAGCAATTTTTACCTTAGCGAAAATGCAATCTGCGGCTTTGGTTACGAGTTCACCACTTTTGGTAGAAAGGCGCGACGTATTCAGGCCGCGTTCGAAGTAATGAACAAGTCATGGATCGTGAACTTTCCGAATTTTGTTTACTATATTTATTTACTATTATCTAATTTTTCGGGGCCGAAATAGTGAGTAGTGTAACCGTAACAGCCGTTTTAATTATTAATTGAGCCGATTACAGTGAAGATTAGCAATAAGAAATATTTTTGTTTCAATAATTCCGTGTCCGAACAGAATTCAACGAACGATTTGCAAAACTAATTTAATAATAAATAATCATATTAAAGAACATGCCGGATATGTTTGTTCAAGATTTATGAAGAATATAGATAATAGTAAACTTATCCATTTAGTTGAAGATGCATTTGTCATTCAAAATCGTGGGTCATGATGTTGGTGCACTGACCTCGTACAATGCACAGCTAATCCCAGGTTGAAGACCGCAGCGTTTAAGGGAAGGACCTCGGAGGACTGTCGGAAGGACCTCAGGTATGGCCAACACATAGTTCATTTCCACTGTACAGTCACTAAACACTGATCACTTAATCAGTTACTGATACTCCGAAACACTGATAATCCAAAATCGTAGAAGTATCCTGTGGAAGGAGAGGAGGGTGTCGAACTGTTTGAATCTGCGTTAAAATGGAGTGGTGCTGAAAGGGCCGATAAAATCAAGAGCATTATGCCGTCAAGAACTGCTCAAAATTACTGCCATTAACCCGGAGACACAAGTCAGTACGAACCGGAATTTGTTCCTGGACACGCCGCAGCGTGTCTACTGAAACATTTCCAATGGCACCATGGATTCACGCCAACAATATTTCCATGCTGTCCACCAGTTCGTGGTACACTTCATTCTGGAACAATGTCTACAAAACAAATACATAATTTGAGTAAAAAAAAATTCAGCATTATTGATGAAAAATAGTATCCCTAGAAATAAAAATCCATCGGGTTCATATTCTGTCTCGGAAGCGCGTACATTTGCGGCATAGTGTGCCGAAGCACCATCCATTAGAAACCATATTTTCTGCCGGATCTCCAAAGGAACATCATCCAAAAGTTTCGGCAGAATATTTCGCAAAAAAGATGTAAATGCTGGATCATTCAGCCTGTCGAGCAGGATATATGTCCGAACGATAACTTTGCCGCAAATTCCGGTCCATAGGTTCACCGAAAATCGAACCTGCGCCTAGCGTATACGAAGCGCACGCGGATTCTCATCGCACCACACGTGCAAATTGTGACGATTGAAACACCCTTCTCAGAAGAGTGCCTCATCTGTCCACAAAATGTACTTGCAGAACGACGGATTCCGCGCCACTTCCCCAACAGCCACCTTGAATACTGAACCCGTTTTCCAGGTCCACTGGATACAACAGATGCACCCGTACGAACTTGAATGGGTGCATCAAATTTTCATGTAGAATACGGTGTACCGACGAACGACTAACCCTGGAAAAGGATGTAAAAATACATTTCTTTTTATGTTATTAAAAAACACGGTAGACTTACCCCGTGCGACGACTCACGCTGCGTACACTTTCTGTGCCGTCCTCTTGAAATGCTGCGCAGACGATATCTTCAGTGGCCATTGTTCTTCGAGATCGTGGCCTCCCCACCTCGCTGCCAATTCTACGAGGCACTCCGATGCGCCATCAAGTGCAAAGACTGTGAGATATCTATTATCATCTCGTCAACAATGAAGGCCAGGTATCTCGGCAATTAAAAGCTGTTTCATGAAGTAAACTGAACTGTACCTGTAGCAGCTACATTTATCTGATGATTTGTATTCTAATTGATGCTTTGTATTCACAATATCAAGTAACTACAAATGAGAAAAGTAAAAATTGATGCAGATTAGAAATAAAGAACTTACAGTTCCCTCTGAAGTAGCTCGTTTATCATTTGTATTAGTACTGTTCTCGTTTCCTGCATTTTTTTTTTGCCACAATGAGGGGATCCAGATTCGTTCATCGTACTGATTGAAGCGGTTGGAATTTTCTGATTTTGTAGAAACTTAATTTCTGCGAAGCATCACAGTGAAGGTTCTACGTCCTCTGCACCAGCACCACTTTTTTCTGCAGCACAAGTTTGTCCGTAAAGAATTAATTTTTTTTACAACTTCCTGTTTGTCGGCGTAAGGAAAAATTTCACGGTATTTTTCAATTAACGCTTCGTACTGTTCATTTTTTCCCCGCAGAGAAAAGTGTAGTTCGTCTACTCTTTGCACTTGATGTCCCATACAGTCGGGAGTGAACGATAAACTTCGATAAATTCAAGAATAAATTGCCTATCGGCGTTTTTAACAACCATCGCCATAACAATATGAATCATAAAGTGAACACTTGTTGCTACATTTCCGTTTTTTCAAAGGGCCTAGCCGGTTAAGATGGTCAAATTAGATGGTTCGATAGCTGATTACAAGGAACCCATCTGTGCAAAATTTCAACCCTGTGATTTGTCCGCGAGGGTACTTACAGGGTAAAATAGATTGTGCACTTTTCCGCCTATTTCCCTCCGTCGGTGGCTTGTTGAAATTTTGAAAAAAATGTCGCTTATTTTGTATATCGAGCCGCACCTTATTGAATTTTTCAGATTTTTAGGTTGCAAGCTTTGATTATCAAAAATAAAAAACCCAAAAGATCGGAAAATTAAAGATTTCTCGAAAACAAAATATTGTGCGAGTACCCGCGAAACTCATGATTTGGATCCGAAATCATGCGAAACACGTTATTTAGCTTCAAATCTATGCGAAATGCATGATTTAGCTTCAAATGAATACGAAACAAACGATTTAGCTTCAAATTCATGCCAAACATATGAATTAGCTTCAAATTCATGCGAGACACATGATTTAATTTCAAATTCATGAAGAACAAATGATTTAACTTAAAATTTATGCGAAACACATGATTTAGTTTCGAATTCGTGCGAAACACATGATTTAGCATCGGATTCATGCGAAACACATTATTTAGCTTCAAATCTATGCGAAATACATGATTTACCTTCAAATGCATACGAAACAAACGATTTAGCTCCATATTCATGCGAAACACATGATTTTGCTTCGAATTCATGCGAAACACATGATTTAGCATCGAATTCATGCAAAACACATTGTTTAGCTTCAAATCTATGCGATATACGTGATTTAGCTGCAAATGCATAGGAAAAAAAACGCTTTAGCTTCAAATTCACTCGAAACACATGAATTAGCTTCAAATTCATGCGAGACATATGATATAGCTTCATACTCATGCGAAACAAACGATTTAGCTTAAAATTCATTCGAAACACATGAATTAGCTTCAAATTCATGCGAGACATATGATATAGCTTCATATTCATGCGAAACAAACGATTTAGCTTAAAATTCATGCGAAACACATGATTCAGCTTCGAATTCATGCGAAACACATTATTTAGATTCAAATCTATGCGAAATACATGATTTAGCTTCAAATGCATACCAAACAAACGATTTAGCTCTAAATTCGTGCGGAACAAGTGATTCAGCTTCTATCTCAGGCGAAACACATAATTTAGTTTCAAATGTATGCGAAATACATGATTTAGCTTCAAATGCATACGAAACAAGCGAGTCAGCTTCGAATTCATTCGGAACACATGATTTACCTTCGAATTCGTGCTAAGCACGTGATTTAGTTTCAAATTCATGCGAAACAAACGATTTAGCTTAAAATTCATGCGAGAGACGTGATTTAGTTTCGAATTCATGCGAAACACATAATTTAGCTTCAAATCCATGCGAAACAAGTGATTTGGCTTCAAATTCATGCGGAATAAATGATTTAGCTTCAAATCCGTGCTTCGCCGGCTGCTACACCGAGTGGCCGAGCTTCTCGGACCAGTTTGAGTCTCTGGTCGTGAAGAACCGGACTCATCACGATGTCCAGCGACTGCAGTACTTCAAGGGTGCTTTAGAAGGAGAAACAGCGTCCGAGATTGCTCACTACTCCGTAACAGCGGCGAACATCGCGTGGGCGGCCTTAGTCAGAAGGTATGACAGGAAGCGTCTGATGGTCAGTGCGCTCCTGTCGAGCTTCCTGGCCCTTGCGCCGCTCAAACGCGATCGCGACGGCAACGGTCTCGCTTTGCTGCGTCGTCGCACTAACCAGACGTTGGTCCAGCTGCGAAATTTGAGGCGGCCGGTGAACCACTGGGACGACTTGCTGGTCCACCTAACGGTGGAAAAACACGACCCGAAGTCGAGAGAGGCGTGGATACATGAAATCTGCGCCGCCGTTGATCTACCCACGTACGCCAGCCTCGATGAGTTTCTGGAGCATCGGTTGCTTATTTGTTTCAGTTGAACATTCCTATTTTTAATTGTAGCTAAAAGTGGAATATTCAATTAAATAAAGAAGCGAAAGAAACGTAGGTCTTGTAATTATTAAAATGTTAATGTGCACACTATATAAGTTGGAAGACGGTTTTGTGATTTATAACCTATTAATTTCTTTAACTAAAAATCGGCGATGCCAAAATCGACAGGACATTGGAAAATTACTGGAACAATTTTCTAACACTAGGATCGATAGTCTTTCTAACCGGAAGAATGAAAACGTCGTTAGATCGTTAAGTCTTTTAATGGCGACCAAAGAGTCGTGTATACTTGAGCGAAAAGTACCAAACCTGTTTGATGTGGTTTGAAAAAGTATCGGAAAGAAATCTTAAGAATGTTGTAAAGCCTGATAATTAGAAAATTTAGAAAGCTATATAAACCGAGAAACAACGATGAATCGTGGTTCGGCATTGAAAGGGTTAAGAAAAAGAAATTGAAGTCGAAAGCGACGACGACACGACATTCTTGGTCGCCGATTGTATCGCGAGGCTCGTAGTTGTTTCTTCCATTGATCTCTTTACAAGAGCGTTAGTCTGGAAGAAATCCGCTCGGAAAGGTCGCCGCGAATGCCAAGCGTGGTAAAACGAAGCAGACACCGATTCTCCCCACGGTGCTCGCTACCGTAAATTCGCATCATCTTATCGCGGATCCGGCTGCTGCTTCATAATGAGGTGCACGCACCTCTCGAACGTCTACGGACTAGTTGGTATTTGTTTCTCGTCAGAACTTTGCATACGGCCGTGTGTGTCACCGCGACGTTGCAGTATGCAAATGGCCGCGTAGAGGTGCATCGGGAGTCAGCGCGGTCCGTCGTCCTTCTGCCAAGATAACCAGGATTACCGATCCAAGGCGCGTCAACTTATAAGGATTTCTCCCTCCGCTGAATCGAAAATCCTTCTTTATACGACTGCCGTCCGAGCTTTTCATTCTTCAATGTCTTCTTTTCTCCTTGTGCCGGGCGCGATCACCTCCGGAATAAGACGGTTAATTATCGCGACCGCACTTCCACGGACGTCGTTTGACGATCAGATTTGCGCATGCCGCTTTGTCGTGTCAAATCGCGGATCTTTGCGCAAACAAAAATTCGTTCGAGGCGGTTACATGAAACAGCAGCTGATACCCGTTTCTGCTATTGTATTTAGTTGGTCCGGCGCAGCATTCGTAATTTGTTTGTTCTTCTGGTTTGTTCTTCGCGCGCTCATTTTTCTTAGGAATGGGTAGAATCCGCAGTCTAAATTTATTCTTCGTGTCTCGAACGTGCTCCAAACGTGCAGTGTTTCAATCGTGTCATTCAGTTACACCGCTCCCACCGTTCAATTTCAATTTGAGACTGTTCTGTTGAGTTCAACAAGATAATCAGTGCCGTGCGGAAGTTGAGCAGCTGTGTGGCTTTGACGAGTCTGGCAATTTCATTGGAATAGCATTGTTTGATAAATACAAGATGTTTATTCAAGAAACGTTGTTACAGTGGTGATTCGCGCATCCTAGTGTGATATATGTATATGTATGCACCTGAACGCGAATATGTCTATCTTAGCAGCTGTTTTTTTCGTCCGTTTCTTGGGCTTCTTCAGTGGATCGTATCTAACGTTATAATTATCGAATAATTAATCGAACCTTGTTATTCTTCTGTTCCGTTTAGTTTTGAATAAAATATTGAATATTCTTTTATTTTGTTTATTTCTGAATAACAAATTTAATATTCATTTATTTTATTTATTTTTGTATACAACTATTTAATATGCATTTATTTTGTTTATTTCTGAACATCAAATTCAATATTCATTTATTTTGTTTATGTTTGAATACAAATATTTAATATACTTTTATTTTGTTTATTTCTGAATAACAAATTTAATGTATTTTATTGGATAAATATAAAATATAAAACAGTTATGCCCGAAAACAAACCAAAAGCACAGCAATTGGTCACCCCACAGTGACCCACAGCTTTGCGTATTCTAGTCGAAAAATGCCAACAAATACGAGATCAGGGACTACAAGAAAATGTTGAAGAGAAACTACAGACCAGATAGTCTCAGTAATTAAGGTACCAAGTCCGTACGATATTTTCCACTACTAACGACTTACTTTTGACATTTCTTTTTTCTACAGCCGCGACTCGTGGCTTCGAACGTAGAATAATGTATCGAACGGTCGAGTATCCGAATAATCGAAGTTCCGCAGCATGACTCGACTGGAGGTCCGCGGAACGGAAGTCCTGTGCCGAAATCGATCTGGATTCGTGGTTTAGTATCGAGTCGGACGGCATCTCTATCTATCACCGGTGAAATATCCAGCCATCGGGCCGGCCTCGCGCAAAGAGGGCCGACGGGAGCACAGAGGCCGGTGTCGCGTGAGATTTACAACGATTAATTCAAGCACGCCAGCTGTGTTTCCTGATCGCGTTGACGCCACCTTTGGCGCGGTGGCTCGTCGCCACGAGAAGATCGGGGCCAACTTCAATATTTGAGAAAGCCTGGAATCCCGGGCGCACGTTATCGTGTTCGGGGTTACAAGGCACACGGAAATCGCGGGATCCTCTCCGCACCGCTCCGATTCGCACCGAGTCCCCGCGCGCGCCCGGTGCAACCGTTCCGTCCTTGCTCGCCTAGACTCCTCCTCGCTGACTACCGAGATTTACAATGAGTTTCCGGTACAAACTGGAAGGAAGTTTGCTCGCGCCAGACCGCTCGTACCAACCTCGCTACATAAACGTTATCGCCGACGTATCGCGCATTCGGATCTCAAACAGTCCTTCCGCCAATGCGGAGACGCCTTCGTCGCGGCAGCACGCAAAGAGACGCGGAGCTCTCGAGGGCTGCACACCGTCCCCGACCGCAAAAATATATTGTTCCGCTCGAACGGACCGACTCGATCTTTTACTTCGACCCCTGACGGCGAACGAGCCATTCCGCGCGCCCACACTCTTACTTCTTCTTCTAGCGTTTCTCACAGTGGTACCTTTTCTCAAAAGACTGGCCAAAAACGCAATATTTGAGATATATAGCAGCAAGAAGCCCCTATGATACATATGCTGCATAGATTTTAGAGTAAAAAACGCCGTTTGAAATTTTCAAATATCGTGCCTGGTTACTGAGATGTAGACCGTCATTGTTGCCGTGCTTTGTAATAGCTCGCAGGTGATAATGAGATGTTAATACGTCAAGATAATTTTAATCTGTAACGAATCGATTGTAGAATATTTTTAATCGTTGTCATTTTACAGGGTGTCCTAAAATTATGATACCTCCGGGAAATTAGAGATTCCTGTGCGGTCGTTCGAAGCAAGTATTTCCTTGACGAAAATACAATCTGTGGCTTCGTTTACGACTTATTAACGAAAAACAATGACTAATGAAGGACGAGCTCGCCTCTCATTGGTGAGCGTTTTTCGTTAATAATTCGTTAACGATGATTCGGGGAAAATTTTTGTTAAGGAAAAAGTTGCTACGAATGACCTCAGGAATCTCTAATTTCCCGGAGGTACCATAATTTTGTGACACCCTGTATAATGTAACGGTAGAGGAAAATCAGTGATAATCACCGAAAGACCTGCTCTAACAAAAATTTTGGCTTACAGTAAAATATCAATTATGATATCCATTCGATAGAATTTGCCCGTTTTTTATCATTTTTAAGGTATTCAAGTTCCCCATGAACAATGTCAAATATGTTTAAATTAAGATCATCATATTAATTTTTTATTCTAATTATATGATCATAGCTAAATATCAGAGATTTATTGATATTTACGAAAGATTAAATTAAAAATCATGCTTGTGTCATCAGTGATTGATTTCCCATTTTGTATTTTGCATCTTGGATAACACATTCGAATTCGGCAACCTCGGAAACATAAGAGTGCCGATTTTCATAAACATCGTACGTTGTTGTGAAATCTGGCCAACTTGTTTGCAAAAGATACCACCGTGTAGCGTTTCGTTATCCTCTCGCGTCGGACAGTAAAATGCCAACTTAATTGATTATGGCAGCATTTTTCATTTCGTGAAATAGCAGCGAGAATTGTTTATAAATTACAGTCGAAGATTCAGCAAAGTGTGCGACACGGTGTACCAATGCTGTTCAACATTTCTAGCAAGTTGTCCTGCAAGATGCACGTTGTTACTGCACAACGTTACTTTCCTCCGGGTTCCTGTAGTCTAAACATCTTTCGAAAACATCCATTTAGGTGTCAAATGATCGACTGCTAGATAGAAATTGCGTGAAAAGCCTAAGGGAAAGTGTCTAGGTGTCGCCGCATGCTTTCACACGCTTCATCGCGACGTACGCAACCTTCGCTTCAGCTGCATCAAATGCTACTTACGGTTCCAATAAACGTCGGCAGAGTTTGCGCGAAATGTCAGATGGTAGTAGGTTAAATGTGGGGGTCATTAAGAATGTAGCATCGAATGGTTGCACCTCCGATGCACGGAAAGGTTGTAGCTGTACAACAATATTGCGATAGTCAATTCCTTCGCTGAGTCTTCGCTCATCTGATGCGACGACCGATCGGGTAGATAATTAGGTGCAGATGAAACTTCGATTGAGTTGCGCGACTTTTAATGACGGTGCAGTTTCTGCGGTGGCGAGCAAAATACGCTATTCATGCATCATAGTTACATTGAACACGAGACGATTAGTGCACACTGCTGACTACTAGCCAATCTAATTATGTCATCATTTTGGAATCGTTTGTGCAAGTGATAGTTTGAATAAACTAAATGAATATGATCGATGATAACTGTGATTCGTAGACTGCGGATTTTATGCAATTATGACAAAAGCGAGTAGATTAGAATGCAAAACAGTAAATGCAGAGGATACAAAAAATGCTGTTAGATTATTTTCAGCTCGTTAAAAATATTACGAATAAGAATTAATTTTTATTTATCTCCTGTTCGATGCAATCGAGGTAGAGAATTTTTATGCAAAACAATAATTGTCTGCAATATTCACAAATCACAGAAACTGCATAGGCATTTATTGCTTTCTTTAATTATCTTATTCGGTTGAAAATAATGCAATAGTATTTTTAAATTCCTTAAATGTTTTTACTGTTTTCTGTTTGATCCATTCATCCTCGTCATAAATACGTAAAGTTATTGGTCTGGTTATCACTGATAACCAACGATCGTGCGACAATTCCTCCCACGCCAGAAAAATTCACGAAAGGTATAAAGATACGGTCCAGACTTAAATGCTGCCACTGGAGCTTCGATGCGCGCCTTGACCGCCTCGTCCCCCGAGTGGATGGGATGGCGGTCTCGTTAGGCCGCCTATTGCCCAACCTCGGGGGACCAGGGGATTGGGTGCGCCGCCTGTACTTGGGCGTGGTGCGCACCATGGCCTTGTATGCCGCTCCGATTTGGGCGCCAGCCGTGATGGCCAGCCGGCGCAGGGTCATATTACTGCGCCGGCTGCAAAGGCGGATGGCCATCCGCATTATCAGAGGCTACCGCACCACGTCCACCGTGGCGGCGCTTGCTCTATCGGGAGAAATTCCCTTCGAGCTACAGACGGCGATGCGCGCCTATATTTATAGGCGCATACACGTCGCTGCCCAGGCTCGGGGGGAACCGCCAGAGCGAGAGGCGGTCGAGGGGTACGAGTTCCGGGCCCGGCGACTAGCGCTCGCCAAATGGCATGCGGAACTCTGTTCCCACGCCGGCGAGCGGGTCGCCGGGACCCTCCTGCCACACTTTACCACGTGGCGGGAGAGGCGGCATGGAAGGCTCACCTACCGGGCGACGCAGGTATTCACCGGACATGGCAGCTTCGGTGTTTATCTGTATCGCATCGTTAGGGAAGCGACGACGGTGTGCCACCACTGTGGCGCGGAGGAGGACTCGGCGCAGCATACGCTGGAGGAATGCCCCACCTTTTCAGCGCTGCGCCGAGTCCTAAAACGGGAAGTCGGTCACGACCTCGCTCTCTCCAGCTTAGTTGGGGCTATGCTGGAGAGCCCTAGAAAATGGGCGGCAGCAATCTCCTTCTGCGAACAGGTAATGTTGCAGAAGGAGGCTGCCGCCCCCAGCTCTTGCTGGACTTAGTGCTCGCCGCCCGCCAATAGAAGAGGTCCTCCCCTGTTGGGAGTGGGGGGTGACGACTCGCCTCTTCTTTGAGGTGACTCGTCACCCCCCCCCCCCCAGCCGCGGCGGCTGCCATGCCCAGGGCGGGGGCCCTGGGAACTTCTTTGTGCGGCCGCCGCGACGCATCAATCTTCTTGATTCGGCGGTGCGAGGGGCCGTACCCCGCACCGCCGAATCAAGAAGATTCAAGGGGAGAGGATTCATCTCCCCCGAGACGCGGCCGGCCACCGCTTTTCCATCCTGGTGGCCGGCCTGGCGAGGGGGAGCCACGGTAGTGTTCTACAAGAGTTCCCGTGGCTCCCCCGTAATCCGCCAGCGACAGGCACAGCGTCCCTAGGTCGCCGTGGGGGTTTTAGCGGGTCAAACCTCGCACTACCCTCGCTCCGCTCCCCCGGGTCGGGCGGGGGTGTCTGGCCAGCTGATTTCCCCCACGTTAAAAAAAAAATAGACTTAAATGCTCATTTATTCCAGGGCGACATATTCCATTTATATATTCCAATATTCCATTTTATATAAGTAGGCGTATCGTAGCATTCGAACAAAAACCAAGCCGAGAAGCAAAAAGGGCAGGGCTTCCAACAAGAAGTCAAATTCAGAAAACAGAAACCCGTCGTGTTTAGAAGTATAAATTTATTACGACACGGGGACAATGATCACGCCGAAGAAATAAATCTCCGCCGGCTGTCCACTGGCTAGTCAACGTTTGTCATTGACATAGCACTTATGTTCCGCGGTCCGATATCCTTGCCCGTTTTATTTATCGTTCCAGTGAAAGCGAGCGTTGACGTCTCGGGCCGGGTAAGTGAATTATGAATTCTGGAAATAAGGCAACCGCCCAGGAAATCTATCGATCGATCACTGTCAGATCCCTCAGGATCAATGCTCAAACCGTGTCTGTTAACACGCGTTTCCACTCTGATTTCGTCTAATCCCGCCCTCCTTATTTTCGCAACTTATTCTCTTATACTGCTATTAATCTTTGAAATATGCCCTGTGGGAACCGTGTCCCAATTATGGTGTCAAAGTATAGAAATGATTCTGCAAGTAGTAAGAAAGTTTTCAAAATTATGTACATTATGTAAAAGAAGAGACCGGGATTACACATTCTAAAGCCCACGGTGCCATGTATCGGACCAATTACTTCTATGCAAGTATGCACCACTATACAGTAAATTCTCCCTAATTTTTCTTCTGCTTGTAAACAAAAATGGACAATTTGGAAAGAGGTGATACGATTATTCGAGCCTTGCGGCTCATTTCTATAGTTGCCTAATGGCAACAATTATAAAAACAAGGTGCACGGCTCGAATATTCGTATCTCCTCTTCCCAATTTGTCCATTTTTGTTCACAAGCTGAAGGAAAATTAGGGACAATTTATCGTAATCAGTTATGACGCGCAATTAGATCGCGTTCCATCGACCATCGTATTTACATCAATCTACGATTTAGAATAGAAAAAGTAGAACAAAATATTCGTCCCAATTTGTACATTTCAAACGAAATTTCCGATTTCGGGTGACTCTACATTCATGAAAAGCGTCATAATAAACAAGTCAACGAATCTTCAGAATATCGTTTCGGAAGCGAACGCAAACCAAAAAGCAGCGTCAAAAACGCTAAAAATTTGTGGTCGCGTTCATTAGTTTTTTTTTTTATTATCGTGTCTCTGTTATATGTAAATCAGAAATATTGGTCGGAAACGATGAGATTTATGCAAAGACGATTCTTGCTACAAATCGCACTCGTTGATTTTGGAACGCAAATTTTTAACCAAAATCGAGCATTCACAAGATATGATCCTGTGCGACTTTCTTATATTTTGTAAACTGAAATTCCCACTTGGAGAAGACATTTTGAATCGATTGAAGCCATACAGGAGAATTCGCAGAAGGGATTGAAGAACATTCTTCTTCAGCGTTTGGAAAATGTTATGAAAATTGGCGGAGGCGTTAACGTATTTTGAAAACGACGAAATAAATTTTCATGACTAAATAAGTAGTTTGCGTTTCATTTATAAATTCCGGGTACCTTTTTTTACACAGTGTATGTTCACCGAAAAAATAAATCGAGCAAGAACCGAGGATCATTCGCGACTGCGCCGAATATATCACTGTCTGAATTAGCTGTTACAACAGATAAATTTCGAATGACAAGATTCATCGTCGAAAGCACGGTATCGCAAAATAATAGTGTCGGTTCCCTTCTCGCTGGAGAATTCTCTGCATGAACACCCATAATAATAAAGTTAATACATACTTGCGATTCGAGCGCGGCAAACGAGATAAACCGCCATAGCGCCGCGTCTTATAAATATTGTTCCGATAGTCCACAAATAATAAAACATACGGGTCAGGGCGCAGATGAGCCGTTCGGTTGTCAAACAAGCACGGCGCGTAATATTTCGCGTGTAATAAACTGGCCCTTCGTCCTCGCTCCGGTAACGAGATCGCGATCCCCGGCCCGCAGCTTCTTCATTTCCATTTCCCTCGTCGCGCGACATTCTTCACGAACTTCACGATCCCGGCCGTTGAATTTATTCCGCAATAGAGTCCGCAGAAATACGATCCACCGGCTCGCGCTGATTCGAGGGCCGCGCTCGAAATCGCGGAAGAGTTAATTAAAGCCTGCCACACGGAGAGACGTATCCAGCAATCTCTCGGTCGCGCGTAGCTAATCTCGAAATTTCGAAATAAGCCTCGAGACGAAACCACGGGATTAGCGACGCGGCAGACCCCGGTCGACAGTAAAGAAGAATAACAATCTGGTCGATGTCCTCTCTCTTTCTCTCTTTCTCGTCGCCTCCCTTTCTCGCCGCGCCGCGCCGAGCCATTTCGCGAGCCGGATCGGCGTTGTATCGGTCGAACCAGTTCCGAGCGGAACAAAATTACGCTCGAATTTCACGGTGCCGCGTAAACGAAAGGCGCGTGTCGCCGATGGACGAAGAAAGAACACCGGCGGAGCTTTTTACGAGTCATAAAGCCACTCGTGCTTCTCACGAGCCGCTTCCGAAGAGCAGAACTCGACCCTCTTCTGCTCTTTCCTCCCTGGTCCTCGACCTTACGCCGGCTAACTGATAGTAATGCCACTTTTATTGTACAATAACCCTTAAACGGCCCGATAAAACGTCCCTTTATGACGCCAAAAATGAGCCAGTTCGATGCGCGTTAGTTTGCGGGGGAATCGAACGGAACACGCTAAAATCCTGGGACTCTCGGCCGTTATTCGGGTGACTGTCCTCGTCGGGCGAGGATCGCTTGGTAATGATTTATTTTGGAGGAACGATTCACTCAATTACGAACTCGTCTCGATGTCTGTACTACTGTAACAGTTGTCCCGAAGACAGACTATTTTATACTTCGAGTAATACTGTTTCAGAATTATTACAACCACCGGTTTCACATTTTCCATTTTACAATTATTCAAATCGTGAAGCTGCTTCCATTGAAAGTCGTTGAATATATTTCTTTATTCAGCCACACACTGTTGTCAAAATTCTGATAAATATTAATCAATTTAATCTTGTGATTCTTATAAGGTAATACACACATACATCGGTTCACTTTTAGACTTCGGTCCGACCTCCGTACGCCAAAATAAAATTACATAGAGTTCGTTTGCAGGTGGCACAAAGAAATATCGGAGTCTCAATTCCAGAACAGTGCAGATTGACTTCCTATGAATATTTAATCAATCGTTGCAACCGGCAATTAAATAAGAAAGATAATCAATAACCCTGGGAAATATTTATATCGCCCGGTGCTGCATCGAATCGTCTCATATTCAACACGAACTCAATACAAAATGAAATTGCAATCAGCATCGAACCGCCGACAAGGAGTCACTCAATATCTCATTAACATTCAATCTATTCTTAAATTGTTGCAGAATTGCCTCTGCAGATGGGTTGCACTAATGCAATTACAAAATGCACTTTCAAATCGGCTAATATGACGGGGGTTTTACCACGATTTTCAGGCAATTTATAACGTTATTAATCTAATTAAGAGCTAAACGATACTCGAAGCGATACCGCTCGCTACATCTCCCGGCACTCAATGGAACTATGTTCCGTTCGCCATCGCAATCGCGTCGCTCACCGGCTATCCGCGGCACCATTTTTGCCGCTGGTACAGCGATTTATGCGATAGCTTCGTTAATACGTAATAAATATTAATTATTTGACAACGGAGGCGAGCGGCACGACGACAAGGGGGGTGCCGGGTACGCGACCGGTACCGTAATTTGTAATCTGACGGCGTGAAGCCGCGTATCCACGCGGTCCGTTGCGTGCTCTCTGCATTGAGGCCTGCCGTCGCTTCGTTAACGTGTAATAAACCGACGTGCGAAGACACGTTACGTGACGATGACAAATTTTTGTCGAATCGAGGAGCTCTGCACGCCATTCCGTTGCTCGCCTTCCATTCCCGATTTAAAAAAAAAACACGCAACGTGCTAAAAACGCCATGTCAGACATCAAAGGAGAATGATTTCCGTGCGAACAGAATTCACCTGGCTGTATTATTGCTTTTTACCACTGATTTACTGTATAATTTTTTCCATTAACCCTTCGCGGTACCATTCACTTCGAAAGCAAATGCTTAAATATTCACAAAAGAACAAGTTTTTATTCTAGCTTAAAAAACGGAACAACATTCATGTTTAATAGGTTATTGCTAGACGTTTGCATCGCATGTCAGTGATATTGCAGAAATTCTATAATACTTGTGCATCGGTCGGATCAATACGTTTTTTATTAGATGTTTTACTAGAGAAATATACAAGGCAAGTTTTATTCTTTGATCGAATCACAATTTTGTTCAAACAAATTTCCTTATTCACTAATTTAACAACTTTGAACTAAATTATTTATTTATCATAGTAGTTCGTGTGGCTATTGACAATGCACGTCTTTTCTTTCATCCGTCAAAGAATCGCACGAATTTCTTGGACAATCTAATATAACTATTTTTTGATGTTATGTAAATAATAAGTGCAAACAAATATCAGATAATATAAAAAAAAGGAACGTATGAGGGAAAAAAGAACGCTTTATCCGTATTCCAAATTAAACATTTCCAATCCGAGAATCTGCGATCATGATTTAAATGAAACGCGAAGAAGAAATTAACCGAAGCCGAAACAAATTCGCAAACTCGAACTAAGAGAGAGAGAGAGAGAGAGAGAGAGAGAGAGAGAGAGAGAGAGAGAGAGAGAGAGAGAGAGAGGCAGTGCGAGGCTGAAGCATTTCGGCCCCGTTATCCTGCGAAAATCTAATAATTGATTCGCAGATGAAGAAGAAACGCGCGAAAACGAACGAGAGCAGAAGAGAAGAGGAAAATGAAGCCGATGGAAAGGCGGCGGAAGGGAAGGGAAGCTGGATGATGGAAGAGGAGAAGAGAAGACTGTTGGTGCTGGGCTGTATTTTAATTATACCGCAGGCTGCACGAAAGCCTCGTCCAATCTCGTTGCTCCTCTCTCTCTCCTTCCTCTCGCCTTTCGGTCCTCAACTCTCCGTGGCTCTTCTGGTTTCGCAGGCCGGCCACCGAAACGCCAAGAAGTAAAAGCAAAGGAACCGAGGACGGCCTACCGCTTCAGCCCCTGAACCGTACAGCTCCGCTCGTCTTACCGCCTCCGTTGGTTTCTAGCATTTTGCTGTTTCCTTTCTTCAAAGAATTTATTACTCGGTAAAAAAAAGGGAACGCGTCTTTACGGATTATACCGAAAGCCGCGGGAAGCAGAGGACTAGAGTCTTGCGAAATTTCTGAACGCAAATTCTGTTGGGTCGTTATGTTGTTCTACACATTTGCGGAGTTCAGTCTGTGTTCTTCAATGGAATTGAATGGAAACTCCATTCAGTCAACTCTTTGCTAGACCAAATTTTAAAAAGTATATGTATACTTTAGATAGGTATTGTGTAGACAACGGGATTATTACTAGGCTACCTATCTCTTTCGAAAATAAGAAGATTCTTCATCAAGTTCTGATGACATATTTGCAGTTGGTATTAATCGCGTCATCTATCGTGTAACGATAGGCGAAACGATAAGCGAGACGATATCGAGTCTCTCGTGAAACTTTGTTCTGTGCGAATATCCTGCTTCCTGCTTCGGCAGCCGTACAGTAAACACATATTGCATTATATATAAGAGTGAAATTTCGAAGTCATATTTACACATGATTGAACTTCGAACGGGACGAAAGAAAATTGTCAGAAACCAAGATAATTTGATTGCGTTGCCCTCGGCTGTCAAGTTTCGTTACAAGTTCTGTAACGTGCCGGAAGAACCGCTGTCAATCTCGCCCGATCGACCGAAATCCGTTGAATATTCAACCGACGCAAATAAGACAAACAAAGCACTCGAGAATCTCTCGCGTCGAGATGCCAGCGGATAGCGTCCGAGGCAGAAAACCAGACAAATTAGAACTCCGCCGGGAGATCGTGTCGAGTTCCATAATCGTGTTACGTTCCTCGTTTGACTCTAATCGACGATCGCGACGCGAATCCGATATAAACGGAGGATCGGTTACGCGAATGTTGCGAGCGGTACGCGGTCGATCGATTTTGTTACATCGCCTAATGGGATTCCGCTGTACACATTGCTTCCCGATCTTAATTGAAGGAATAGAGATAATAGCGTTCCGGAATAAAACGCCCATAAATACGGAAATTAATTCGACGAACAGAGTGCTATCTTCCCGCCGTTCTACATATTCATTCTCTCGTTTCGCCTCTACTGGCGCGCGCGAGCCATCTTCGTTGATACTTCCCTCGCGAGTGATATTTTAGGCAGGCCCTAGCGTCGTTCCTTAATCTCGACACGTTTTCCTTACACCAACAGAATTCAGTCGTACATCAAACTGCGGATTTGATGCATTCGTGACAAAAACGAGTAGAGTAGAACTTCATTTGTGCGAACTCGACGGGAGACTGTCATGAACCGGATAGGTTCATTACAAGTCCGCGGATTATTCCTGCTATTTGTTACTTTTCATTGAAATAACCGGATTTCGCGTTCTGGGAAAAGGATTTAAACAAACACTTAACTCGTTTCTCAGATGATAACAATATTTAAACCCTAGGTGGTCACGTAATTGGAGCAACGCTCGACGATATAATGGGTCAGATAATAGAGTTCAACAGAAGATCACATCGGGTAATGCCCAAGATTTCGTACCAGTAAATCGAATTCGGATAATGGAGTTCTACCGTAGCTGCTAAAAACTCGAAGAGAATACAGTAAATTCTCCCTAATCGATGCTCAGATTGTACACAAAAATGGACAATTTGAAAAGCAGAGATACGATTATTCGAACCTTGCGGATCGTTTTTATAGTTACCGACTGTTAACAACTATAAAAACGAGCCACAAGGCTCGAATAATCGTATATCCTCTTCCCAAATTTTTTCTTTTTTGTGCACAATTTGAGAGTCAGTTAGGGAGAATTTACTGTACATAAATGACTCCTGTTTCTTGCAATAGAATGACTTGATTCCGCACAACGATGTACAGTCTACAGTACTAACAAGCAAACAAACAAACAAACAAACAAACCAATCAAACAAACAAACAAACAAACCAATCAAACAAACAAACTAACTAACTGACTAATAAACAAACAAACACACAATCAAACAATCAAACAATCAAACAATCAAACAATCAAACAATCAAACAATCAAACAATCAAACAATCAAACAATCAAACAATCAAACAATCAAACAATCAAACAATCAAACAATCAAACAATCAAACAATCAAACAATCAAACAATCAAACAATCAAACAATCAAACAATCAAACAATCAAACAATCAAACAATCAAACAATCAAACAATCAAACAATCAAACAATCAAACAATCAAACAATCAAACAATCAAACAATCAAACAATCAAACAATCAAACAATCAAACAATCAAACAATCAAACAATCAAACAATCAAACAATCAAACAATCAAACAATCAAACAATCAAACAATCAAACAATCAAACAATCAAACAATCAAACAATCAAACAATCAAACAATCAAACAATCAAACAATCAAACAATCAAACAATCAAACAATCAAACAATCAAACAATCAAACAATCAAACAATCAAACAATCAAACAATCAAACAATCAAACAATCAAACAATCAAACAATCAAACAATCAAACAATCAAACAATCAAACAATCAAACAATCAAACAATCAAACAATCAAACAATCAAACAATCAAACAATCAAACAATCAAACAATCAAACAATCAAACAATCAAACAATCAAACAATCAAACAATCAAACAATCAAACAATCAAACAATCAAACAATCAAACAATCAAACAATCAAACAATCAAACAATCAAACAATCAAACAATCAAACAATCAAACAATCAAACAATCAAACAATCAAACAATCAAACAATCAAACAATCAAACAATCAAACAATCAAACAATCAAACAATCAAACAATCAAACAATCAAACAATCAAACAATCAAACAATCAAACAATCAAACAATCAAACAATCAAACAATCAAACAATCAAACAATCAAACAATCAAACAATCAAACAATCAAACAATCAAACAAACAAACAAACAAACAAACAAATATACCAACAAACAAACAAGCAAAGAAACCAATCAAACAAACAAAAAAACAAACTAACAAAACTAACAAACAAGCAAACAGACAATCCAATCAAACAAACAAACGAACAATCAAACAAACAAACTAACTAACTAAATAACTAACTAACAAACAAACAAACCAATCAAACAAACAAACAATCCAATCAAACAAACAAACTAACTAACTAACAAATAAACCAATCAATCAAACAAACAAACAAACAAACTAACTAACTAACTAACTAACTAACAAACAAACAAACCAATCAATCAATCAATCATACAAACAAACAAACTAACAAAAAACCAAACTAACTAACTAAATAACTAACAAACAAACCAATAAAAACAAACAAACAAACTAACTAACAAACAAACCAATCAAACAAACAAACAAACAAATCAATCAAACAAAGAAGCAAACCAATCAAACAAACAACCAATCAAACAAACGAACAAACAAAGAAAGCAATGAAACAAACAAACTAACTAACTACCTAACAATCAAACAAACAAATAAACAAACAAGGAAACCAATGAAACAAACACACCACCAAACAAAGAAACTAACTAACTAACTAAATAACAAACAAACAAAGAAACCAATGAAACAAACTAACAAACAAACAAACACACCACCAAACAAACAAACTAAATAACTAACTAAATAACAAACAAACAAAGAAACCAATGAAACAAACTAACTAACTAACTAACAGACAAACAAACAAACATACTAACTAACTAACTAACTAACAAACAAACAAACCAATCAATCAATCAAACAAGCAAACAAACAAACAAACTAACAAACAAATACAGAAACAAACAATCAATCAAACAAACAACCAAACAAACAAATAAGGAAACCCATGAAACAATCAAACAAACTAACATACAAACAAACAAACGAACAAACAAAGAAAGCAATGAAACAAACAAACTAACTAACTAACAAGCAATCAAACAACCAACCAAACATGCAAACAAACAAACAAAAAACAAGCAAATAAACAAATAAACAATCAAGCAAACATACAAAGAAAATAATAAACAAACAACTTAACTAACTAACTAACAAACAAACAAACAACGTTTGTTCAAACAAACGTTTCCTCGTTTGCTCGTTTGCTCGTTTGTTAATTTTCTCGTTTCCTTGTTTGCTCTTTTGCTCGTTTGCTAGTTTGCTCGTCTGCTAGTTTGCCCGCTTGCTTGTTTGCCCGTTTGTTAGTTTGCTCGTTTGCTCGTTTTCACGTTTGCTCGTTTGCTTGTTTGCTCATTTGTTATTTTTCGCGTTAGTTAGTTTGCTCGTTTTCTCGTTTGTTAGTTTGTTAGTTTGTTAGTTTGCACGTTTGCTCATTTGATCTTTTGCGCGTTTGCTCGTTTGGTAATTTGCTCGTTTGCTCGTTTGTTCGTTTGTTCCTTTGCTCGTTTGCTCGTTTGCTTGTTTGCTCGTTTGCTAGTTTGCTATTTTGCTAGTTTGCTAGTTTCCCCGTTTGCCAGTTTGCTCGTTTGCTCATTTGTTAGTTTTCTCGTTTCCTTGTTTGCTCGTTTGCACATTTGCACATTTGTTCGTTTGCTTGTTTGCACGTTGGCTCGTTTACCTGTTTGCTCGTTTGTTAGTTTGCTCGATTGTTCGTTTGCTTGTTTGCACGTTGGCTCGTTTACCTGTTTGCTCGTTTGTTAGTTTGCTCGATTGTTAGTTTTTTAGTTTTTTAGTTTTAGAGTTTTTTAGTTTTAGAGTTTTTTAGTTTTAGAGTTTTTTAGTTGGTTAGTTTGTTAGTTTTTCAGTTTGTCAGTTTGTCAGTTTGTCAGTTTGTCAGTTCGTCAGTTCGTCAGTTCGTTAGTTCGTTAGTTCGTTAGTTCGTTAGTTCGTTAGTTTGTTAGTTTGTTAGTTTGTTAGTTTGTTAGTTTATTAGTTTGTTAGTCTGCTCGTTTGCTCGTTTGCTTGTTTGCTCGTTTGCTAGTTTTCTAGTTTGTTAGTTTGCTCGATTGCTCGTTTGCTATTTTGTCCGTTTGCTCGTTTGTTAGTTTGCCCGTCTGTATGTTTGTTTGTTTATTTGTTCGTTTGTTCTTTTCTTCGTTTGTTCGTTTGTTTTATCGATTTGATCCTTAACTTATTTATCTTGAGCTTTGCAATTCCCGTAGTGTAGACGAATCTATATTTCATTGAGCTTTCAGGCATTATATATATTATTGGAATTTACTCTCATTAAGGTCTCTAATTTTATAGCCGCTCTACTGACGCAACCCTTCACTTCGATTTAATTCCCCCTCAATGTTTCTTAGACGATACCGATACCGCGAGGGCGAGTACAGAATTTCTGCACGTCGACATTAATACACTGTAAACTAAAGATAGCGACAAAATGGTAGCCGCAGGCTTTAGCTACCCAAGCATGGTAATATCTATATCGATCTGCTCTGTGCTCTTCCATCTCGTTCCCGTGGTCAATGCACCATTGATGCTTCTACTATCTAATCAAGGTAAAAACCATAAAAAAATCAATACAAAAATTTGAGAGTTGGAATCATGGAAGATTCGGTTGATATATGTTGCCGATGAAATGTTTGCAAGCAACTTCCCGAGCCTCGATAAAAGTTGCTCGCCGAGTCTTTATAAAGTCATCGGAACTTTAGTTCTTGCATATTGTAAATCAATGCGATCGTTCGCTCGTTGTTACGTGAAACCATGATTCCAAATGTTAGGTCAAACGGCGATAACAGAAAGTCCGATTGAAATGTAATTTTATTCTCATTAAATATATAATCGTGTTACGCGTATTGCCTTTTACTTATCCCAGCTGACAATTACAAAAGAGGATCACATTGTCAGAGAGTTACAAGATAATCAGCCTGTAGAGTACAATTACGAGTGATTCGAAGTGATTCAACCGATCGCAAAAAATTGACAGTGGGGCTCATTGCGCCACGACGACCAAGACCATTTTGCTTCTCCTCGTTATCGTATTTACAAGTCCGACTGTCTCGGACGTTAAAAAATATCTGAGATCCCGTTAATAACGATCCTCCTCCCATCCTCTGGATATTCGAGCCTGAACACCCTTCCGTTTTTCTTCGGAGCACGGTCGAGTCCCAACGAGAACTTCGGCGAGATTTCTCCGAGAAATTCACGGCTTCTCACGGGAAAATGTTACAAACCGTAAAAAAATTATGTGGTGAACGAAGGATTAAACGAATCGGAATACCTCAATGTACGGCGCGGTGCTTCACGGATTCGTAACCGATATTCGTAAACGTTGACAGCCAATTTTCTGGAACTTCGCAGTTTAGTTGATAGTCGCCGATTCATTAATCCCTGGAGCACCGTGTAATTCGATATGGGACACTTAAGGGTGTCGATTGACTCAATTAATTGTCTTTCTTTTTAGGAGACAATGATCTACGGATTAGCGAACGCTTTCTACCATTCGTGAGCGATAGCCTCCTCGACGCAACCTCGATCGCTTTAATAAATGTTCAAAAAGTTATTGTGTTGTTTTCATTGTCTTCAAAACCCCCAAGGCCTTTGGCTCGTTTCTCTTCGCAAATACCTCGCTTCCCCCCTCCCCCACGGATTATTGCATCCTCGTGAACGGTCTCGCTAATCCGTGGCACATTGTTACTTTCGTTGAAAACACCTCACAGTATCCACGAACCAACGCAACTGCTTCCGTTAGCGCCGCTTTCTCCTAATTCGTTACGTATCAAATTGAAAATGCCGGACTCCCGTCCGGCCGAGCTAGCACGGTACAAGTACGGACATACAATATCGATAAATATAATGTATATATTAATATATAAATAACACGATATCCTTTACACTAGAGTACAGGGTGTATATACATACAATGTGGCCGGCTTAACCATGCGCACGTTCTAATTTCTCTGATTCGCGAAAACATAACGCTTGAAATTCTTCGGTGATTTCGACGTCTCCCCGATTCGACCGACAGAGGCTCCCCTGTAGTTTCGTTTTCTTAAAAAAAAAATACGTTGATGACAATATTTTTATGAACAACAATCGGAGAAATTTTGATATATTCCATCAGCAGTTCCCTTGGGAATGAAATAATGTGCCTGCGAAACTTTCCATCGCGTTTACCACAAATCAAAGAGACAAATAGCGCGTGTATTTAAGCCGGGCACGTTGTATACGATGGATGGAGTCTTCATAATAGTCAGCGGAGCATTGAAGAGCTTTTTCTCTCCTTGATGTCGAACATATTTCCTGATCTCCAACAACTCCGATTCGTCGGAACGTCGTTCTAGCGATCCGTCAATGCAAAAGTAGGAAAATAGCGAGGGGATTTATTCGGCGCGGATCGTGCTCGATCGTTCGCTTCTGGATCGACCCACAGTTCCAGGCGGGTCTCTTTGGTGAAGAGGACGGAGAAAACGATAAGCAAGTGTCCCGAAGTGAATTCAACCGATGATACTCGATGGAAATATAGAATAACCTTAGCTGCCGGCTAACCAACGCAACACGGCCATCGATCGACGGTGTCCTTCCGCAAATCCGATCCAGATCACGTTACAAAACATTCATCCTGATGAATCTCTTAAGTACCGAATAGAACTCCGGTCGCCACCCGTATCTTATAATTAAATTCGCAATTTCAATGTTTACGTATCTGTATGTTGTCTATAAAAACTGAATAGAAATTCTCACATACTTGTAGTTAAAAAAGTTGTGTGCACCATTTAAAATGGAATAACTTTTTTAAAAATCTGATCAAATGACTTGAATTTTTGTTCAGACGTTAGAAGAATTAGTTTACTAAACAATAAGTAACGACATTTCTGAAAAAATTGCAGTTGGTTCAAACGACAAAACAATTTCTAGATGATGTTTTTTCAATTTTTAAAATTTTCAAAACGCATTGCTCAAGGCTGAACGTACCATTGCGGGTCAAACGACCGGTTTTCAGTTTGTTATTTTAGAAAATGATTGACTAAATTTTTAAGTCTAAATAATCGCGCAATCTTATAATTTTTAAAGATGAGACTTTTGGCGCTCGGTACGTTTAGTGTTAAATTTCTGATACAGGCTCGGATATGAGAAGTTCGGAATGTTGAGAAAACATTATGTTTTTGTCACTCCAATTTTAATTTTTGCAAAAATTTGTTTACTCACTGTCTTACCTGGTTCTAACATTTCAAAAATTCAAGTAATTTGTTCCAGTTTGAAAAGAAGATTATTCTATTTTAAAACGTGCGCGCAGATTTTTTCTACTGATTGTAATTATCAACCATTGATGAACAATCAAAATCATCGCACGTTTCCGATCGTACACAAATCTTTTAAATCACTCCTCTGAATACAGCTTAACGTAATCTTATCGAAGTAAATGTGAGTCAAATAACGTCGGAAAAAGTTCTTAAATAAAGATTTCATAATCTCGTCCCTTAGCGTATCTAATTATAACAGAATTATATCATCATAGAAAATAATATCGATTTCCAGAATCATAACGAAAAATAAAAATCTCTTTAATTAATCTGCCACGCTTGAGTATCTCATAATTTCTTGTAGACCATGTTTGTCTGCATAGAGATTCGAAGGTCGAAGCTGTTCGCTATTATAAATTACAGCTCGCAACCTGTGCTCGATTCAATCGAACGGAACAGCATGTAGCATGAACGCTAAGTGAAATCTCGGATTACACGTGTACACGGATAAAATCCGTCGGTCTAATACCAGGACACGCACGGACAGCGACTTAAGCTATGATTGAACATTTCTCGGATCTCTGTCGCAGACTGTTTGAATAGCTTCCACCTCGATGCCATCTATCACAGGGAAACAAAAAGTACTTCTTCGATGTTATTGCCCTAGAATTGTCTCGAGAGCGACTAGATTCTTCCCGTGGAATCGTACCGATGGATGCTTGGTTCCCGTTCCACGCTGACTCGTAACCTTATTCCTTATTCGCTGATTCTCGTAGTGGAAATCGCTCCACTTGTTCTTCTCAGGGAATGAGAATTGATCGTGTTGGACAATCAGCGAATCCATTGCTTCTTCAGAAATGTTTCCCGGTCGGATCGAGCTGCTCATTGTTGGTAACCGTTCGCCTGGGTCTGGCCCTCTTGGCTGTCTATACTGTAACCGGTTATGCTATCCGGGCTTTGCAGAGACGCTGCGTACAGAGGATTCACTGGCGTCGAGTTCGTGTCGAACTGCGTGGAATCGTAAACGCTGTGATTCTGTGAACAGAAGAATAGCACGTTGTTGCGTCTCCTTTACAAAGATCTTTTTTATTGGTCTCGGATTCGCGGTCCAACTCGGCGGCACTTGTGCTTTCGAACTCAGTCGACAGTGAAAGAGCATTGAGGGCTGGGGCAATTTTAGGTGTTGTTTCTGAAGAGACGAATAAAGCGGCGTTTAATGGGCAAAAGTGTATCAGGAAAATATTGAAATAGAAGAAGCAACATTCTTTGTGCTTGAACACGATTGATGGTAGCATATACTTTTTTTATTTTCACACTGCTATTATTTAATGCTCTAATTAATTAAACCTCGAATTATATCAAAATTTTCTACTTATCCGTATGAAATATTCGTTTGAATTTTATAGTCCGTTATTAACGAGAGTTTGTTAATATTAGTGACGAAAAGAAAAGATCTTTATGAAAATTTTTAGTAGTACATAATAGTATCACCTTCTAAGTAGTAAAATCGTAAAGAATTTAAACGAATATCATCAAGTGGAAAGTTTAAAAATATATGATAAAATTCATACAGTGTAACTTTATTTATAGCTCCAATACTAACACAATGATTACCGTATCGGTACCTATACGAATTTTATTCCATTCCATAATGAGTGTAATTAAGATCCCGAAGAATGTTCCATGTGTAGATACTTGAAGCGTGTTTATACACGTGTGACACGGTAACCAATGCATCAATGAAGGCAATTGCAAATACAAAACATAATGTATACTTTCAAGCTGAGTGCAAAACGATTGTTTACAATAATGCGCAGTGCAAGAAACTCGTTGCAAATGAAAAAAAGCACTTGTGTACCGTACCGTCGCAACAGAAAATTAAAAGATTAGCATAATCCACTGCCAAGTTAGTGTTATAAATAAATAAAACCATATACGTTGGCTACATCGAGAAGTTTAATTAAATCTAAACATGCCGTATATACAGATATAATAAAGCATTTGTGCACATCTCTATATATTACACTATGATACATCTAGTTGTCAGCGCACGTGACTATGCTCCAATTGTTAAAAACGACTTCAAGTAATTAAAAATTCCTTTACATACAGGTTGTTCCAGTCGACATTATTGTCAGAAATATTTTCAGTATCTTCGACAGTTTCTTTGTTACATAAAAACTAAAATGTTTTCAACTTCTACGAGGTTCTAAACCTCGATAAAAACCAAAATTATATACAAATATTAAAGATAAACAAAGTATGTTTAAGATGATAAAGCAGACTGAAACAACCTGGACATTTACTAATCACTTAGACTTTACATCGATGAGATTCTCAAACGAATATTTACAACAACTCAGTCTGTATGTAGGTCTTCTGATCAGAAGGGGAAGGATTGGGATTCGTTTCACTGTCCCTCGAAGACTTGTGACTATTCGACATTGTTAACGACAATAAGTAATCGTTCAGACCGCCTGACTCTTTTTTCTTAGAATCTCTCTTACGTGTCCCAAACGCATCTTCACTAGAGAGCATATGCTTTGAAAGTAACAATTGAGAAGCACTCGAAACGTCAGCGGAGTCGAATGTCTCCTCAGCGGAGTCGAATGTCTCCTCAGCGGAGTCGATCGTCTCCTCAGAAGAGTCTAACGTCTCTTCCGTATCGATTTTGGAAGCCTCGGTATCAGTCAATTGTCCCGCAGCACTCGATTTGTTTTCACCCACGCTAGCCTCCGAAGTTTGAGCAAGGTCTACAGACTCTTGAGTAAGGGTATCAGTTATTTTGGGATCGTAATGACCGCTGTCCAGAATGGACTGCAAAGTGTTCTCTAGAGGAGGTATCTCAAACAACTGGGCGACATTACCTTCGGAGCCTTTTTTCCCGCTTTCTAAACTACCTTTTCTCGTAAAGGAATACAAATTCGTATTGCTATCGTTAGCCTTAGGTTTATACAGAAAGTTACTAGCGGTACTCTGCGGAAATAGTAAGTTGGAGACACTACTAGGCCCACCGTATTTGATTTGCGATATGGAACTACTTTTCCAAGCAGTGCTAGGAAATCTCAGATCGGGCGTGCTCTTCTTCGAATCGATAAAATTGTCTGATCTCGTGAGGGGTAAGTTTTTCAAGTCCGCGCCAGTCTTGTCCGTGCTGAGCCTTCTCGGGAAGTTCTTAATCCCGGATGTAGAACGGTACAAAGCGGTTGAGGAATCATAGGCGTTTCCGCTAGCAGTTTTAGAATCTCCGGGAGATGCTAGGGAGTGGAAGGATGTCTTGTGCTTCGAGGAGGATGATTTTAATATTTGAGAATCGTATAAGGGCATGTGAATAGACGGAGTATGGACCTGGTATATGTAATCGCTGTCTGTTTTTAGCGACGAGAAACTCTGCTGATGCGGTAGAGACACCGTGTCTTCATCCATTGCATCATCTACTTGAGCCTTATAGGAGAACATGATTGAAGGCTGCGAAACCCTGAAATGAAACTCATTAAATAGACACCATATGTGTGTGTATGTTTGGGGACACTTAAGCAGATTAACTTACCCGAAAAATTCTGATAGGAATGTATGATAAACCAATGGCGTGAACAGAGTCAGATAGACAGCTGCTGTGAAGTCCACGATACACAATCCTACTGGATTTTGTGTATAATTTAAAAAACCTGCGCCAACAGACTGTACTAAGTCTAGCGTGGCTAATGTACCAGCATAGATGTAAAAACTTTTTCTTGCTGTAATAGAGAAGAGCTTGTAAGATACAAATTAGTAGAAAGTAGCAACTCATTTTACATCTATATTTACATACTTGGTAAAGTTAAACGGTCTCTTAACCGCGTCCATGGCAGTATTAATATAAAAAGATATATCTGCAATAAAAGTTTAATTAGAATTCTTACAACTAGATTAGTGTAACATAGGTGTATTAATTTAGGAACTTACTACTGTGAAAACAAGACTGCTACAGAACCAGAACGTCATACCCCCATGACCAAACACATAGAAATCTTTACTGGGAATATGGAATGTATCATCAGGTAAAACTAATTCCAATGCCCCTTGAGTTATAGTAAAAGCGAGTGCTATAAACGACGTGGCAAGTAGCACTCTACGAATGCTTGAGCGACTATCCAAATGTCCTGTAAAATGAAATCAGAATGTAATTAAAACTTCTGTAAACTGTTTTCATGAAATTCAATTTTACTTACCAAAAGCTAAACCAAAAATCAGTACACTCATTTCTGTGGACAACAAGAAAAATCTAACTGTAACCCACAGCACTTTGTCAGCTCTACCACCAACCGTAGCAGCTACATTTACAGTCATTGAAACAGCACATCGTATCACTGAAATTACTATGTTACAAATGACAAGTCCGTAAAATGCTAAAAATATTGGACTACTCGTTGCTCTCAATTTAAGCCGTGCTCTGTTAAATCTCACTCCGATGAATAAGAGGAACAACAAATTTGGTATCAATATGACAACATCCCATATTCGTACCCTAGAAACAAATAATCTATCTAGAAACAAAATAACCCAACAATTCTTACCAATTAAATTTGATACTATACAAAATAATATAATAAAATAGCGAAATCAAATATTTCTAACACAATTACATACCTTGAATCCTTGATTTCTTTGTATAAGATTAACTTGCAAAAATGCTCCTCATCATTCATTGGCGAACTGACATTAGGGATCATTGTACTGCTTAAGTCATATGTATGCAACCAGCTTTCGGAGACTTGCTCGCGCACCGCACCGTAATACATAATTTCTACTATGCTTCAATTGCTCTCAAACATTTCTTCAGCTTTCACTGTCAAATAAATAAACAATATATCTTCAGATTCTATTACACGAATTCAACATCCATTGCATTTCACAGGCCATTGTAAACTTATATTTGAGCTGATTACTTATCTACAGACTTTCTACAACTATAGCATTTATTGCAAAACAAAAAGAATCTAACGAAGTTGACCAAACTTTCTATTTCTTCATTATTCTAACAATGTCGAACAGCAAATAAAGGTCGTGCACAACCTAGTTGTCAATCTCGAATTTAAACGCGCACAAACATACACAATGCTCGGCTCAGTGACATAATAAACATAACCTAAAATACTTGGCAGTATTCCCAAGTCCCGACCTTCGATTTCAGTAGAAAGTGATAAGCGACGGTCATGATCAGCCTATCACTCACCAGAAACTAAACAGTCCCGATTTCACCGAATGTATTGAAATCTCCCTGACAAACTGTTAGAAAATCGATAAACGCCCTGGATTATCTTGCATCCAGCCGTCAAATCGTAATGATAAGTTGTTTGCCGTTCGTTTTGTTTATCGCTAATCTAATAACACCGTCATGCGATCGTATCAACATACCGTGGATGAAATCTGAGATCCCACCATCTCGAGAATCGTTTATCCGTCACTTGGGTCTCGCTTACTCCGTTCAGTTGCGTATTCCGCAGTTTTTCCACCGCTGTCTAACACTGTTTGTCTCTTTGTCTTATCCGTGTGGGTTCCTGCGGACCAACTGACATTTTGCGACGAGATGCCCAGTGTCCATTCCGTGGGATCAGCCTCGCTGATTCGCTTTCTGTTCCAGTAACGACGGATAGAGTAGCCGAGGGTCGCGTACTTGATTACGAGGAACAGAAACACGTAGCGAAGTGCGCGTGACTGCGTACCGAATTTCGCGAACGTTGCAAATTTGGTACCTATCGTTGAAAACAGTGTACTGTTCCGAGGTGTTTCCAGGTGATGCAACGTTTTAATGCGTATCATATAGACCGTGATTCTGTATATCAGCGCAGAACAATGAGCATACGAAAGTTTCGATACGGAACGGCACCTGTGATGCAGCTACCACAAGATATGTAGTTATCTATGTACATATTCCTTGGTCAATTGCGCATCCAAGCTACGCATGGCGGGTGCTATAAACGTTGTTACATATTCAAATCCGTGAACCAAGTGTTCTGGTATAAAATAATTCGAATTAACACTTTCCATTGACGATTTTTTTTAACATCCCGAATATTTTTGACGCGTTGATTATACGTTTCACGCATGCACTAGTATCGCCATTATAGATAATACTTTTTCTCGGGGTTTTAATATTGAGTAGGTGGTTCCGATAGATTATACACTATTTTTGTACAAAAATAGTACAAAAATATCTGTACACTATTTTTTAATTCTCATGTGTAGCTATCCACCGATTTCGATGAAAAATAAAGTTTCGACTTTGAAAATATCTAATGTTTTGACAGTAACAGATTTACGACCTTATAATTAGCTTGTGCGAAAGTATTCTACACACTTTGTGGAACATAATAATATATATAGTATAATATTACAAGAGTATGGAAATGTTGTTTAAGCACACAATACTACAACGAAATGGGTCACTTATATGGTGCTAAGTTTTGAGATTTAGTACTTAAAAAACTGAACATGTAGAAATTAAACCAACGGGTAGCGTTGGTAAAAGTTGGTAACCACGCGCGTTTCGCTTTCAAAATACAAGTGAAGTTATTTCAGAAAGCGGTCATGCCGACAGTGATGGCGTAATAATGCTGAGCATTGTAAAATCGTAAAATGTACGCGACTATTTCATATTGCACTCTTCTATTGCATTTTTTATTTATAAACTATTCAATAGATAATCGAATAAGACTATAATATTTTTTAACGCGTAATAATGTCTCTTCACCGGAGTAATCCTTTCATAAAATATGAGAACAGAAATTGTCGCAAAAATGTTATAAATTCTCCATATACATATAGGTAACACTAATAGCAAACGTGTTAGACAGTGTAACTACTGACATTATGTTTACTGGATCATTTAAATGACGGGTTTCAAATCCTTTCGTGTACTAAAATTGTGCTAAAAATCACTAAAAATCTGTATAAATACGTTCATTTTTTGCAATACTTTTTTTAGTATTTTTGGATATACATTATAATTTTTACTGTGTTATATAAACGTATGTCGAAGGATTTCTTAAAATTTGCAAAGTTGTTCATTTTACAGATCTGTAAAGTGTCAACCTTCTTTTCATTTAAATAATAACTATCTATAATAATATCTATAATAACTATAATAATAACTAATAATAACTATATATAATAACTATAAATTTTTCATTTAAATAATAACTATCGAACTACCAAATCGATGAATATGAGCCTTTTGGACGAACACAATAAAAATATAAAAGTATGTAACGAAAAATAATTTTAGTCGCAAGAAATATTTTTTCGAAAGCAACTTAAAATAGTCACCTGTGGTGCTCCGTAATCCTAGCGTTAACCATGTGTAGGAAGACCAGATTGTTTAATGACAGACGTTTAGGAAGATCCATGTAATCCGCATTCTGATTTACTCTCCCGAAATAATTCTTGTAACTAGAAACTGATTACGCTGCGATACCGAATGGAAAGCGAACGAGGTTTCACTGAATCATTACGACCACGGCCGAGCGTTAACTGACCGTTTGGCCCTTTCGAAAACTACGGGAATGGTGGCGAATCGCTCGTAAACCTGGAAACTACGAAGCAACTCGCTCTATTTACCATTTGGTCCGTCCCGCATGGTGCAGTTGCCATTTTGTGAACTGATCCAGAGCAACTCTGCGATATTGCTGGCATTAGGCTGCTCTGTGATCACGAAAAATTAAAAAATAATTAGCTTGCAATCATTTGCCGTGACTCTTTCGAAAGAATTATTTCTCTCGCAGGTTTTGACGATACTCCTTGCGCTATTATATAATGATCGTTGATTACACGAGCAGCTTGTTGGAAAACGTTCATCGGGACATTCTCCTGCCCGAACCGGGCCGAAGCTTCCTGATTCGCGGAGATTACGAGTACTGGCATTATGGCTGTGACGGATTTAACGATAAGGTAATTGTTGCTCGAAAGTCTGGAGAATAGACACGATCGTTATTTTCCATTCAGTAGGTTACTTAAATTTATCTTATTGTTGCACCTTAACACCCTACGTGGTGTTAAGAAGGAGTGATACGTTTCAAGGGTAGACGGTACTAGTTAAATAGAAGAAAAAGGTTTTAGTAGGACAAATATTTTAAATACTCAATATATTATAAGCTATTTTCTATTTGAATTGTGACATTTCAATCATAATATGCAAATAAGCAGACATCTTACTATTTCTTCTACTATACTATTATTATTATTATTATTATTATTATCATGTACTATTATTATTATTATATACTATTATATACTATTATTATCTACTACACTATTCTTCCATAGCTCGTACATGTTGAGTGGATCGCACATGTTATATATTTATGGTTAAAATAGGTAAAACACAAAACTATAAAAATATTAGAAGAATTCAACCATACTATTATATTATTTTCGTTTTACTAACTTTGTTAAAAATGAAAATTGTTTCTTAAATAATTTGTTCCTTAGAAAATGATGGATCACGAAAGTAAAGTCTTCAAGCTTTAAAATTTATCCATGTTTATTGCTGTAGGATATTTTTACGCAACTATAGCTATCGGCAACTTTCCGACGATGCTTCCATGAATGTCACTTTTCGAGGTGTAACTAATCTTTTAGTTGATGAACAAATATTGTTCAATTTAATCGACTAAATAGAAATCGTGGTAACGGCGATGTCTTGTGATGAGTAATCAAACCGTTCCAGTCGAGTCGAACCTATGATTGGCTTGAAATGCTCGAGTTCTTTTTAGTCGCTCCACCTATTTGATGTTTGAGCTGACTCTAATCGAAGCAATGCGGAAAAACTCGAGCTTGTTTCTGTTCGAGTGATTGACGGTGACTTAACTCTGAGTCATCGAACTGCGAACATAGAGCTGCTTACGTTATTACCTGTAAACAATGAGGCAGGATTAAAAGCAGCGACGCTTTGAACTGCTTTTTCAGAGCTGCTCACATCTGCATTACATGTCGAAAAGATGGTACATTCATAATGATAATTTACAAAGCACTAGGAATTAATTTGGCTTGCTAGATTAAACTCATCTGTAACTATGCGTGGTACTAAAAGTATCGACGACACGAATTTCGTGTTAGTTAGTTCGAGATTAGATCATACCAATTTGAATCGTTCGAACCGTCGAGTTTCTCCATCTTATTCCGGGCCAAATCTATTTAAGCCGAAAGTGCTCGAGTATTAATTCTGCTTCTAAGAATAATTCGGTCGTTGCCCTATACAATTATTTCTAGAATACATTCGAACGAGGGCATTCCCCCTTACTAAACATTTACTTGTTGAACATTTAGGGTTGGGGTTGCGGATACAGAACTCTGCAGACGATTTGCTCGTGGATCATAAAAAACCGGAAATTAGAGCACTCTGTTCCGAATCACAGAAGGGTGCAGGAAATACTTGTGACTCTGGAAGACAAGGAGAGATCGTTTATTGGGTCGAGAGAATGGATAGGCAGTTTCGAAGTAAGCATTTAGTGTATTTTGCAAAGCACTGTCTCTCTTTGTCTGAAGAAGCGTAAATTCTTATTTGTTAAAAATAAATATTTTACTTTCTGATTAATATACTTCGGATCCTTGTGTAAAATAAATATCGTTTGCATTGATTAGAACGTTCATTCTTTCTTTAATAATTCTAATAAATCAACAATATTTCAAATTAGAAAAATCCAATTTTGCCATAAATGTATAAAATCCTCAGTCAAAATCTCTATTTTCTTTTAACGACTTTAATAAGCTGAAATATATTGGTGCTCTCAAATTCCTCTAATCTGTTTACTGTTTTAAATTGAGCTTGCTTATTTCTGTTATGCATGCATAAAATCTGCAGTTTACCGATGAGTGACACTTTGCACAGGATAAACGCAATGATGAAGACGATAAAAAGAATGTAGCATATTTAAATAATGTCGGCACAGATTGTAATTGAGCTCTGTAACACGTTCACCATTATCAATTAAGTTCTCGATTAACTTCGACGTATAACGGTGTAGAAAGATAATGGTGACTCATCCGTCGATGACCCGTAGGTATGCCTTGTGCTGAATCATTTGTACGAGGTTCTCAGCAAGATTATTCACGTATCAAGCGGCAAACAATTGCCGGACCAGATAGCAGTTATTAAAACGCACTTCGAAGAGTTTGGTAGTCCAATAATGATGGGCGGAGACAGGGACTGCTCGAGTAAATGCATAGTTGGGATCCACGAGGGAGTGGAAAATACTTACATGCTGATCGTAGACCCTCATTTCGTCGGACAGGCAAGGAGCAAGGAGCAATTAGTGTCTCAACATTGGGTGAAATGGCAGAGCCTTAACGATTTCGTCGATAGTTCTTTTTACAATTTGTGTTTACCTCAGATCAAAGCTTCTACAAAATGATAGATACTATTATAATAAATTGTTACGATAAGTCACTTGTAGATTCTTTGACCTTTTCCAATGATTTATATCTTATCAGTGTTATCGCTGACAGTACAGATATCAATAGCGTGACTGTTTCGTCACGGATATATTGAGGCACTGCAATAGATTTATAATAAATTAAAAATAAATAAATCGCTGTAATTTCGTAAGTTATGGAGGCATGCATAAGAAAACTCTCCACATTGCGCACACCATTATTTTACATAGAAATAAAATATCGCTTCTTTTCTTGTACACATCTCCAAAAATAAAAAAAATGTTTCTATAAATAATACAATTTTATTCTATATGTTTAACGTAGTTTAATGATAACATTGTCACTGTACAAGATATCGCAGTCTTATTGCGTTGAATCTCATCAAATTAATCGGTGTTCAATATTAAACAAACTCCTTGTAACACCCAATGGGAAATGTCCTCGCTCGTGGTAAGGTTCGCTTCGAATATTAAACCGACCCCCATAGCGTTTCGTCGGTCGGACGTCATGTATACAGGCGTTTTGATGGTATTCTGAAATTTCGAATTATGATTATTTCGGGATATCTGCAAGATTTTGATACAATTCTTTTTCATACCTGAAGCCGGAGTCTATGAGCTTCGATAGGTATGACAATTAAAATTGGTAGTTCCTCGACCAGGATCTTCGGCCGTGATCTTTCCAAACACTGATTCACGATGTCCCACCTCGCACCTTCTAGGTACAATCCGCTCACGTAGCAACCCTAAATAAGTTTGAAAATGACAAATTATTTATCATATCTTTATAAGACCAGACTATTTATAATAAGACAGAGTCTTTATATGCAAAATAAAAATTTTCTCCATCCGTTCCAAGTAAGAAATAATATGTTGTAATATATAGAGTAATATAATATATTGTTATTATCTTTTTTATTCTTAAATTTGTCTAGTCTACTGATTACTCTCTGCAATTTTCATTTCAGCTTTCCATTTACAGTTTCGTTTGGAAAAGGGGAAACCGAATTATCGTCAAACTCTGGTAGAAATGATTTTTTGTTGTCAAAGCCATCAGCAACGATTTAAATCAGAAGAGAAGCGAGGAAGTAATACCTCATTTAATTGCTATCCTTTGACCCGCGGTTTAATTAAAAAAAAATGGGATGGAGTCAAAGAAATAAAAGAATAATCCACTTTTCTCCACTAAATCCAATATTTCTCCTCGCGGATATTAAAAGTGATTTTGTAGATTTAGTGATTTTGTAGGGTCCGCTATAACTTTTCAAAACGTATCAAAGCGTTTTTATTAAAAAACAGTGGAAGTTAGAACTGATGTTTATTCAGAAATTAATCTTAACAATCTCAACAAATATAATTAAAACCGTAAAATAATGTTTATACTAGTTTTTTAACTTTTCAATTTATTTAATATTAGTGGAGACGCTATTAAAATGTACAATATTGAATATATAAATAAATATATAAGATATAGGTATATAAATAAATGTAAACAATAAATATATTTGATATTTTACCTGTTCCGGTCTCTCTTCTACCTGTTCCACCCTGATATGCCTGGATACAGCTGTATAGGTAAGAGAACGATCGAGAGACCAACTGTTCCTGCGACAGGCCATCTGCACGAGGGCTGCTAAATAAGTTTCCGGTATGTGCAGACCAGCCAGCCAAAGTACTATCGGCTCACTTCCGCCGGACTAAAAAATTTCCAAACCTGCTACTTGTAATTATCGTGTCGATTTAGTCACTCTACTTCTATGACTATATTTCTTTCATATATAAGAAGTAAAAGTTCCTGCAAAGCTTATAGATGATAGAGGCACCATATTTAGAGATTAAAAGGTGCTTCGGTATAAGGTATTTCGAATTCATTTGTTTTTTTTTGTCATCAATTTCAGTCGTTTTCACAACCAGAAACAGAAAAATAAAGTGAAGTAAGCAGAAGTAAATAAAATATCTCATTTAAAAAAAAAACGGCTACAAATATGTTGGAGTTTTTATTCTTTAGGCTCTCTTTCAGTATTTAGCATAGTAAAAAATTCGGAGAAATCAAGATTTATGATGATAGGTATCTACATTCCTATTTAAAGCTTTTGGAGACATTATTTTAATAAACTACAATTTAAAAAACTGTTTTAGTCAAAGTTCTATACCAGCATTTGTATGAATTAAATTTCAATATTTTTCAACATTCTGTGAAGCATTGTGACATAAATCTCGTTACTGTAGTTTCAACAGTATTTGTTCGTGTTTAGTTGTTTACCCAGAGTCGAATGAATTCAGTTACGGCATAACAGCTGGACAATGGATTTTATATATTTATGACAAAAAAAACGGATAATGGTTAAATAAAAATGTGTTACAACCTAGAAGAAGCGATGTTTTCTTACCCAATCAGTGTACTGTTGTATTCTCTTCTCGAAATGTTCCATCCACCCAGCAAGATTTTTTCTGGTAGCCGGTGCAAATCTAGCCCACTCCATTGGCAATACACCATTGTACAAAGCCGTGGAAATACTCTCGAGCATAGTGTCCATTCCAATCTCACCGGCGATGGCCTAACATTATTCGATTTCTTTAGCAAGGATTTCCTTTCACAAAAGCGATTAAGAAAGATGGAAACCTTTCTCAATTGCAAAAGGGTCCTCTTCATCGTCCGAATTAGTTTGTTGAACCTCTCCAATTCTTGGAAGAGAACAATCGCGATCGGCGTTATGGCTACCCCGAAAGTTCTTTTCACTTTTATCAGATCGTATTCTCCCGGGACTTTGTCCAGCACCTCTTTCGCGATGTTGTCGATGAATTCGTCTTTGCTCGCCCCCGTACTGCTCGCTTCTATTGTTCCAACCGAATTTTTGTACGATTAGCTTGCGTATTGTTAAGTTTCACGTGATTTTAGTTCGCGAAAGTCACTTACTCGTTATCCTCGTGCTTACTAAAACGTTTATGTGCATTAGAAACTGTTCAGACACGAGTCGAACAAATATTGAAAATAAAATATTTCACGTTTTATCGAATCTTTAAATTGAAATGAATCAAGGTTTAATCCTACGGGACTGTCTTTTTTATCTAAATTATAAGAGTTTGAACACGTTAAGTGTCGAAAATCGATCCCAAGAATTCCCACAAAATGTGAGTAATTTGCTTAATGAAACTGAAAATTATATATAAATTATAAATTATATATATATAATATAAATAAATAATATATAAATACATATATAATAAATATATTTATTTATTTATTTATTTATTGTATATGTATTTATATATTATTTATTTATATTATATATATATAAAATATGTATAATGTATAATATATATGTTTTAACTCTTTTGTATCCTAGATACAAAGAGATAGTATCCTAGATTTTGTATCCTTAGATAAAAATTAGTGTTATAAAAATGTGACTCACACAGCGCTCAACGAATTACACACGAAAATTTGTTGATTATTGAGAAAGTGTGCGGATATTTTTTGAAGCTACTGAACATATCAATTTGATTATATCGTTGCAATGAATATTCATCCTACTTGCCAAATTACGTATCACGTGAGAGGCTTTAAAGCAGTCAGTCTCCGACTGCTCGTTAGTTGCGGTGTTAAAGCTACAGTGGCAAACAAGACTTGTTAAAGTTTTACCGGCCTGCGGCTGCAATTCTATAAGATTGCTCCACATTTCTTTCACCGCCTGAGTGAAGTACCCAATCTCGGCATTTGGATGGAGTCCAAAGACTTCCGGTGTGTTCACTAGCGGCAATTCTTCGATGAACTTCAAGTAATCATCACGTCCCCCTTCAGTCGGTATCACGTAATCAACGTGCTCGTCGCGATAAAAATGGAAAGGTTGGAACACGTCGAACAGGAAGTCCCCGAAATACTCGTCCATGTAAGTCTGGGAAACTCTGCGATCGTAGCTATCGATCACTCGTCCCCCGTACATCACCTTGATCATTGGTAAAAATCAAATTTTCAAACTACGAAAGCTCATTCTCTCGGAAACTTCCATAACGAGTTTTTGATTTTTTGAACTTCCACAAAAACAGATTTATTAATTTTATCGATGATTTACCAATCGAAACATTAAACAATGTAATCCTTAACCCATTGTCGTACCACTTTCTTCAGAGCTACAATCATTAGAAGTTTTTCGATTGTAATAACTTCTTTGTAGAAAATGAAAATTTTTCTACATTTACTCGAATGCTAAAACATTGCTAACTATACCGCGATTCTTTGCGCAAAATAAAAATTTTTCGCATTAATAGTAAGATTATAAATGGTATTCTTCTTTAATAATTTCAATAAGATGAAACAAGTATATCGAAATTTTTCAATTCTTCAAATTACTTATTTTTGTCATAAATGTGTAAAATCCGCGGCTTATCGATGACAAGAGAACAGTATTTAATAATTTATATATTTTTTATAATTTTAACAGATTGTTATAATAAAAGTATGACAAAGACTTAAAGATTGTTATATATCTTCCTCTTTCGTACATTTTGCAGAAATAGTAACAACTATGATCAAAATTCGTTCACGAAAGTTTCAAGCTTTTACTGATTTCAAAATGGCATAATGATATTGTTGAAATTTGTAATTCAGGTAAAGGAATTGTAATTTTCTAGTTACGGAAGTTTCCCCATTAATAAAGAATCATTAAGAAAATGCTGTAAAATTTTACTTCGCCTATGAGGTACTTCAAACTGTTCCACGGTATCCTGGTGTCGCCAGCGTGAAGCGCTTTAGTCAAATAAGTGTTCAGGATAGTCGTGCAGACATTAAAATCCGATTCATTGAAGTCATAATTTATGTTCCAGCCAACTTTGTCGTACCTTCTTCTCTCCTATCATACCATTTCCATTTAGGACAGAACCAATTGAAACCTTGGATAACCATCGACTCGTCTATCATACCTGTACGACTGCATGATAAAAAGCCAGTACATAAATTAGGTGCTTGTACACAGGATGCTCGCAATACTCCAAGGTTTGAGGTCTCATTTTGAAGAATGTGTTCTCAAGGTTCAGCTTCAAGCCGCTTGGTGGTTCGGTTACGACTATAAATGGAAGTTACATTTTTATTATACATTAGAAGATTGTAGTTAGCGTTTTTAGCTTTGTAAAGCAATAATATTCCAAACTGAAATATTCTTTCGTCGAGGTGCAGCTTTCAAGCGATTCGAACCTTTCAGACACTGTTGCAAAATTCCAATCGGGAAATTAGGGGTTGGATCGGTTGTGAGCCATAAACGGAAGTCGGGATGAGGCTTCCCGAAATTCTCCAGAAGCTTTTCCAACTCTCTGGTGAAATTCAGAAGCAAGTGGCAGTTTTGTAGCATCAGCCATTGTCCTCTGGTCAGTGCTACCTCTAACAGTTCTATCGCGGTCTATAGAATGGTACAATAATTTGCATTTGAAATTGTCGCTGTAAATAATTTTCCTATTAGCCAATGATAGTTCACAAAACCTAAAACTATATTTTTATAGGTTCAGTAATCCCCTTACTGTACCATTTTCTGTTACAATGATTAAAGATTTTTTTTCCATTGTAATAATCTCTTAGAAGGAAAAGAAACTTTATGTCCACTGTGTGCCATTCACCTAAATGTTTAAATATTGATTACTAGACTGCGCACCTTTACACAAAATATAAATTTTCTGCATCAATTTTAACAAACACGAGTCAAATTGAAATTTACATTTTTCCTTAGTAATTTCAATAAACTGAAAAAAATGTATCGACATTCTTAAATTATACTATTGTTACATATTTTACACACACATTTTTGTTCGAAATGCATAAATATTGATGATAAGAAGGCAGAATTTTATTTTGACTTAGGAGAACAGAATAGCATTTATTAACAAGTTATTACTAGAAATCTCCACCACGAGTCAGAGTTGCCAAAACACGCGAAGGGATTAAACGCAATGAACAGTCCTCAAGCGACAAGAAAGCACCTTTGTGTTTACATTCCCCCTCTTATTAGCTGCCCCTCTTATTAGTTAGGAAGGGGGGGGGGATGTAAACACAAAAGAGCCTTCCTGTCGCGGGAGAACTGTACCCTCATTTATGAATCATTCAAACAATTTAACAAAGGATAGTCGTGGACTTTTTGAATAATATGTTGTACGCTATAATTTGAAACAATAAAATTACTACAACGTGCTAAATCTAAATTAGCCGAACAAAATTTTGGTTTCAGTCAGATTACAAAATTTTTTCACAAAATTGTACAATATTCGTCTGAAAGAATTCATTATGCTTACACTTTCTTGTCCTTGACCCAGGGACAGGTACTTGAATTTTCCACCACCACATCCATATCCATCTGCCAGTTTCATCAATTCCGACGTTGGGTCGGATCCAGGGCTAAGAATGAAAACCACAGGCATGGTCGGTGTACTCTGCTCGAATATCATCTCGAAACTAACGTGAGGTGGAGTGATATACTGCTCGCCCATGATTTCGCTGATGTAATTGACGATGCCGCGATAGACTCTATCGACGCGGAAACACCGTATCAACATCAGTTTTTCAAAGGGCTTCAATTTTCTCGAGTAATCCTGAGGGAAATCCACCGACTCTGGAGCTTCGAGATCGTACCACTGTCAAAATGCATCATAATTTCATTATACAACACTACATTAATCGATAGAGTCACTCGGTTCCATCCAGATACTTAAAACCGATATGATTTTGATACAGGTATTGTGTAATAAGGCTGGCATACAGGGTGTCCCAAAATTATTGTAGTTCTGAGAAATGAGAAATGATTTCCTTAGCGAAAATGGGATCCGTGGCTTCGTTTGCGAGTTATTAACGAAAAACAGCGACCAATGAGAGGCAAGCTCGGTTAGTACGAGACGGCGCAGCCACCGAGCGCACGAAGCCTAGTTCCGCGCATTGGCTTGGCCGTCTCGCGGCAGCTGATCTCGCCTCTCATTGGTCACTGTTTTTCGTTAATAACTCGTAAACGAAGCCATGGATTTCATTTTCGCTAAGGGAAATGTTACTTGAAATGACCTCAGGAACCCCTCATTTCCGGATTACGAGGCATTTTTGGGAAACGCTGTATTTATCCACAACTATTACTATCAACTATTTATCCAACACTAATCCGCGTATCAGTTTCGGTATTTGTTAACGTAATATCGGTAATAAAATAACACTGGTTCTAAATTTGTGCTTAAAAACACTTTGGAAATTATAACGAAATCGGGAGACCGAAAAAGTAACCGATCTATACCGTTATATTTACTGGTATAGTAATGTCTCCCTAACTGACGCTTAGATTGTGTACAAAAATGGACAATTTGGGAAGAGGAGATACGATTATTCGAGCCTTGCAGCTCTTTTTTTATAGTTGTTGACAATTCGTAACTATAAAAACGAACCACAAGACTCGAATAATCGTATCTTCTCTTCCCAAATTGTCCATTTTTATGGATAATCTGAGCATCAATTAGAGAAACATTACTGTATTTTGTATAGCGGTATGACATCATACCGGTCTTTTCGTATCTCCGTTTCTACAATGGTTTCGAGGGTACCACCAAAAAATACCGATATAACAACGGTATTTTACATTTCGGAGAAAGTTCCTGGTTTCGACTCACTTCTTGCCACTCTTCCTCATACTGCTGCAGCTGTTCCGGAAGTATGCCGAATGTTTCCGGGAAATCCTTGCTCAGCTTCAGTACATCCATCCAGCCGTTGGCAGGCAGCCAATCGGTGGGATTCATCTTGGCTGCTTTCTCCAAAGCAATGCTACCTTTGATGAAGAAGTCGAGCTGTCTCTGAGCAATATTATCAATGCTCAGCTGCAGCCTGGTGCAGATTTGGAAAGAGAAAAGTAGCTTGTGCCTTTCGAAAATTCCCGTGCAACCGTAATCGTACACATTCTTCGTCAGCGTCGTAATGATGTTGCCTAAACGCTTCTGGAGCATCGGGTCTGGTATCGCTTTCTTCAACGAGAAACCGAATACTTCTACGTAGCTGATCAAAGAATACTGGTACATCGAGTTCACCATCGCCATGTCAGCCAACACGAAAAACAGGATCGCCCCTCTTTTTGCCACTGTCCGATATCCATCGCGTAGCTTGTTTACGTCAGCGCCGGTTACTTCGCCGAGATACAGCTTCCTCATCACCTCCTCCGCGCTCGACTTAGTGTTCTCCAGAGTCTCCACCAGGTCCAGGTTGTCCAACATGTTGCCTTGATTGCTGGCAATCTCCAGCAGCAGACTGTCCTCCAGTTGTTTTAGGAGGTTCTTGTTCTCGCTGGTCTCGATGATCAGCTTCTCCCGTTGCTCCTCGACGTCCGGCCTCTCCGTTCTTACGACTACCGACAGGAGCTGGTCTTCCAGACCCTGCAACGAGGTCGTTTATTAAGTAGCTAGCTTTCCTATTTTTTATTAATATCTGCAATTATTTTGTTTTCCTGGTTTAATTGTCTAAACTTTTCCAACATGCTGTAATATTATGTAGACATTTAATACAATAAGCAGCGATTCACTTCATTGCGGAAGTAATTGTGTCCACTTTAAGTTATTATTTGTTTAAGGGGGGGGGGGGCTATTAAAGTTTAGTTTTCTAGAGGGGTTTACTAGGGTTAAACTAGAGTTTAACTTTAGTGCGAACCTTTGGAACAATCAATATTTTTGAATCTTCTTAAAAAATATAGGTTTGGAAAATATGTAGAAACATTTATGATTATTATAATTAACAACGTTGTGAATGTTTGAAGAAAATAGCTGCTAGATATTGTTACCGATGACAAGCTTTCGCGGTAACAATAATTTACAAGAATTAAAAACGAAGCCAATAACCAATTGTTTCAATAATGTGCACTTTGATATCACAAGTTGTTATAGCGCTAGCAACAAGTAAAATTAATTCAAAAATTGTTTTCTTCGTTCTATAACCCTCAAAGGGTTACACAAAAAATTCCTGCTATAGTAACACTCATTTCAATTAAAAAAGTGAAAAACGAAAAGCAGAAAGCGAAATATGCTACAGTATTTTTATAAAAAGATCTTCTAGAGATAACACAGAAATACACTAAAATATTTACATTAGAATATCCCCGTAACTATGGAATAATCAGAGATGAGTAAAATGCGAGATATTAACCCCTAATGTCACCATATAATTGATCACGGTTGCTTTGGCATAAAGAGCAGGATCGAACATGGGATTCGATATCTTGGTGGTCAGGTACATCCGGAATTTTGGATCATAATCCACTTCTTTGTCGCCAAGGAGAACGAACGTCCGGCCACTGTCGTCTATAAGACAAATTCATCATTTCTATTCAGGGCCTTGTGTTTCTGTCATGAATCATTACTTTGGATAGTCTTCGACAGAACGTTGTCCAAGACCGGATCAACTTCGTCGACGTCTGGAAAGAGAACTGGCAGACCATACTTAATCGCGAGTTCGACTTGTTTGATGAAATCAGGATCCGTGAACGAAAGGATTTTCAGATTCTTCTTCTGCTCCTTCTTTTTTATCCAGTTCAGGGCTTGCTGCTGGGGATCGATGCAGACCGGAAATCTCGAAGCTCTCATTGTCAGGATACCGTTCTGAACTGATAGTTCGTCAGGCGGCAGTCCTTCCGAGGTCCACCTAGAAGAAAATTTTAATTCGGTGAATTAATCTGCAAGAACTTGTTAGATGTACGCGGAATTTTCCGTCTGCTTCTCGTGTTTTCTTTATTTATATATGATATGTGCAGTAAATTCTCCCTAATTTTCCATCAGCTTGTGAACAAAAATGGACAATTTGAGAAGAAGGAGATACGATTGTTCGAGCCTTGTGCCTCGTTTTTATAATTGTTGATAATAAGCAATTATAAAAATAATAATACAACTATATATGCAACTATAAATATAAAAAATAATAATCGTATCTTCTCTTCCCAAATTGTCCGTTTTTGTTTACAAGCTGAAGGAAAATTAGGGACAAAAGGGAACGAAAAGTAATACATCGCAAATTAACCTTCGAAATATTTTCTTTCGTTTTTAATTATTCTTTCCCATCGTACTTTCAAACTTCCGAAGTTTCGGAAAAATGATACTGGTTTTGACACTCGTATTTCTGCGATGTTTCGAAAGCGATATTAAAGATTAAAAATTTTTTAAATAATAAAATAAATAAATATTATTTACATTAATATAATTTAATAATTTCTTTAGATATTAATATTTTAAATAAAATTGTCAAGCTATCTTTAAGCCGCCGCTAAGACATTAAACATTCCCTTAAAAAGCTTCTGATAGAAAAAGAGTTAAATATTGCTGCGTGTATATTAATATACGTCGTTATTGTGTACAATACATACACCAAGAACAGAACAAATTAATTGATATCATTGAGCCACATTCCTTTCTTGCTGAAGTTAAAAAAATTACAGTATCGAATATACATATATCTCATTATGTTTAGTATTGTTTTGCGACGCGATTGTCACTAATTGCTAATAAAACTATCGATTTACACGCATCCATGGCAAACACGCAATTGCACAAAAAAGCTTAAGATATTGTAAATAGTCCCCTAAAAGAGACTAAAACTTTCGGTCATAATTACACTTTTCCGTGCCGTTGCAATAACTCACGTGCTGATCTCGACGTCGTTGCTCAACTGTGTCTCTATCTTAAAATTGGCTGTCAGTGGGATCTCTTTTGCCTCTATACTGCTCTTCCAGTCTTGGTACACCATTTTGTTCCTGTATTCATAGGAAAATGGGCCGCAATAGGCGAGAAACCCAGCGGATAGAAGACAATTGCCGACAATCAACTCGACCTGCTCGTGCAAACTTTGCAACTCCTTCTTCCAGCGCTCGTTCTCCGAGGACAGACCGTTGATCAACTTGTCCGCAGCTATCAGCCGCCTTTGAAGAACGTCTGTCTCCTCTTGCAGTTTCTGTCTCTCCGACATAGCGGCCTCGTATTTTACATTCAAGTCACCTATGGCTTTCTCGAGCCTCCTCAATTCACGTTCCTCCCGTTCCAGAGCTTTCCGAGCTCGTTCCGATTCGGCTTCGAGTTCTGCAACTCGATCCATCTTCGGTTTCACCTGGACAATTCATTTACACGTCTATTGTACTTACTGTTTCCCGGCAGTACGAAATGGTATTAGGTTGATAGGAACGTGATGTGGATTGTATAATAGCTACGAGAGCATCGATCAGAGAAAAATATCTTTTTCTCGTTTATTTGGAGCTAATACGAGTTCGAATAGACGTCACGATTAAAACATAAAAATTTCACCAGTTTAATTGTTTTAGAAATTCAATTTCTAGAAACAGAGTGATGAAGAACGACTTTCATATTTGTATTTAGCATATAAAGCGTGGCCAATGAATATTTAAAGACTGTCAGATTTTTAAATGAGGAAGGATAATATATAAAATTCTAGAAAATTGTTTCATACATGACGAACACATAATCGCATAAAAGAGCTTCAGATACTGTAAATAGACAACTAAAAAGAGACTAAAAACTTTTTGCCGTTGCAATAACGGCTTAAAAATAAGAAAAAAATCCGTTTCTAATGGAAAGAAATAGATTCATTTCGAAATTCTTTTCGACTGTGTGTGTGTGTGTACGAAACAGTGAAACCGTACCTCTTTGAAAACGGTGCAGTAATCCAGCACAGCGATCACGAATTTGTACAGACCAAAGCCAGCTTTGCTGATTGTTTGCATTTGATCCAGCTTCGTGCTTTTTCTCAAATGAGCCCTGACCGCCTGCTGCGTTTTCAGTCCGATCTTGTCGCAGTTCATCTCTTGTAAGGTCCTCAAGAAAACTGGATCGCTCATCATCCCTTTGGCGCCCTTCCACGAGATATCTTTGATGCCTCGCAGCATGGCCACGCATTCGGAGACTATTTGCACAGGTTCCGGAGGCGTTGCGAATGATCTTGAAAACATTAATTTAATTACTTAAGAAGCTCATCGTTCACAATAAGCAGCAAATACTCTCCTAGGAATTTCGACGGGGAAACAATACCTTATCTCCGTAATATCCGCTTTCTCGAGTTCACCGAGCACAGCCCTTGCCGCTTCAAGGGCAGGTTGCGCCTCGGCTAACACCTGCCGCGCTTCTGTCTGTTCTTTATTAATAATTTTCCTCTGGTCTTCGATCTCCCGACGCTTCTCCTCGCTCAGCTGCTTCTTCTCCATCGCAATATCCGTACTTTCGCCGATAGAGGAGAGCAGTTGTTCGCAATTCCTCGTCTGGTCCGCCACCTTCACTCTCTGCACCGCCAGGATCTCATTTAGCTCGGCTAGAGTCACCGATGCCTCGGCAATCTTCGTCAAACCTTCAAGATATTGTTAGACGTTTTCCTCTTATTATGATGTTACATATAGAATTTTTTCACATCTGAAATGTCCGATTTTCACAATGACATTAACGGCAAACTTACTTAAACTTGCATAACTCTTTAGGGCACGGTGGGATAAAAATGTCCCATCTTTTTGATGCACCGTAATGCATGGTGGAACATTTTTAAACCCACCTCGAAATGGGGAGTGGGACTACTTGAGTTCCACTCTATGACAACAAATTGAATTGAATTATTATTTTTTTTTATGATTTTATATTATGCGATCCCTTTGTTAATAAAAATATACCAATTTTGTTTCATTTAAAACGCAATGAAATTTCTGTGCGACATGGGTCTATTTTATTCTTTGAAATTCTGTGCCCCAAAGAGTTATTACAACAAAATTGTAGGTTTAAAAAACTGAAAGTGATCTTGAAAAATCTGGAAATAATCGAATCGATAAAAAATTACTATGATCGTATTAAAGATGTCATTGAACCATGAAAAGAACAGATAAAATGTCACGGATTCGTTTCGTTAACAACAGCATACTTGAAAATATAATAGTATTTCTTGTGATTTAAACAATTTAAATAACATTGTTAAAATCGAATATTTCGTACCTATCAACCTAACAGAGACTGATATTGAATGAAAGCAATTTACATTCGATTGGTGGTGGTGTAACATGAAATTAGAATAGATCTGACAAGTTTCGCACTTTTTATTTTAAGACTGTTAACATTATAAAGACTCTTTTAGAGCAAATAATTGAATAGATTCCTTAATTTAAGTGTAGATTAGAATAACGATGGAGAAAAGCTTAAATAAATTCAGTCTTGTTATTCTTAGAGAATAAGTGTAAGTAATTTCTCCCTAATTCACGCTCCGATTGCGCACGAAAATGGACAATTTGGGAAGAGGAGATACGATTATTCGTGCCTTGCGGCTCGTTTTTATAGTTGTTCCAATTGTTCCAAATTGTTCCAATGTACACGTCAGTCACTTTCAGTGCTCTATAGGTTTAGTGTTAATTTTTATAATCATTGTCAGTGTGACGGTGTTTAGTAAGACTGCGGATTTATTACATTTTATAAAATATGGATACACTAGTCTCAACCAATAAAAATTACGAAAGAGACAATAAAATATCTATCTGATTACAATCTCTTGCAATTGTTGCAATTGATGCAATTAATTCTCATTTTGCCTAAAGATCCGCGGTATAGTGGTTACGATCATCGTACCTCCAGATAATCGTTCACATTGCACGTTGATGAAATCCTTCGTCTCTAGCAAAAGTTTCAAATAGGTGTTTATGAAATCCAGATAGTGTTTCGGCGTTACATAGTTTCGTCTTCGTAGCTTCAGTTGAAAATCGATCGTGGAATCGCAAACCGTTTTGTGCACGTACACCATGTGCTCGACCAATCTTTCTCGGTAGTCCTGCGGTACGTTCGGATTCTAGACGTACGAATTATTGATATCAAAAGTTTGTCAACTGCGCGACTACAATGCATTAATGTACGAAATAATTCGTAGGCGTACGTCTCTGAGAGTAACGTTAGCCACGGCCACTAGAGCTTCCTCGGGCCAGGGGAACATCCAGTCTATGGTGGTGCTGTTCACTAGGCCAGGATAACTCCTACATCTTGTTCTCAGTTGATCTCCAGACGGGCTCATCGACAAAGCGATTCGTAAATTCGAGATGCTAGTCTTCACGAAGTATGACCATACACGTTCTCTAAATCAGAAGGAAAGGAGTTATAAAATATTATATTATATAATATCATATCGTATCGTATCGTATCGTATTATATTATATTATATTCTGCCACAATTTCTTTTTAGCCATTTATTTCAACCAAATCATCATATTGTGTATATAATACTGATTAATGTATAATACTGATTTTATGTATTTATGACGAAAAGATAGCGTAACTTTAAAATTCCATTCTGCATTTTTCATACGTATTTCAAATTTGCTAATTCAGTTAAAGGATTCTTCCGTTTTAAGTCGAAGATGTAAAGTGTCTAGTTAGAAAAAACCATTTCTCTTCTTTCTATACATATAATAGCGGAATCAAAGCAACGTGGATAGTGTAAAATTATTTTAATCAACAATATCGAACGCCAACAAAAGAACATGTCGAAATTATCAATCTGTGTTTTCAATTGATAACACATAATACTCACCTTGGAACAAAAGAAACCTTTAAACATAGTAAAAAATAGAACGAAGAACAAAAAAATGCTTGCATATTTTATTATACAGTCTAAAATAATAAAAACATGAAAAAATTATTTCTACGAAATGAAATAAAAGAAACAAAAATGAAATATTAGGTTCATTTGTGATCTTAGTATACCAATTCAGGGTTAAAATTATTATTATAATCATTTTTCTACCTTGAACATTGAATATGAACATCCTGAAATTCTTTGAATCTTTCTAATGTTTTAAAGTCCTACACATTTCCGTCATAAATGCAGAAACTCCGCAGTCTAACCACACTAAACAATTCACCTCGTGATACCGAAACCAGCATCTTTAGCCTTGTCTCTGCATTGATTAACGATTTCGTCCTTCTCCTCGTCGGTGAAGAGAGACGGAACCACGCCAGTCATCAGCATATTGTTCACCAGTTCCAAGAAACTTTCATGGACGATGTGAGAAGACGTGAACAGAAATACGATCCTGTTGGTGTCCACCCCGACCTTGTTATAGAGACTCTTCATGTCGTCCCGGAAGGCAGTCTCGTTGTAGCCGCGGCTCAAACTGATCTCGAAGACGGTGAAGCGAGCCGCGCAAGCGGCCAGCTTGATCACCGATTTCTTGCCGCTGCCACCGATCCCGATCACCAAAGCATGACCTCGGTGCATTCTCAGGGTGCGGTGCACTCTGGTCAAATGCTCTAGCGCGTCATTGAAGAGAACCATGTGCAGCTTGTTCATGGTCCTCTCGTTATAATCCTCGTATATCTATCGTTCACGTTTACAAGTTTTTGTGAATACAATTCAACTAAATTTAGCAAAATTTCGAATATGAGTTATCACCAGACTGCGGTTTTTTATGGAAAATAATTTCTGTATAAACATTGATTTCTTCCTTCAGTAATTTTAATCCTTTGCACCCAAGTGACGGCTTTGAAACACCTCTAAAAAATTTTATATCGCGTTCAAAAATAATTTTATTAAAATAATTTTATCAAAATATTATCAAAGTTATATTTAAAAATCTGCTGAAGGCATAACTGGTGTATCAGTCGCAAGACTCGATTTCATAAAATGCACCGAGTCTTATAACATGGAAATACTATAGGTCTAAGCACTATTTTGAATATCGCAACGTTGTTTTGTGTCTCGTCTTCTTAATTTTGTCATAAATGCATAAAGTCCGCAGTTTAGTCATCGTCCAAGAAACAATTGCATTTTGATACTACGTATCTGGCGGAACGTCACCTCCAAAAATAAATTATAGACGGCCTCATAGTCCAGCAAGTCTTCGTAAAACCGTGGATCATCCTCGTTGATGGCGTTCCGGAAGTCTCCGAAAAGCAACGGATCCCTCATAGCGTACTCGATCACGGCGCGTTCTTCGTCCCAGTTTTCTTCGATTTGTTCCTTGATGTGCGTGGCAACCAGAGTGGCGTCCTACAATTTACCAGTCCTATCGCAGCTTCGTTTCCTCAAACTCATAATTAATTGCACCGCAAAACACCCATGTCGCACAAAGGGCCTAGCCGATTAAGATGATCAAAATTGCCCTTAAAGGTTTTTCGATGAGTATAATACCATTCGATAGCTGACCGAGAAAAACTCATCTGTGAATAATTTCAACCCTGTAACATGTCCGTGAGGGTAGTTACAGGGTAAAATAGATTGCGCGCTTTTCCGCCTGTTTCCCCCCGTCGATGGTTTTTTAAAATTTTGAAAAAAATGAAAAAGTTATACAAAATGAAAAACTAAAAAAAATCGGAAAATTGAAGATTTCTCGAAAACAAAAATATGGGTTTCTTTTTATGTTAATTCCCTGATAAGGTACTATCACAAGCAGTGCGCTCAATTTCTCTCAGACTTTTCGTCCGGCTGCATCATTGTAAAAAAAAAAAATGAAAACAGAATTTGTCGTCGGTTTTACTGTGAGGAAGAAAGTTGGGTTCACTGCAAGTGTAGGTTAAGTCATTTTGAACGTTATTACATTGAAACAAGCAATTTTTTAACTTAGAAAATCTAGATGAAATAAAAGGATCGTGATGCTATATATTAATCCTTTGCACTCGAAGAATGTAATTTATCCGCGAAATAATATTAACGATTCCAATGCACTATTAAGTGATGTAACGTAGAAAATAATCGTTCTAATTAAAATAGCACTTGGCATAAGATTGTAACGATACAAATTTCATGAAACAACAATTTTCCCCAGAAAGGGGACATCCTAGTGCAAAAGGTTAAAAATAGAGTAGACCTGTTTAAAGTTCTCAATTCTGTTCAAACACAAATCATCTCATTACGTCTTCGTTGATCAGTCGATCGCAGATCACTCTGTTGAACTCGTTCCTCCAAAGCCTTACAATCTGTTTGGTCGTGGGCAGGTAATCTGGATCACTTTGGAGCAAACCAGCGACGATTCTCGATAGATCTCTCATGTTGAAGATGTAGTGGAACTTGCTCGGCGTTGGCAACAGTTCTGTAGTGACTTTCTAATTACATAGAAAGAACAGGTAACCGAAATCGATGATTATAATATCAATTAAGGATATAACAGACTGAGAAGAACCTGGTAGAGAGCCAGCGTTATGTGCACCAGGATTTCGGAGATAGCCCGCACATCTTCCTCGAATATTACCAGATGTCCGTCTAATATACTTCGGTAGATATAGTTCAAAGTTTCCTCTGATGGAATAGTGACGTTATAAACTGAGAACATGGAGATGAATCTGGGATCCACTTCGTTTCTACCGCCTCCGGGCTCACCCATGGCTGCTAAGTAGCCTAGAATAAATTATTTCTTCAGACCCACAAATTAATAATCCATTCTTTTAAGAAAATGATAGTGAAAGCACTCCTATTTTTAGTATCAGTACAGTAAATTCTCCTTAATTGGCGCTCAGATTGTGCATAAAAATGGAACAATTCTTCAACAACAATTCTTCTAGTCTCAGATGAAAAAGTTAAAAAAAAACGCGACTTTCTGATTTTTATCGTTTCAACCAATTTGTAAATTTTGTAAAAGTTTCTAGTAATTGTCTAGTAAACTACTAGTAATTCTGTTATCACAAAAATATTCCAGTAATTTGGTACAATTTTTAGTATGATATTCCGTTTCGAAAAATATTCGAATACTTTCGTGAAACACTGTACAGGAATTTCTCCCTAATTCACGCTCAGATTACGCGTAAAAATGAACAATTTGTGAAGAGCAGAACGATTAATCGAGCCTCGCGCCTCGTTTTTATAGTTGTTGCAATCGGTAACTATAAAAACAAGTAGCAAGCCTCGAATAATCATATCTCCTCTCACTCGTGCAATCTGAGCGCAAATTAGGGAGAAATTACTGTATTCCCAACTTCCCTCGCATTTCTCCTTTGATCATGGCACTTACATAAATCTTTCATGTACATCATGTTAAGATCTTTTCCTCGATCGTAGAATCCTCCCTTCTCGAAGAGAAACTTGAGCAAAGCGATAGGTTGTTGGGTGCCATAAGTGTCTACCAACGGCATGTTCATGTCGTCGATGAAAACTAATAACTTTTTCCCCGGCGGTGGTCCAAATGTCTCCCTGGTTCTCTTCTCCACTACAGCTTCGATATTCTTCTGGACGTCCATCGAGGTCGTTCTCGACGAGAAATTGATCAAAAGTTGATTCTGTCGGTCGTCGGAACATCAAACTTTTATTTAACACATTATAAAGTAAAGAAAAAAGAAAAAAAGCTTCTACTTGGTTCGAGTTTGTTGCAATCTAGCGATGGAATCGCAACAACTTACGTATTTTTCGGTGCCCAAATTCCGAAGGAATTCTTGAATTATGGCAGTTTTCGACGTGCCGGTCTCACCAACGAGAAGCGCGGGTCGATTCAGATCGTTCATCGTTTGAATGAACCAAGTCGTCCGCAGTGTGTCGATGGTCGGAACCAGGATCTCCGAGAAATTTTTCTCTCTGTCGTGGATATATTTGGGAACCAAAAACTTCCATGGTACCCAGATGCCTTTTTCGATGTCCAGATGGTACTCGTACAGCAGTTTGTACGTGACTGGCAAGTATCCTGATCATAAACCAGTAAATACTGAATTTTAACAATTTAACGTAGACATTAATTTTTTTCCTTAATAATTTTAGCGAATTAAAAATAGTGCAACAGTATTTTTCAATTCTTTAAATGCTTCTACTGTGTCGCATTTGATGCACTAATTTTTAAATTCCCGCTAATGATGAAATGCGATACAGTAATTTTTGTAAAATACGGTAAGTTTATTGAACCCACTTGAGTATTTTATTATATTCGACTTACATAAAGATCCATATAATAATGCAAAAATTCTCGTTTTTTCTTTAAATCCCTTCTTTAAATTTATAGTTAAATTTATTCGCTATTCGATATATAAATAACTCCTTATTTATAATTAAAAAAAATAATAATATTGAGATATTTATATATTGAATAGCGAATAAGGAGACATTTAAAGAAAAGATGAGAATTTTTGCAAGAAGCTTCGAAATATTTTCTCCCGCTTTGAATAACCATTTCTTATTCCTCTGAATTTTTAAATTCTGTCTCGGAAAAATGGCATATTTCTTTCTTAGGTGATAATAAATTCACTGCTTCAAACGCATCGATCGTAAATAAACAATTGTAAAACAGTGGAAAATTATAAAGATTGCACCTCATGGGACTAAAACTTTCGCATGCATCTATTCGATTGCAAGTAGAACTTACGCACAGTAGCCGGTTTCTCGGGTGTATCCTGAACGAGCATAAAACCGGCATTTTTCTTCATGTACTCGTCGAACTCGCGCTTGTCTTCCGCAATCAGAGTAGCACCTAATGACCAATAACAGGCTTGTATGTACATCGCTTCAAGAACCTCTGACCTGGTGGTCTGCGGCTCCACCGTCGCGTCTTCTTCTTCTTCAATTTTAGTCGATACGTTGTTTAAAACCGAGAGGAGACCGTCGAACACATAACAGAGTTGAGTTACCTAGAATTGAAAATATACTATCAAATAATAGGAATTTAATTAGTAGCGTCTAATAGCTCGACGTAAAAATTGTGCAAGATATTAGAACGATGCAAGACGAATTGCAAGACATTTTGCTTAAAAACCTAAATTTTAAGCAAATATTTGCTTAAAAACCTAAAAAATCTGTCAAATCTCCAGTCTGATAATTCATCGTCCAATCTCCTTCAAGAGTCTGCAATGATTTAGTAATGCTGACGTAAAATACTTGAAGTTAGGGGAATTAATTGTTATCTAGTTGGTTATATTATTGTAAAATGCATATTTTTATGATTTCTACCAATTTTCCAGGAACTATTTGCAAATTAGTGGTGACTTCTTTAATTTCGATTAGAAAAGTATGATTCTTTGTTAGCATTTTCTTTTCGGTTGAAAGATTAATTCCGTAGTATAGAAAATTATAAACAAGTGTCCATGTTGTTTTCAACTTGAATAACTCTGCTTAACAAATTTAAGACAATGCGATTGTATAGTTTCATATAATGAAGAAAATATTGTCTTTCGATTCAAATAAACATTGTATTGATTAAGCATGTACCATTTACTCGTATGCACTTTTGCCAACGCATTCCAACAAGTAATTCAAATATAAATTTCAAACACGTAAGTAGCTTGCGGATCTATACCCAGATAGCACGCAACGTCTTAAAGACGTCCATTTTAGGTCTGAACATCTCACGACCTAAACTGGACGTCTTTTACACGTGCCGAATGTCTTACAACAGACTACTTTAAGATGTCTTAAAAGACGTCTTGCGCTATCTGGGAATGCATTTATGGTAAATGCAAGTTTGTAAAATCCAAGTAAACCTGATATTATCTACGTTCGCTGCAAGGAATTTTTTAGTTGGCGTAAGAAATTTTGTAACTCGGTAGATTTTCATGAATAATCAATCAATAATATGTACTTATTGTTTATAAATAATTTGTATGAAGATCCGCAGTCTACCTCTTTCACGACATAATTCAGTCATTTCTCCCTAATTCGCGCACAGATTGCTCACAAAAATGGACAATTTGGGAAGAGGAGATACGATTTTTATAGTTACCGATTGCCAACAACTATAATCATATCTCCGCATCCAAAAATTGTCCATTTTTGTGCGCAATCTAAGCGCGAATTAGGGAGAAATTACTGTACTGTAAATTTTCCCTAATTGACGCTCAGATTGTATACAAAAATAGACAATTTGGGAAAAGGAGACATTATCGCTCAGCCCTTGCGGCTCGTTTTTATAGTTACCGATTGTTAACAACTATAGAAATGAGCCGCAAGGTTCGAATAATCTCGTATCTCGTCTTCCCGAATTGTCCATTTTTGTGCGCAATCTGAGCGCGAATTAGGGAGAAGTGACTGCATTTTTTAAGAACGACAAGACTGAATTTATTTAGGCTTTTCTCCATCCTTATACTAATGTAACTTGAATTAACCCTTTGATATACAAATAAAACAGAATTTGATGCGTCCGAAAAATACCATATAATTTGGCTCAACTGTACCAAGTCCCACGGTTCCGATGACAGTAACTCAGAACATATCAGAATTTCGTTTCTCCCCGAGGCCCGATCGCCATAGAGAGCCGAGTTAATTAGGCCATAAAGATCTAATTGTTACCATGTTCAAACCCGTCTGCGGTATGATCATCCTGAGCGGTTTGACCGATTGCATGCCCAGCATGCCGTGTATAATGAGCTGGATTGCGCCGTCTACGTATTTCTCGCGCATTCCGCCCAGCTGCTCCTGATCGGATTGGTTCTTGCCCCGGACCCATTTGTCCATGTAAGGCTCGTAGCCGAGGTTCTTCGGATCCACGTAGACCATGCCAGCTCGTGAGACCGTCGCTGGCGACGCGTACTGCAGATCGCCTACCTTTTGCGACGAGGATTAGTGAAAATCAGGATTCACTCAGCTAATTGGAGAGGAGGTACAAGCAGTTTCCTTCCGATGTGCAATAGGTATACTTGTTCAGACATGTTCAGTGAAAGTAACCGGTGCTCTTTTTCTACTTAGGAATCCATGGATCGCAAGCTACGATCAACCGACCCGTGTTAACGAGATCGACGGAAATACTCGCTCGAGTTACCTCGAACAATAGACTGCAATGGTTCAGCATCCTGATCCTCTCCTGGTTAGCCAGTGTCAGCAATTTGTTGTCGTCCATCACAGAGTTCATGTTCTCGATCCACAGCGCGTCCACGTCGCCGTCGAACAGAATGTATCTCAACTCGTTTGAATCTGTTTCCAGAGGTTTGTTCACTTCGCGGAAGATGCAGCTCAACAAACCGTCCGTCCAGTCTCGAGTTTCTGGGTCAAGCACGCCGTACAACTCGACCACTGTGCATGCCTGGAATTGTAATTTCGATTATTATTCCCGAATTGTTCTTTATATATACGTGGTATGCAGGGAGTCCCAATATTATGGTACTTCCGGGAAAAGAGAGATCCCTGAGGTCATTTGAAGTAATATTTTCCTTAGCGCAAATGCAATCGGCAGTATTGTTTACAAGTTATTAACCAAAAACACTGACCAATAAGAGGCGAGATCAGTTGGCGCGAGGTGGCCGAACCAACAAGCGGTCGAAACCCAGTTCCGCTGATTAGCTCGGCCTCCTAGTGCCAGGCGAGCTCGCCTCTCATTGGTCACTCTATTTCGTTAATAACTCGTAAACAAAGCCGTGGATTGCATTTTCGCTAAGGATCAAATAACTTCAGGAACCCCACATTTCCTGGAAGTATCATAATTTTGGGACACTCTGTATAGCTCAAGAGTATACAGGGTGTCCCACAATTATTTTAACAGCCGAAAATGAGGGGTAGCTGAGGTCATTTGAAGTAACTTTTTCCTTTGCGAAAATGCAATCCGCGGCTTTGTTTACGAGTTATTAACGAAAAACACTGGCCAATGAGAGGTGACGGTGCGAGAGAGAGGGTCCGCGAGAGAGTCCGCAGCACGAGGCTTTGACAGAAGGTCGGGACGGACTCGAGCCGCGTTCGAAGTATTGAACAAGTCACGAAGCGAGAACTTTCCGGATTTTTTTAACTACATAACAGTGATATTTTTAAGAAAAACGCTGTTCACCTTTACTTTAGAACGTCTGAAGAATATTTACTAATTTTTCGGACCAGAAATAATATGAAGTTTAACCGTGACAGCTGTTTTAATTTTCTGGTGTGCATGACACCTCGTGTGTACCATATGAAATTTTTATGCAAGGTGTACAGTGAAGATTAACGAATGATTTGCAAAGCTGATTTAATAATAAATATGGGACGTAAAGGATTTGTTTATTAGAGAGATATGAAAAATATTATCAGTAAGAAACTCACCCATTTAGTTGAGGATGCATTTGCTGACTGAAATTCATGATGTCGAAGGGCACTGACCTTGTACAACGTACAGTTGATCTTTCACTGCACTGTGTAAACTTTTATTAATATATGTTTGGATTTTTCCCGTTCCGCTGCCCAAGCGATCCTTCTTGGTCAACGGTCTAATTTTCTCTGTGTCTCGGCCCGGCTCGTCCCTGCAGGGCCAGCCTCCACCGCATGGCCAGTCCTTATCTCCCAACCTAAACATCCTGGGTTCTTTGAACCCGAATCGGACAAAGCCCCTCTGTGCGTTCCGTTACACTCGGCCAGACTGACCACTTCGTCGTCCTCGACGATACACATGATAATATAGGTATCTCACCTAGGTAACCCATGAATCTATCCTGTAACCCATCAATAAATACAAAAAATTAGTACAGACCACAATTCGTTAACCATACGGTACTTGATCGATTGAGACTACAGACAGCGACGCAGGGTGATCAGGCCCGTCCGACAGTCAGACTCCCATTGATACAAATACCCAGTCAAACAGCACAACCACAACTCATTTGACATGCATAAGCAAAATAGTGACTAAACAAAACTACGGTCGCTAGCCTTGCCAGAGACTGAGACAAAGCTAAGTGAGCGACTGGTCACTTCAACCCCATCAGTCCTGACTCCGACTACCTGTCCCGGCCTCCGCTCGGATATCTTTACCGAGTAGAGTCGACAACTCCCTACTCTAGGATGATCCGAACTCGACCTCATGTCAACGCCTCCGCTCGAATGTCTTTACCAGATAGGGTCGACGACTCCCTACCCTAAGACAATCCGAACTCGGCCTCATGTCATAGCCTCCGCTCGAATATCTTTACCAGATAGGGTCGACGACTCCCTATCCTAGGATAATCCGAACTCGACCTGGGTCCCGGCCTCGCATGCACCCGTCACTCACAAGTAATTCTGACCCGAAATTACTGCTCAGGGTAACATACTCCGACCAAGTGCTACTGCACAGAATCCTGCACTAGGAGCCGCCCATTGCCAACTCACCGTCGTCTATTGGGTGGCATCAAACGTAACCCAAGGTTTCATACTGTCAACAGCGACCACAGTACGACTGTTACGCGACTTCCTCATGTCCCGAAGATCGAGAACCTCATATCGGTCGTTAGGTAGGACTGCAGTCACCTTGAACGGCCCTTTCGCTACAGGCAGTAGCTTTCGGCTTTCCCCTGTCGCTCCATGTTTGGCAGCGACCATCACAACATCTCCTACTGCATACTTCGGAGGTGCATAGCGTTTTGCGTCAAAACGTTTTTTCTGCCTCTCTTGATCCGCATCCGTGGCAGCTTTTGCGGCTCCACGCATTTCCTGCAGATCCAACTGATCCAGCGTATCCTGGATTTCCGCTAATAGTTTGGCCCCTGCCAAACTACGTGGCTTAAATCCAAACAGCAGCTGCGTCGGAGACTTGCGGGTAGTCCTGTTGGTGGTACAATTAATAGCGCTTTGTACCTGCTTCACCTTATCGTCCCACTTATCCTCTGCTTCCCCAGCACAAGTAGCTGCAAGAGAACTCAGCAGAGTACGGTTCAGCCTCTCGCACTGTCCATTTGCCCGTGGTGTAGCCACCGCATTCAATACATGTTTCATGCCATGTTCAACGCAAAAAGCTTCGAATGATTTTGCGGTGAAAGCCGACCCCCTGTCGGTAATGACTCGAGACGGTACCCCAAAAATTGCGATTACTTGGCTCAGCACGCGTAAGACATTCTTGGATGAAGTGTCACGAACAGGCTCAAGTATACAGAATTTAGTGAATCCATCAATGACCGTTAAAACCTGGGTATTCCTTTTTTGACTACGAACAAAAGGCCCAACGTGGTCAAGATGCACGGTGTGGAATGGCACAGCTATTTTTTCTATTGGATGTAATAATCCTGGCTTTTTCCCACCGGGATTCTTATAATATAAACAATTTAGGCACGCTTTAACATACTTTGTGACGAACCTTCTCATCCCCTTGAACCAATAATGTTCCCGCACTTTTTCTAACGTTCCATCGACCGCGAAATGCCCTTGTTCATCGTGACAATATCTTACTACCTGAAATCGAGACATACTAGGTACAACCCATTTATTACCCCTTTCAGTTTTTCGAAACAGGACTCCTTTTTTAAGTATATACTTGTCGAAGTACTGCTTAGTCTCCGGCTGTATATCCTTCGACTCGAGAATTTTCCGGACCACTTCGAGACTGGGATCCTGCAACTGAGCGACCTTGATCCACTCTGCCTCAGTGATATCAATTGCGCAACATTCTACAGGATTCCGACTCAAATAGTCTACATGAGCCAACTTAGTGCCCGGGCGATAGACAATATCGAACGTGAAGTCCTGCATGTATATCCACCAGCGAGCTACCCGGGGCTGAATGTCTTTCTTAGCTGCAGTGGCCCTCACAGCACTACAATCTGTTACTATCGTGAATTTAATGCCTAGAAGATAAACCCTGAACGTTTTCAAAGCTACCACTACTGCTAAGGTCTCTAAGTCGTACGAATGATATCTCTGCTCCTCGACCGTAGTTTTTCGGCTGAAATATGCTACTACACGATTTTCCCCGCCATGTTTCTGAAATAATATTGCACCCAGACCAATCGCGCTCGCATCAGTGTGAACCTCTGTAGTCAAAGATGGACTGTAGATTGCCAACACTGGCCTATCGACCAAAATCCGTTTTACCTCTTTAACAACTTCAGATTCTTTCGTTCCCCATTCCCAGGGCACGTTCTTGCGCAACAACTTTGTTAACGGAGCAACCTTGCAGGCAAAATTCCGAATGAATCTACGGAAGTAACCAGCGAGGCCCAAAAATTGTCGAACCTCCTTCACATTCCGTGGTTCGGCAGCTCTTGAAACCGCCTCTATCTTATACAACCCCGGTCGCACTCCCTCCTCCGAAATCTCGCGACCCAGATAATCAATCTTACATTGGAAAAACTTGCACTTAGCCAAATTTAATGTTAAATTGTTCGTGCCCAAAGCCTGCAAGACTGCTTTTAGTTGTTCATATGCCTCCTCCAAACCCTCGGATGCTATTAATACATCATCGATGTATACCAGAGCTAGTTCTTTCACTACCCTTTTTATCATCGCCTGAAAAACTGAAGGAGCATTAACCAAGCCAAACGGCATACGCAAAAACTCCCACTGTCCATCTGGGGTAACGAACGCCGTCTTCTCTATCGAATCGGGATGTATAGGCAATTGATAAAATCCTGATTTCAAATCGAGAGACGTAAATACTTTCTTCCCGAATAGTTGATCAATCTGATCCTCAATAATTGGCAACGGAAACTTCATAAGTTTGGTCTTTCGGTTCAAAGCCCGATAGTCTATTGCCATACGCGTGTCTCCAGTTTTCTTTTTTACGAGTACTACCGGACTAGCGTAGGGCGACGTACTCGGCCGAATGATACCGTTCATTTCCAATTCCTCTACTATGTTACGAACTATTTCCTTATCGGCCTGCGAGAGACGATAAGGTTTATGAAAGACCGGTTCATCATCTAATAATTCAATTTTTAGTTCCGTTACCGAGGTCCGACCTAATTCGTTATAATTTAACGCTACACAATTTCGATATTCGTTTAATAACTCCAATAATCGACTTTTATCTCCAACACTACTATCGCAGCAGATATCTGTCTCCACTATCGGTCTTCTTTCCTCATAACTAGTCATGTTTACCTCCAACACTTCTCTGCGATAATCACCACATGTGAACGTAACACCCGAAGAATCGGTTATCGCTCGGGTCCCCGCTTTGTTTAATACATCTCTGCCGATAATAATTTCTTTTGACAATTGATCGTCCGCTACGACCAACACCCTAACTTTAAACGGTATATTGTCAACAAATATATTGATTTTAGAGCGTCCAATGGGGACCACTTCCGAATTATTGAAACCGGACAACACCTTATTGGTGTCTTTCAACGTCAAATTTAACTGGCGTGCTAAGCTTTCCCGAATTATCGAACATTCGCTCCCTAAATCAATCGTGCATGTTTTCTCCATAGACTCTACCACACATTTCTTCAAAGATTTAGCCAAAGGATCGACCTTCACCTCTAATGCTTGAGCCCGATGGTTCCCGATGTTTTCGCCCGACACCGATGCCCCTTCCTTGTCTAGTCATGCTCTCTCACTCTTTCCTTTTCCTGCGTTTTCCATACGTAGCTTCCTATAGCATTTACTGTCTGTATGGCCCGAAATACCACAATACCCACATTTCACATCAGTTCTACCTTTTGCTAAAGCACCATTTCCACCTGTTCCCACGGAATTTCTTACCCCCGCGTCCTTGCCAATATCTGTCGTTCTTTTTATATCTAGTGGACAATTATACTTTATATGCCCCTTTTTCCCACAGTGAAAGCATACACCCGATTCGACTCGTCTCGCTTTATTCCATATACCTTCCCGGTCAGAGAAATCTCTTTTCCCTTTGGTAACATTCGATCTATTGGATAGTTCAATCGTAAGCGAATCTAAACAGTTCGTTAGTTCCGGAATTGTTTTTTTCTTCGCTACCGTTAGATTCATCCTAATATGGTCGTCATGAATGCCATACACCACGCACTCAACTAATTTCTCTTCTGGTACGACCAGATTTAGTTTGTTAATTTTTTTTAATTTCTCGAAACAATATGCCTGCAAACTTTGCCCCGGCACACTTTTGTACCCGGCTGCAACTTCTAATAGTTTGCCAAAATTCTCCTCCCCAGCAAATTGGCTGCTAATCAGTTCCGAAAACACGTCCCACACCAACGGAGGACTCGTAAGGCTATCGTACCACTGTTTGGCAATCCCTTGCAATTTACCTACCGCGTAAAAAACCTTATCTGTCCCCTCCCAATTGCAAACTACTGCTAATTCATTAATTTTTCGCAGCCATTCCAACACCGACGCGTCTCTAACCTCGGGATCAAAACCCGGAATGATCTTATCATTCGCGACCTGCTTAGCACGTTTAGAGCCTGCTCGAATAGCGTCTGTCAGAGCTGCCGTCAATCTCGCAAAATCGGACTCACCAATCCCCGAGGTACCGTCACCCATACTCGAGCTTCTTCCTCCGTCCGATCGTCCTTCTCTGGATCGGTTCCTGTGGGTGGATGGCTGTGGCCTCGTAACCGAGTCCCTACGTTTTTCCATTCTCCGTGAACTCCGAGACCGCTGCCTATGATGTCGACTCGATTTTCGGACTCGCTCTCGTTCGCAGCTGTCCGGCGACTCTGATCGTCTCTTACAGACTTTCTTCGACATCTCCACCACTTCGTCAAATTCACTTATTATTCACTCGAAGACGACTTTCGAATAATCAGGTCGACACCCAACACGCGAGTGTATCCCACTTCTGAACTGTAAACTTTTATTAATATATGTTTGGATTTTTCCCGTTCCGCTGCCCAAGCGATCCTTCTTGGTCAACGGTCTAATTTTCTCTGTGTCTCGGCCCGGCTCGTCCCTGCAGGGCCAGCCTCCACCGCATGGCCAGTCCTTATCTCCCAACCTAAACATCCTGGGTTCTTTGAACCCGAATCGGACAAAGCCCCTCTGTGCGTTCCGTTACAACTGTCACTAAACACTGATCACTTAATTAATCACTGATAATCCGAATCACTTGTGGATATTTAAGAAAGATCACTGAGACTCGTTCGCGGATAATCGTTTATTCGACGCGTTCGTTCGGAAGTCGACGTTTCACTGCCAAAAAATCGAGGCCTCGACCGTGGGCCCTTGTCGTTCGTCTTTCGGCCGTCCGAGGAAATAACAGCCGATACTATTTTCTTCGAAGCGCAGGGTACCGCCAAATGAAATAAACAAGATATGCCGAGACGTAAACTGTGTCCGACCCGCTGTCACCCTGCGCTCTTAGAACGTAATTAATGGCCGTGCGAAGAAAATGGTATCGAGTGTCATTTCCTCGGACGGCCGAACGAAGAACAACAAGGACCCACAGTCAAGGCCTGAATTTTTCGGCAGTGAAACGTCGACTTCCGAACGAACGCGTCGAATAAACGATTATCCGCGAACGAGTCTCAGTGATCTTTCTTAAATATCCACAAGTGATTCGGATTATCAGTGATTAAATAACTGATCAGTGTTTAGTGACAGTGCAGTGTAAGTGAACTTCGCAAATAACCATAGCAGAGGTTCCACCGACAGTATCCCTCGAATGTTGCGGTCATCGACCTGGGATCAGCTGTTCGTTGTACGAGGTCAGTACGTACGAGTCAGCAAATGCATCCTCAACTAAATGGGTGAGTTTCTTATCGATAATATTTTTCATATTTCTCTAAAAAACAAATCCTTTACGTACCTTAACGCGATTATTTATTATTAAATCAGCTTTGCGAATCATTCGTTGAATTCTGTTCGTACACGGAATTATTTAAATTAAAATATCATTTACGAACTTTGTTAATCTTCACTGTACACCTTGCATAAAAATTTCATATGGTACACATAAGGTGTCATGCACACCAGAAAATTAAAACGACTGTCACGGTTAAACTACATATTATTTCGAGTCCGAAAAATTAGTGAATATTCTTCAGACGTTCTAAAGTAAAGGTGAACAGCGTTTTTCTTAAAAATATCACTGTTATGTAGTTAAAAAAATCCGGAAAGTTCTCGCTTCGTGACTTGTTCAATACTTCGAACGCGGCTCGAGCCCGTCCCGACCTTCTGTCAAAGCCTCGTGCTGCGGACTCTCTCGCGGACCCTCTCTCTCGCACCGTCACCTCTCATTGGCCAGTGTTTTTCGTTAATAACTCGTAAACAAAGCCGCGGATTGCATTTTCGCAAAGGAAAAAGTTACTTCAAATGACCTCAGCTACCCCTCATTTTCGGCTGTTAAAATAATTGTGGGACACCCTGTATAGATAAAGTATATAGAGTATACAGAACATATACGTATACATAGAATATATAGCTCAACGATTATACTTTTGGATTCAAGGTGTAGAGTTTCGTTGGTCTGCCCAGATGAGTCTGAGCTCTGCAAAGAGTGTTGATCACAACCGTCTTGCCACCTCCGGTGGGCCCCACCACCATCGTCGAGTGTCTGGTCATCATGACTTCGTACAATTGAATTACTTTATCGATCTGGTGAACAAGATTGATAAATACGTTTGATTCAATGCGGACCCTTCCGAGCTTATCCCGATTCCTCGTTGAACTTTCACGACTTACGCTAACATTTGGAACGTGAAAGTCTTTTTTAGGCTTTTGTTAGTTTTTTAGAAATTATCTGGATGTTTGATATGATCGAAGACCACCTGGATCTTTAATTCGATCGAAGACCAGCTGGATTTTTGATATGATCGAAGACTATCTGGATTTTTAATATAACATCTCTCCGAGCTCGTCTCTCATTGGTCAGTGTTTTTTGTGAGTAAGTCGTGAACGATGCCACGGAGAAAGTTTTTGTAAAAAAAATGTTATTTCGAATGATATTAGGAACCCTTCATTTCCCGGAAGTACCATAATTTTGGTACATCCTGTATAGTCGAGAATAAATTATATGTGAACAGTTTTTAAGAGGATATAACTTTTTAAAAATTTGATGAGGACTAGTTTGCTAGACAAGTTTACTAGAATAGTTTACTAGTTTACTAGATAATGTATAAACAATTTCTACGATAATAGCAATTGAGTGGAGTGATAACCAGAATATAAAAAGACATAGATGAAACAGTTTAGAAACGGGATTTTTTTAATTCTTTTTTGTCATTCTCCCAAATTGCTTATTTTTTGCAAAATTTTGTTTATGCACTGTTCGGCAAGCTAGTTATTTTAATATCTCAAAAACATTCAAATCGCACGGTCTAATTTTATAAAAGTTATTTCGTTTTAAAAGATGTCCATGTATACAGAGTGTTCCAAAAATGTCTCGTAATCCGAAAATGGAGGGGTTCTTGAGGTCATGCCTCGGAAGTACCATAATTTTGGAACATCCTGTATAAGTCACCTACCTGATCATCCAATACAGAATAACCATGCTCCTCGAGAACCGTGTTAACAGCTTCATTCAGATCAGCATAGTGGACTCTTGGACAGGAGAGATCAGGAAATAGATCCGCGATTAGCCCAAGGAACAGTGGAACGTCGTCATAAATGAATTTCGGCAGGTTCATGTCCCTCAGCGCTCTCATGAGCACTACGTTCTCCTCAAGGTCACCGGAAGTCCTCTTCAACTGACCCGCCATGTTCAGTACCGACTTGAGGGCTCTCAGACCGAAATCATAATGATTCTGCTTACTCAGCTGTTCCCGCGCCAAATTATACAGCACGGTCATCTTCTTAGCCAGAACTTTAGCGGTCAAAAAGCCGGAGCTGAAGAGCTTTATCTGGCAAATCAGCTCGTTGTCCGGAACTATACACACCACAGGCCTGAACAGCGCTTTCACTGACTCCGGTAGTTCCGTACGGCCGGCGTAACCGGGATTCATCGTGATAAATATGCCCACTTTCGAGTCGAGAACTATATCTTGGCCTTCGAACTAACAGAAAACATAACCGATCATAGTTTAATTAATTTAAATACTAATAATAATGTAAGTACTTTTCTTCAGGCGAACGTTAACATATAGAAGATTAATCGTAATTAACCGTAAAAAGATGAAGTCTTTTGCCGGTATTTTTCATTTTTACTGATTGTCTGGTAGTTTGTTGAAGATTAGGGACGATAAAAATGAACAATATGTATAATTTTGGTTTTCATGGTTTTGGTAAAACGCCTTTTCGATACAAATAGTTTAAATGTATTTGGAAGAAGTGACCAAAATAAATTCGATGTGGCCTCCTTTATTCGGCATTGCGACAGATTATACTACAGGGTGTCCCATAGTTATGTTAACATCTGGAAACGGGTGATTCCTGAAGTCATTCGAAGTAACTTTTTCCTTAGCGAAAATGCGATCCGCGGCTTTGTTTACGAGTTATTAACGAAAAACAGTGACCAATGAAAGGCGAGCTCATCTAGCGCTACGCGGCCGAGCCAATCGGCGGAACTGGGCTTTGTCCGCTCGGCCGCCTCGCGTCAGCCAAGTTCGCCACTCATTGGTCACTGTTTTTCGTGAATAACTCGTAATCGAAGCCGCGGATTGAATTTTCGCTAAGGAGAAAGTTACTTCGAATGATCTCAGGAATCCTTCATTTCCCGGAAATATCATAATTTTAAGATATACCCTGTATAGCGTTTTACCGATCACTATTTATGAATATCTCGTTGTCGATGTTTAAAATAGTCAAGTGAAACAGTAAGATAAATAATTGTATGGAAATAAATAAGTAAATAATTTTATAGAAATAAATGAATAAATAATTTTACAGAATTCGAAACAAAAGAAATCTTCAATCGTTTTAGAGTTCATTTTATGATATACTGTATCTCCTCCATATCATCTGATTTTGGCAGACTTCTTAGCATAGTACAGTAAATGATTCCCTAATTGACGCTCAGCTAGTACACAAAAATGAACATTTTCGAAAGAGGAGATACGATTATTCGAGCCTTGCGGCTGGTTCTTCTAGTTACCGATTGTCAACAACTATAAAAACGAGCCGAAAGACTGGAATAATCGTACCTCCTCTTCCCAAATTGTCCATTTTTGTTTCCAAGTTGAGCGTTTTATTTATTAGGGTGAATTTATAACGTTTCTGGCACGTGCGATGAACGGGAGTGATATAACCGAAGGGATCGAGTTCTCACGATATATATGCACGCGTGAAATGATAATAATTCCCTCACTGTCTTGTGTCGCACCAACAAGTTGACAATGTATGCAAAGATGAAACGCCTCGATAGTTGCGCGACGTTACGGATGAATGATATTAACGACCACGTTTAGAAAAGGAAATCGCCTACCCTGAATCTGGTCGCCTTCACTTGCAGAGCAGAACGTATTGTTTGCAGCTGAGTGGAAATTACAGAAAGTACAGATATATCGATACGGTTGAATTCGTCGAAGCATCCCCACGCGCCGCATTGTGCCAGCCCACTCAAAGTCTTCCCTATCGCCACGTAATCCATTCCTTCGCCGCAATTCGTGACGATACAGAGGAGCCCTAGAGCTTTCGCCAAGTCCTTGGTAGTCTCTGTCTTTCCAGTTCCAGCGGGACCTAATAGCATTCAATTATTTATGCGAAATTTCAGCTTTTGAATGATACAACTATCGTTGTTTCAGCGTCACGAACTTTACTATCGGAATTTGCTGCTAATCGAGTATAATCTTACTTCTACTATGTACAATTAATGTACAGAATGATATCACCCGAAATCCATTATTTTTAATAACACGAGAAAATGTGTAAGAAGAAAGACGTTGCTTCAGTGGTGCAATTATTGTGACAGATTTTTCTTATCAAGATCATACTTTCTGATACTTTAGGGTCGTCGTCGTTTACTTTAACGCTTTGATTACTACGGCATCCATACGCAAGCAACAGAATTAGCTGCCCGATAATGAATTTTGTACAACAATCTATTATATCTTCCTAATTTGACAAAGCAAATTCATATCGTAAAGATACATTCATGAGTTATTTATTCAATTTACATGTTACTTTCGGCAAATGTTACAATAAAACTTGTTAAAAATCAGAATAAATGTCTTATTGTTACCTTTATAAACTGATATAAAACAGCTGTTTTTTGTGCTCCGTAAATCTAGTGTTAAATGTAATTGTTAAATATTTTAAATATTTATTCAACTAAATAAAATACTTTAATTTTATGAAATTTTTGTCGTTGATGTCGTCACAGTCAGATCGTAGGTCGACATATTATGCATAGTTGAAATAAAATGAAATTGTGAAATAAGAGTAATCAAGGTAAGCTATCGTGTCATTTAAAACAATAGAGTTATTTCAGATGACTCATCCGGTATATTCTATGTATACGCGCTCTAGGTCAACACCTTATCGTTAAATCGTGTCTATTCTTATTCACCTGCTGGTGCTCCACCCAAGTGCATAGAAAGTGCCTGAGTGATCGTCAAGTAGATCCTGTCGGTCAAAGGTGTGACTACCAGCCTGCCATTCAAACCCATGTATTCGTATCCATACTCGAACGTTCCCGTGCACTGATTCATCCAGATATTATCCAGATCATGGACCCAATAAAACCTCAATTGCCTTTCCCACTCGAAGTCCATAGGATCCATGACACTATCCCTAACAAAGCCTTCGATGATGTCTTTTAAGTGAACATCGATCGTCAGTATCGTGTCGAATTTCTTTCTGTCATTGTTCGTCAATGTATCGCCACCCATGAGCATTACAACTTCGTTCAGCTGATTGTTAAGTTGTTTCAAATACTGGAAGAACCAATGTTAACCTGATAATTGGACATTTTATGGTTAAAAATTGTCTCGAAATGTTTGCTGTTCATTAACTCTTTGGAGCACGGTGGGATTAAAAATATTTAATCTTTTTGATGCACGGTAATGCTGCATGACGGTTGGGTCTTTTTAGACCCCACCTCGAAATATTGCAATAGCTGCATGCGCATTCGTGAACCCATGTGGCACGGTGGGACTATTTGAGTCCCACCTTATAACAACAAATTGAATTTATTTGTTATTATTTTTTTATGTTTTTATATTATGCGATCCCTTTGTTAATAAAAATATACGAATTTTGTTTAATTTAAAAGGTAACTTTCGGTGCAATGGGTGCATGGGTATATTTTATTTTCTGAAATCCTCTGCTCCAAAGAGTTAAGCTATTTTTTGTCTTCATTAATTCAATGAAAAATATTAGTTCAATTTGAAAGAGTAATTCAGTTTAAAATATTAATTCAATTTGAAAGAGTAATACAATTTAAAATATTAATTTAATTTGAAAGAGTAATTCAATTTAAGATATTAATTCAATTTGAAAGAGTAATTCAATTTAAAATATTAATTCAATCTAAAATATTAATTCAACTTAAAACATTAAACTGTTCTATCTGATAGCATCTATCTGATAGTTCTAATCTGTTAAATAATTAGTTTCAAGGTATGTACCTGTTTCATGGCGTGTTTGTCTCCCTGGGAAATTTTCACAAACACGTTTTCCACTTCAGCGGTCCACCATATTTGATCTGCCGCAAGGATCATCATCCCTTGAAAATCAAACATCCACTCCGTCCTAGGTCGTCTCACCTAAAAAACGCTCTTTCGTCTTAATATTACTGCTCACAATTACAAACAAGACTAAACAAGTCCTTAGATCAAATAAATCATTTCTTTAATTATTAATTAATTAATTTAATTATTTATATAATAATAAATACAATTTTTTTTTATTTTCTAGATTTACTAGACTTTCTATTTTCAACACATAAATCTCTAGACTTTTTCTTTGGTTCGCATCTTTACACGTTCTGTTCTCTTTTAAACAAATGAAATTATAATCCGTATTTTTACTTTTTTAATGAGCAGAAATCGTTATAGCTGCCTATTCTATTCCTATGTTATAAGTCTGAAATAATTGATTTCTTTGTATTTTCTTTCGAAACATAAATCATAATTGATATTTTATACCTCGACAAATAATATACGAAAAATGATTTAAATTCTTATTGAAAATAATATCTTCTACAGGATATAATGTATGTAAAAAAGAATTCCATAATTTGGTTTCCACACAGAGTTTTAATCCTCTGCTTTACTTTTTTTATTGATTCATTGTACAATAAAAGAGCATGACCAAATCAGAAATTAAGTAAATCATCCTCGATTAATTTGAACGTTTTAATGTTTTCAATAGATTGCAAAACGGAAAATTGTCGGCAAATTCTCATCCTCATACGTCATTTTTCAAAACTTGGAATTAAATAGAAATTTCCATCGTCGACTAAAATATTATTAAAAGGCTATCAAACCTTGATAATTCGTATGCTTGCTTGCACTTTAAAAAACCTGCACGTGCTAAAAATTTGTGAAGAACCACAATCTAGATATTACCTTCCCGTAATTGTAGACTGCTTTCTTCGTCAAATACCGATTCGATTTCTTCATTTCCTCGGTCGCAACCACCATCCATTCCTCGATCTTCCCCTCGGCTAGCGGAGGATACCGGAAGTCCATCACCTCTTTCTCGCAGGAGATCAACGCAGTGACTAATACCCGCTCCATATTGTTCGTCTCGAACCGAAACTTGTCCAGATTATCGAACATCTTGCCGACGTGCTCTTGAATCGCAGTCGGAACGCCGCTGCCGAGGATGCTCAGCAGCTCGTCGTCACTGAGGAATATGAATCGCGGAAACACGGCCCGCTTCGAGTTCAAATAGTCCGTGAGAGACTTCTGACACTTGTCCAGACCGTAAATCATTGCCTCGAATTCTTCTCTCCGACCTTGAAGAGAAACGAACCAGTTTACTAACTACTTCGGTGTGTTAAGTTTCTTTAGAGGTTCGAAACTACTCTGTCACACGTACAGTAAATTCTCCCTAATTTTCTTTTAGATCCTAAACAAAAGTGGACAATTTGGAAAGAGGAGTTTATTTACAGTTACCGATTGTCAACAACTATAAAAACGAGATTCAAGACTCGAAGCTCTCCTCTTCCCAAATTGTCCATTTTTTTGTGCACAACTGAACGCGAATTAGGGAAAAATTACTGTAGATCGTAGATTTTATGGATTTATGACGTAATGAGTAGCTGCAATTTGAAATAGTAGAACGATTAAAGGGACTGAGGAATACCGAAGTATCACTTTCAAACTTCGAAAATGATTAAAGAAAGTAGAAAACTCCTAAGTGATCTCTATATTTTCTGATGGATGCGATCAAAATCAAAATCTTTTCATTTATTTGTGCTATGTTGCGCTGCTTATGAGCTTATATTTGTGCTATTTCAGTTTCCTATTTCATGCAAAAATATGTAAAATGAATTATAGCTCGTGATATAATCAAATCAAATAATAGTTCGTTAGTAACTACAGTAATTTCTCCCTAATTCGCGCTTAGATTGCACACAAAAATGGACAATTCGGGAAGTGGAGATACGATTATTCGAGCCTTGCGGCTTATGATAATGTCTCCTTTTCCTAAATTGTCCATTTTTGTATACAATCTAAGCGCCAATTAGAGGAAATGTATAGTACAATAATTTCTCCCTAATTCGCACTCAGATTGAGCACAAAAATGAACAATTTGGAAAGTGGAGATACGATCATTCGAGCCTCGTTGCTCGTTTTTATAGTTGTTGACAATCGGTAACTATAAAAACAAGCCGTGAAGCTCGAATGATCGTATCTCCTCCTCCCAAATTGCCCATTTTTGTTTACATGATGAGAGTCAATTGGAGAGAATTTACTGTATTGAGAATACCATTAACTGACTTCGAATAATGAACGCAAATAAAGAAATAGTGATTAAATTATTTTTGCAAAACTTATTGCTCAAGTTCGAAACGTTCGAGTTATTCTTCAAGTTGGTAAAAATCTGTTTTACCTTCAATTGTGCAACATTCAAGAACGTTCAGCCTCTTCGAGGTGTCGTTCATGGTTTTTCGAAATAATTTGTCGATCTCGTCGAACTTCTTCGCCTCGTCCGGCAGTTGCAATCGAATATCGCCGCCCACGAAAATCCCTTCGAGGTACAACCATTTCTTCTGCAGCTGTGTCCATAACTCAAGCACCTCGGATATCGTGTGCATGATGTTCTCCCATTTCTGCACGGTGGTGAGAAAAGGACCGATGAACTGGGAGGCCGCCATGCCGTTCACGTTCATCATGTTGTCTTCGAGAACCTGATTCAGCTCATCGATGGGCCCCAAGATGAATCCACGGTCCTCGGTTCCTGCAGAAAATTAATTTGTTCGCGTCAATTTTTCTGAAAAGCGAAACTGTAATTTGAATTGTGCCGTTTTAATAGACAAATCATTCGTTAAAACTGCACTCGGGTCCATTTGGACCCAGAATATAAGTATTGTTATTTGACTAAATCGTCTTTGACAATTTCAAATTTTCATATGTTAAAAAATCTAAAGTGTCTAGAAGTACATACCTCAAATATTTTTTGAAAAAATGAATGCAAATAAAAAATCGTAAATATTAGATTTTCACATGTTTCATTAAGGATTATAGAAAATCTAACGTGCCTAGAAGGAGCAACCAATTTATTAAAAAAATGAATACAACAAAATTATAAATATTAGATTTTTACATGTTTCGTTAAGATTTTTAAATGATCCGATATTAAATGAATAAAATTATAAATGATCCGAAGCATACTCGGTTATATTTTTGTTAGAAAGATCCGCCGTTCGAGAGTTAATTCAGTGTTAATAATCTCGATGCAGTTGGACCTGGTTGAAACGAAATTTCTTCATTCAATCGAACATGGTTTTCATTTTTTTCAGGAAAATTGCTATTCATTTTGTCTGCGGTTTCTGTCCTTTTTTGGAAAGTCGATTACGGATACATGAAATTATGCAACTGACTGCGGTCCAGTGACTAGTCTACCTTTATAGTGTTTCACGACAGTGAATTGCATATTCTTCCAGACCTCGGCCAGGTCTTTTAAACCTTTCTCTATGGAGAGTTCTTTCACGGCGTTCCTTACAATCTCTTTGGCGATGTCTTGATACTTTCCCAGCTCCATCGCGAACATGTTCTCCAGAGTGAACCTTTCAAACGGAATTCCAAAATGGGACAATTAATCTCGATTAGTCTCTGTCAAATGCTCGTGCAAGTAACTCACCCCTTCAATAGCTTTATCTCGTTCACTTCCATGATCTAAATACTTTCTAACTTTTGTTTTCTAAATATGATTTATAAATCTGTGTCGATGATAGTCTATAAATTCGCGTTGCTAACTATCTAGAAAATGTACACCACAAATAAATTGTTAACTTGTGAGAAATATCAATAAAAAAAATTTCGATTATTTCATTCTTCGCTCAACATTGTAGAATTTAAAATACCGGTACATGTTGTCGGAAAAATTAAATAGGAATTTAAATGAAACAAATAAATAATATGCACATGATAAGAAAAAATCGTAAATGATGTACTAAAAACTAGAAGATTCTCTTCATCTAGAAGAGAAGGTATCTAGTTATTAGCAAGAAAGTTTTCCTGCGTTTCACAATAAAGATTTAGTAAACCTGTCTAAAGAAAATCAAATCACTGGCACTGATCACAGGTCCTGCAGATTGTCGCACTAATTGCCCTGAAGTTACACTTACTCGATCTTGTTTCAAAGCAGAAACTGTCACTCATATTCCACGGAAATTAAATTGTCGTTCGTTCATAGCCAAATTAAACTGCCACTCGAATCAACGACATTAAATAACCTGTCACTTATTTTTATCGAAATTGAATTAACGATCAGTCGCTCCGAGGTGATCTCAATTAACGTTCAAGGCAATTTCGTTTATCGTTTAGTGGTCATCGCACCTGTCGGGGTCCATATCGAAATACTGTCCGGTCTTCTTCATCAAGTCCTTCCAGTGTCTCTCGCGCATAGCTTCGTTCTTCAGCTCGATGAACAAAGGCACCGAGTTCTTGAAATTCTTCATATTTGCGTCCAAAGTTTGACCAATCTCGAACTTCCTGATGAACTCGGGAAACTTCCGGAACTCTCTGATAAAATGATCCATGCCGTCTATCAAAAGCTGAGGATTCAGGTTCACCCAAAGCATCTCGGCCCACTGGTCCCTAGCTTTCCTCTGCTCCTTGTACAAGGTGTACAACTGTTCCATGCCCTCGAAGTCCTTTTTCACATCCAGGAAAACCGAGTAATTGGTCGCTGGTAGGTCGAACAGCAGCTCAGATTTGGTCATCGCCTGTCTTCTTTCCTCCAACTTCGCAATCTTCTTTCCGTACTCCTGTCAAAAATTTCGAAAATATTCGGTTACATAAATCGGTTTTTTAAAACTTTTTAAATTTTAAATCTTCTTATATCAAAAGTATTATTCCCAAGACGACGTTGTTTGGATTTTTAAAAAATGGAAAGCGATTAAAGCACCAAAAATGAATGAAAAAAACTAGAACTACTGAACTTTTGAATTTAGAATTAGACTTTTGAATTAGAACTACTAAAACTATTGAATTTTTCAATTTATCAAATATCAAATATCAAGTAAAATATATCTTATATATATAAAATAAGAAACAATAAAGTGAACAAAATCTACATAAAATGTAAATTATGTATTTTGCCCATGATAGTCTATAAGACTATCTCATAAGTCCGCCACTTTTTAATCAAATCATTAAATTAATTGTCACATATTAATCCTGGATTTTAATACCGACTTTTAAACCCACTTTTGATGGCCAAACAAATCGTATGTGGCTCAGGAATATTATACGAGGCTCGGGAAGATGCTACTTCGAAGATTGAACACGAGATGCTGGAGAATGCCAAATAAAATATGTAAAATAAAATGCGTTATCTTGGCAACTAATTTGCAAACGCACCTCCATTTTCTTGAGACCATGTTCCAAATTTTCGCCGACACTGCCGGGACCATTCTCCCGGAAGTCATCGGCGAATTCCTGGAGCTCCGCCAAAAAGTTGCCTATTTGTTCCACGGTCATGTCTGAGAACCTATCGGAAGTGCTCTCGAGAGTCGAAGCTCTGTAGAGAGCGCCAAGGTACAGCGATTCCCAATCACGTTGCAGCTCGTACGCCACGCGTTCGTGTTCCTCTGGGAACGATATATCATGGCTGCGAAACGTTTTGAAGGTTTCCTGAAGTCAATTTTGTTATTCGGCTTTAAAACATCTCCATTACATTCCCGCGATTGTTTTACTTTACGTTCGATCGGTGCAGAAGAAACACCGAACTTTTGTTTAATCGCTAGGTTCTTCTATCGGTTTTGCTACTACAATAAATTCACCTTAATTGCCGTTCAGTTTGGAAACAAAAATGGACAATTTGGGAAGAAGAGACACGATTATTCGAGCCTTGCGACTCGATAAAATCGAATAACTTTATAATTACCGATTGTCAAAAACTATAAAAACGAGCCGAAAGACTGAAATAATCGTACCTCCTCTTCGCAAATTGTCCATTTTTGTTTCTAAGCTGTGCGTTAATTAGGGAGAATTTACATTATTTTGTTTCTTGCATTAGCTTGCATTAGCTCTTGCAATGTCACTCAACAGAACTATTATAATCTTTCCGTGTTAATTTTTCTACATATTGTTTAAATTACTTCTTAGAGGTCAACGTTGATCTGCTTCTCGGACCTAATACAAAAAGCTAATGATTTTAACTGCCTACTAAAGCATTAGAATTTCAATGGAACGTTTACGACACTGCGTCGAACTGACCCATGTCCCAATCCATTAACACGTTAATTGCCGCGTGTCAACTTCAAAAATTTATTACAATATCAAAGACATTTAATTAATTAAACCGAAACTAGAACTTAGAATCTTTTGTATTCTAATAATTCTAGTAACATTCAGTTTGTTCAATATATTGCAATAAAAATGAATTACAAAATACTGTTGAAATTAGCGTCACCCATATGTGACCAACACCCAACTCAAGGTATTAAAAAAGTGACATTTTCTTGACGAAGTAAAATTTTGCTGTTTTCTAAGTAACTTCTGGTAGATATACATAGATTCAGCCAATATACTCGCATAATTTTCTCATAAGAACTTAGCAGATACGCTACAAACATCATCAACAACTTAAATAAAACTTTCGACGACGACACTATGAACGAAACGAAAGTTGCTTTGCAAAATTACGCTCCGGTGATTTTTCTTTGGTAATCGTGATTTACCGCAAACGGTTGTAATAATCATTCGACAGTAGCGCATCATCTTTCTACGATGGCATGATCAAAAAGATAGACAATTGGTACCATATTTATTTACGGGTGTCTTGTTATTTAAAAAATATATAACGGGTATCTTGTTATTTAAATGATGATCTGACATTTCATATGCACCGACCTAATAGGAAAAGGAATAAAAATTGAGCAACGTGTTCAAACGCAACGCATGACAGTACCTGATAAGTCTTGAATCGGACCTCGGCTTTTATAGCAGTCTTCTTAATGTCCGATATTGCCTGCATAACGGATGTGAAACGATCCAATCCAGTGATCACCAGCTCGACCTCCGTTCGAAAGGCATCAATGATCGACTTTAGATCGTTCATCCCCTCGATAGTTTGTGCGAGTAAATAATTTCCCAAGATCTGTTTCCATTCTTTCGCGTGCGTCTCGATACCGGTCAGCAGGAGATGGAGATTGATACTGCGAGAAAGTAGAAATTTGTTTAAAAGTTATTCTTAGTTTTCTTAACGTGTTAAGTACCGGAAATCAACTTCCAAAATTCATATAGAATCTAAGTGGTTCGTTCGGTCAATGAAACTTAAACTGGAAAATTAAAATTGATCATACTGGATGGTATCTGATCCTAGTAAAATTCGGTTTGTGCGAATATATTATAAATATATTTATAATTTATAATTTTATTTATATATTTATTTTATATATTTATTATTTTATTATATTAAATATTTTATATATTTATTTTAATTTAAAATATATTTATAATTTATTTATATATTTATATATTTATATATTTTATTTATAAATAAAAATGAAATTTTAAGGAAATAGTTAGGAATTAGTGTCAATCGACGTGTTACACTTCCTTTTGCCATTGTTCTGCATTCCTTTTCTATGAAATTGAGGATTTAAAATATCGATCATCTCGAATTGAAATAATCATAAAAATGTACAAAATAACGAGATAGGTGTATTTTCCCATAGATGTTGTGAAACTTCGTTGTTTTTCCTAAAAAATACGTACTTTTCAAAATAGTTAAATTTTGAGATTCTTAACTGAACATCCGGAGTATGAAACGTACGCATATACAGGGTGTAATCATATTAACATCCAAAAAGAAGTGATTCCTGAGGTAATTCCAAATAACTTTTTCCTTAGCTAAAATGCAATTCACGGCTTTGTTTAGGAGTTATTAACGAAAAACACTGACCAATGAGAGACGAGCTCGCCTAGAACTAGACGGCTGAGCCAATAAATTGGGTTTCGACTGGCTTCTGACTAATGAGAGGTGGGATCAGCTGCCTCGCGGCAACCGAGCTCGTCTTTCATTGGTCAGTATTTTTCGTTAATAACTCGTAAACAAAGCCGCGGATTGCATTTTCGCTAAGGAAAAAGTTATTTCAAATGACCTCAGGAATCACCCCTTTCCGGGTATTGACATAATTATGGGCACCCTGTATATAATAACAGTGAAATATTACAATTCCATGTATTATATAAATTCCTCCGTTAATGTAAGAAGAAAATAATAATTTAATTATCGAGATCAGAATGTAATGTCTAAAATTTATTTTTAAACATAATCGGAGTTACCGTATGCAGTACAAATCATGGTGATCATCAATGTCGATCAGCTCTTCGAGAATATTCTCATAGAAAGTGAACTTGTCGTCGTACTGGAAGAGTGTGGGCTTCGTTGCAGCGAACTTTTCGGCAGCCAGATTCTTGTCGAACGTCCACAGATTGCTGTACTTTTTCCATTTGTGCAGATATTGCCAGCACTCATTGACTAGCTTGTGCACCGACGAGTGCACAAATAAGATACTGTCGTTCACCGCCTGGAATAGATAAAAAAAAATATTTTGCTCTGTATATTCAGTTACACTCCTGCTACCTGAATAATCGAATCATATCGACTATCAGAACGTTGCAGAGGCATTTGTTTCATTACTCAAATTTTTACAGATTTTTATATAAACAATTTGTCTCCATCCGGTTCTAAAAATTCTGCTTGAATTATTCGAAATTAGGCAACGATTTGACGAAATGATTTCAATCGAGTAAAATGTAAAAGGAATTCAAGGTTAAAACGTGAATTCAAAACGTTGGGAAGCCAATCGTCTTCCCTCCGTTGAATTTACGAATAGTGAAATTAAAATTTCAACGAAACCAAACCACAGAATTTGCAGAGCAAATTGCATAAACAGCACAAAGAAATTTGTTCATAATCGAGATTTCGACAAGTTACCAAAATTAACCTGAATGTTCATCACATCCTCGAAGAAACTGAACATCATGTAATCGTCGAAGCTGCCTCTTCTCTGTGGCGCACAGGCCAGACAGGTGCCGTTCATCCATCTTGGAAAACGTTTGAACTCTTCCAGACAACTTTTCACATTCTGAAGTATGATAGTATAAATTTCACCCGGTGAGGGCCTGAGAACCGCTTCCGAAGCGATCAACACAGCGTCCACTTGGAAAATTGGCTTGGAATTTATCAGTGTCTGGTTGAACACATCCAAATTTTGCACGATGCACCTAAACGACGGTCGACTCTTATAATTTCTTATTTGATGGATCATTCGATTACTCGTTCATTTAGATAATTGTATGAAGAAACTGACGTACGTTATGAAAGCGTCAAATATTTCCTTCTCATATTTTTCATAGAAAAGCTGCATGGACGGGCTCCTCCCGGTAGTGGTCCCCAATACCAAACTTTCCAGCTTTTTAAGCAACGGGCCCAATGACTCGTAGAGTTTTCTCATCGAAGATACCAGCTCCGTTCTTTTAATATGTATCTCGTGAAAGTAAGTCTTGGAAGAATAATCGATAATAAGTTCAATGTAAACAAGATAAATTCGCTGATGCAAAAATGATAATTGACGAGAAATCTAATTGCATTCTTAACACATTAACTGACGAGCGTATTTGCTTGCTTTTATTTACATATCATGGAAAAATATTATAGAACACGATTGTATATTGCGAACATAAAAATTTTGACACGTTCGAACGTTCACTTATTGTTTTCACAACCATATGTATATATATATATTTACACGATATACAGTAATTTCTCTCGGAAATTCCAAATTTCGGGTTGCTGTGAATTTCCCTGTGCTAGTATTACGCCTATGTAATGTATTGCTACGTCGATGCTAAGAGTCGACGGAGTTCCCGGAAGACAACACAAAGTGCTCTATTTGAGTGTGAGTCGGGTAAGAAAGACTGCGGAGCTATAAGGTACGTGGTTGGTACTAGGTACATGACCGTCGAATTGTGCCATGTGGCCTCTGATTTGCATTCGAATCGTGGCATGTGGTCTCCGAATTGCCTTCGAATTGTGGCACGTGGTATCTGAATTGCCTTCGAATAGTAACATGTGGCCATCGAATTGCCTTCGAATAGTGGCATGTGTGTTCGAATTGACTTCGGTCTTGTTATTCTCATAAAGCATCACACGTCAGTCACCCTTAGAGTTCGGTAGACTTAAGACGATTCGTATCGTGACTCCGATCTTAAATTATTAATTACTAAATTCCACGTACAATCACAATTCAGTTTAGTATTGAATTGCCTTCGAATCGTGGCAAAAGATTAGAAACAAAAAAGTTATGTTATCGTTTTTATTCTAGCATTACTATGTATTCGTATTAACGTACACCGACATGCAAACCGCTGCCTTTTTTTGCCGACTGCCCCGAGTTTCTATAAAAACGAGCCGCGAGGCCCGAAGAATCGCGACATAGTATTCTCAGATCTGCCAGTTTCAATTACAACCTCCGAACATTTCTGGTAGAGATTACTGTAAAACGTTGTCTGTTCGCATACTCTACACATTTTTATCGAGTTTGGTTGCATCGGTGAACTATGAACGTCGTAACGCTGCTGAAGTTATAGCGTCGACTATGGCCACCGCGTCAGTCAACGTGTTCACGAATAGAGGATATCAAATTCCAACGGACCATTTCTAGATGATCATACGAAGACGAAACGAGAAACTATGATCGAAAATTGGTTGTGATAGATTGGAAAAATTTGTTGGAAAAATTTTGCGAAACGAATCGAACCTTGCATGGTAAGAAGTCGCCTTCAGGTAATTCGGAAGACAGAGAAAACAAGTTATATCGTTGCATCTCGGAGAATATCCTGTTGTTAAGATCGTTCTTCATGTGGTTTACTTGATCGATAGTGGAGCTCAAGTTCTTTAACAGTTTTTCGCAACTCTCGCCGAAGTCCGCTATATTCAGAGAATCCCAGTTGATGCGCGTCACTCCAGGTTGAATATGTTTTTCTATATCCATCAACATGGATTTCAATAATTGAATCTGTTCAGAGTGAAAATATTCTATAAATTACTGATTTTGAGGAACTAAAAAGATCCACTTACAAATTCCCCTACTTGTTATTAATTTAATGCATAAAAACCTTTTATACTCAGACGTCTCGTTCGAGAAGTCATAATAAGATTGTATCTCGTAAAATCCGTAGTCAATACGATGTTTAATTAATTATTTTTGAGTAATTATTACCAACAGATTCTATATATTATATAGAGCATAACTATATTCTCCGGGTGCAAAGGGTTAACGTTTAATTTTAATTAAATTTAATAATAAATAATTGATAAATTAGAAAAGCATACGTCGGCTTTACTCAGCTTATCCAGCATTGTATTATACTGGTTGACGACTCTCTGCAAGATGTCTATATCTTTTCTCAACCGATCCTTTTGAATGCTGATTTCCTTCACCGAGGTGGACAATTCGAAACCCAACTGCTCCATCAATTCCGCCTGCGAACCGATACGAGCGAGTGTAATACTTAAGAATCGATGAATTCGATGATTATTCTTTGAATCGACACCTCTTGAATGATCTCCCAAACTTGCCAATCGAAGTTCACTTCGAAATGGAGTTGACACTCGATTAGAACTGAACCACTCAAGAATTCGGTCCACGTTTGCTTCGCGTGGACTCCGGCTTTCTCCGCGGACGAGGATACCGCCGAACTTTTCTCCCTGTGCGTCGGCAACAACGATTTGCGTTCGTGTCTGATTTCACGAAGCTGTGGCCTCGAGCCAGCGATTCCTAAACTTCCTATATCGCCTCTGGAAACTATCAAATCCATTAAAAAATAAAGCTCTGCTGAAATATTCGAACACAAATCCGAAACTCTACATTGGATTACTCGGAAAGTTTGTGACAATTTTTAAGGAAAATACAAAGACTTAAACAATAACCTTGTAGAAAAATACAAATTTCCTAATACCATGTCAGGGTTGAACGTATTTCTTTCGAAAAGGGATAACAAATAATCATTTTAAGTTATGAATTATTTCAGATACTTCATTAGCTTTATTTTATGAATAACACGTGCAAAGTAATTATTCTGTACTTTATTAAAATAAATTTTAATTTCAATTGTTTGTCCTAGATAAAATAATACATAATTTAACATAAGATGTTGAATTAAATTAAACGATTCATTGAAAATATGGGAATTACATCGTCAATTTAAAATTAATGTTTTCATTCAAATTAAATTTAAATTTCAATACAAATTGAAATTGAATTTCAAAATCAGATATAAATGAATTGAAATTGAAATTGAAATTGAAATTGAGATTGAAATTGAATTTGAATTTGAAATTGAAATTGAAATTGAAATTGAAATTGAGATTGAAATTGAATTTGAAATTTGAAATTTGAAATTTGAAATTTGAAATTTGAAATTTGAAATTCAATGTGAGATACAGATTCACAATTTAAATGGAATACATATTTTTAAGCATAATGAATAGAAGTTCAAGCTGAAATGTAAATTAAAATTCAAACTGGATCCTGACCGACGCATCAAAATTTTTGAAAAATTCGACTTACCGATGCTAGGTTTGGACAGTATAGTGTCTCCCTTGTGAACGGTGGAAGGTGTAGAACCAAGCGATCCAAGCTCCTTGGATTTCGCTTTCTTCGACACATGAATCGTCTGCACATTCCTTCCTTGCTTGTGATCAGGGAAGGTTAGCACACCTACGTCAGATTTCATGTTCTAATCACCTTTTCCTCGATGTAAAGAATTTCCAGCAAAATACAATGTAATGGACCTTTATCCGTTTCGGACTGCACCATCCTCAGTATATTTCTCTTCATAGTATTTGATGCGATCGTCCGAGCCTTGGTTACCCATGCAGTAAATTTGGCCTCCTCGAAAGCTTTGAACTCTTTTGCCACCTCGTGATACTGGCTGAAGGCGACAAGCTTAAAATCGTTGTGCTTCAACTCTTGAACATCTTGCAGAAACAGAACAGGTCTCCTTAGACGATGAAATAGCTGCCTAATCCAGAATATAGCTCCGGCCATTGGTGGATGGTGAGTTAACAGTGGAGGAAATCGTTTTCCTGAAAGTTAGGCAACCTTGAAAAATTATTTCACGATTAGACTGCGGATGTTATACATTTATGACAAAATTGAATAGATCTAATACAAAACGCTAAATATTTTTGAATAATTAAAAAATGCTGTTGCAATTATTTTCAATTCAATAAAATAATTCAAAAAGGAAAGGAACATCTATCTTGCATATTGATAATTTATACATCGAATCGACCGATAATTATACATCGATCTAGAGAGAGAGAGAGAGTTAAACAAAATAGAAATTATCATTTGTTATTAGCATTAAATATAAATAATGTCACCTCCGTCAAAATTAATCTTCTCTTGTTAATTAAACTACATATCTCAAGCTATTTACAATTAAATACGTTTAATAAAGAAACTTCATGATTAATTAAATGCTTGACAACAGACCGAAACTGGTAAATAAAAGTAATGAAATAAAACTATTTCGTACTCTGCCGATATTCCTTTGTGTTTCCCATAAGTCTCTTATGTAACTTCAGTATTTTTAGATAAATTCTATTCCCTGTAAGTGTGTATATAGCTTTAATAGTTCTAGAAATTTATTCTACAAAGAAAGCTCTGTAAAGAACACGTCACTTGCTGGAATGATCTTACCTCTATTGTATATGCCCTCGACAATGCTGACTTCCTTGCTGAACTGTTGCACGATCACGCCGAACTTTCTCAACAATTGTTGCTGTATGCTATCTCTGGTCTTCATGTTCTTGAACATAAGCAGCACCTCGAGCGCTTGTTCCGCACTGATCAGCACCATGAAGCACTCGTCGATAAAGAACCTGGCCTCGTTCTCGAGGAAACGGACTGCTTCGTAAAACGACGCCATCAGGGCCTCCCAATTCTCTTTGTTGAACTCGTCGTAGATGTTGAAGTCCGCTTCTTGGATCGGCAAAATCAGCCGGCCAACCCTTTTTATTACCGTGTCGATTTGCGCCGGGTCGCTGATGATCGACTTCAAGTACGGGCCGAAGATGTTGTAGAAGTCCTGTAGAACGCTTGCCACTTGGTTAAGACAGTCACAAACCATGGCGATGTACTCGGTATTCTTGAACAGCTGCTTCTGATCGAATTCCCAGCGAGTACCCTTGCCGGACTCCTCGATTTCCAGTCGGACCTTCAGATACGCAGTCTTCCAGGTCTTCAGCATTATGCAAGCACTCTCCGTTTTCTGCAGAACCTCTTCCAAGGGTCTTCTACCAAAGATTTTGTAATCGTTAGCTATTGTTAACTACAATCCGAAGGAGATTAGGCAAATTTGTTGAGATTCGCTAACACTTTAACTGCCATGTCACCGATATGTGAGCAACGAAACGATTCGCACAGATTTGAAAATTAATTTGTACGCTAATCTAGTATATCTTCCTGATTCTATTACGATCCGTCGAACTTAAAAATATTGGAAACAAAGATTAAAGCTAGACTAGTAAAGACAAATACCAGTAAAATACAGGTAGTTTTCTGTAGTTATTCTACTATCTTTAAAGAAACCGAGTGCTGCGAATATCGGCATAAAGTCACCACACTGGACACTGACCAACCACTGACCACTGGCCACTTATCACTGATCATCACTTGACCAACAACAACCACTGACCATTAACCGTTGACTATCGACCCTCGCACATTAAATATTGAACATTGGACATTGAACATTAAACACTGGACATTAAATATTGAATTTTGAATTTTGAGCTTTGAGCTTTGAGCTTTGAGTTTTGAACTTTTGAGCTTATTTAGCTTTTGAGCCTTTTAAGCTTTAAGCTCTTTGACCTTTTGAGATCTGGGCTTTTTAAGCTCTGAGTTTTGAGCTTTGAACTTTGAACATCGAAAATTGAACATTGAATATACATTGAACCAGAGACTAACGGATCACTGATCACTGATCAGTGATTATTGACCAACAATAACCATTGACCATTAACCGTTGACTATTAACTCTTGCACATTGAATATTGAACATTGGGCATTGAACATTGAACATTGACCATTGTACATTGAACCAGAGACTAACCGACCATTGACCAGTGATCACGGACCACTGATCACTGATCAGTGATTATTGACCAACAATAACCATTGACCATTGACCGTTGACTATAGACCCTTGCACATTGAATATTGTACATTGGACATTGAACACTGAACATTGAACATTGGAGATTGAACATTAAATATTGAATATTGAATTTTGAGCTTTTGAGTTTTCGAGTTTTTGAGCTTTGAGCTTTTTAAGCTTTCGAGCTTTCGAGCTTTTGAGCTTTTTGAGTCTTGAACTTTGAACTTTGAAGATTGGACATTGAACATTGATCCAGAGACTGGAACGGTATTTCAAATACCGGTATTTTCAGTAGTTCTTCTACAACTTTTATAGAAACCAAATATTGCGAATTTCGGTGTGAAGTCGCCGCATTGACGTCATACTGATATAGACGTATTTTGGTATAATAGTATAATTCTGGTATAATGCCGGTATATTAGAATGGAAAGATGAATCGCAAATTAAAAGTTTCCAAATACATGGTTTTAGGAATAAAAAATGCATACTTATCGAAAAATATTAATTATATTGTGTATTCGTTCGTAAAAAGATTCTAAGTATAGATAACGAACCAACTATGTAAATATATATTCTTGCATGGAGAACGGTAATCTAATTATTAGCTTTATCGAAGCGATTAATTTCATTTTACGATTTCATTTTTTCGATTGTCAATTTCATTTTACAATTTATTTCAGTATAATTATCATTCTTCGCACTCGAATTTTCCCTCGCAGAAGTCATAACTGGAATACAGATAATTATGGTAGTTTCAAAATAAAAGTTGTTCAAAATGTTGTTTCTGTATCAATATAATCTTATACCAAGTCTTATTTAAAGACAGTAATGATTTACCAGGTTACATTTCGTATTTTATTTGAGGCGTTACATGCTATTTCACGGATAAGTTCTAGCTGCTTGTAGGCCTGAGAAAATTCTCCGAGTGCAAAGGGATAACGTATGGCACCATGATGTGGAGCAATATAGTTACCATCATCTGGGTGTCCTTTTGCAGCAATCTAGGCTGCAAATTAGTAGAACAACATCGCATAGATTGCTAAATTAGTCTAGGACACTTTCCGGCACTGGAGAGTTGTGCAATGATGGAGAGAACGGTTTCTAGTCTGCTAAAGCACCGTGCATTGTTTCAACACAGTTACAAATTTTACCAGGCTGACGTAAATCGTTCTGTGCCATTCAGAGACGGTACAATAACATTTAAATGCGTTACAACTTCTCTCGAAACTAGATCCGGGCAACATTTATTTGAAATGGAAATAGAAGATGATTGTTTGATATAATTCACTTCAGACCGTTAATTTTCAATGCTGTTATTTGAAATTAAAAAGTATTATCGATATTATTGCAATAATAGGAATTTCAAATAATGAATTATTTCGTTATTGTTTTCAGATATACATAGAATAATAGATATAAGATATAAGAAGATATAAGAAATAATTCTCGAAATAAGATACAACCAAAAGATTTTATTTCGAGAAACCTTTACTTCAATTTGCTGTGAGAAAAATTCTCTAACCTAAAATTCAGACCCAGAGCCGATGATCAGATCACCGTACAATTCCCAACCTGAATTACACAATTATCTTAGTTATCTTATATACATATATACAGTAACTCAAAACAAGTATTCGTACACCTTTTAAAACGCAATAACTTTTTCAAAACTGAACTAAACGACTTGAATTCTTTTTAGATGATAGATGGTGGCTAAAAAGCTTTTTTTTCAATTTTGCCATTACTTGAAATAAAAAGAAAAAATTGAAAACCCTCGTTTTTTAACTTCTTTATCTGAGCCTATAACGAAAATTTAAAAAATGCCTTTTGTATAAAAAAGAAAATGGCAGATTTCTTACAGTTTCTGGTCAAAATCGTGATAAAAGTGCGATTTTTGCGATCTTTAATTTATTGTAGCTCGTAACAACGTGAACCGATTTCAATAAAATTTTCAACACGCATGTAAGTTGCCGAGATCTACGAAAGACATTTTTTAAGCTTTTGTTATAGGCTCAGATAAAAAAGTTAAAAACCGAGACATTTTCATTTTTCTGTCATTCCAAGTAATAACAAAATTAAAAAAACAAAAAGCATTACAGTCATCGTCTAGTAGACTAGTCATTCTATCATCTAAAAAATATTCAAGTTATTTAGTTCAGTTTTAAGATAGTTATTGCGTTTTAAAAGGTGTACAAACACTTTTGTGGGTCACTGTATATCTTATATAACGTTATTTAAATTCTGCTCACGTCTGCTGGAAGCATTGCGGCAATATTGAAAACACGCAATTTCTATACATCGAGTCTACTAACTTGAACAGATCCCTGATGCCTAGGTTGTTTATTACAGTTTGACAAAGTTGCCAAGATATTCTTTCCATTAGACCCATCATCTTCTCCTCGACCGAGTAATAGCTCGATAAAATCCAAATCATTCTCAATCCTTCTGTCAACGATGCAATGGACTGCATTGCCAATTTGAAATCGCCCGATTCTGAGATTATCTGTGGACAATTAGTTCTTCATTTCATAAATGGAAAACGAAAGTGGCGAATAACGATGTACAAACTCAAAATGCAGCTAAGAGAGCACGAAAGCCACGTAAGAAATTAAAATTGAAAAATGAGACTTGCATCTGCTAAGGCACATAAACATTGGACAAGTCATGATTGTGACACGTCGTTCGAAGGAATATTTGCAAGCAGTGTACATTTTGTCAATTTCTTTTCTTCGCGTCATAATCTTTTGTTCGCTACCGTACTTGACAAAAAAATAGGCAAATAATTCGAGTATCTCGATGAACGGTGTGCATCTACTCACTTTGAAGTGTCTACTGATAGTCTGGAGAAACCGGTCGTTGTCTCTGGCCTCCGAATAATACTTCCATAGATCCGTGTAGAAGAACTCAAAGTTCGTGGCGATCGGTGACAACACTTTATTCAACAGTCCTAAGATCCTTCGTGCCATAGGGGTCTTCAGTTGCTCGACCAACATCAATAAACCTGTCTCCCGGTCCTTCCAGTAACTGCACTCCGCCAAAGGTCCATTCCCCTGCACCACTTTCGTTTGAAACGATTCCAAAACCTGAAACAATCGTATTTCTGTCAGTCTATTCCTTTGTCCTAGCAATCTAACTTGGGGCTCTTTGGGAGAAATCGATTACTAGATCAACGGTACTTTTTCAATGTGCACTCCCCAGGACATAATCGCGTCTTCGAGCTGCTTGATCACGTTCGTGTTAGTCTCCAGCATCTCGTCGGTGACCAGTGGATCGTCCAACTCGGGGATGGTCGGCATTGTTAGCAGAATATCACCCTCGATGTGCTCCAACGTCCTGATCAGAAACGCAATGGAACAGAATTGTCGTGTTCAATATATTAATTCCGTAAATTATGCTACGGATTTCTTTATAATCGAGGATCGTAAATCATAACTAGGCTAACTAAAGTAAAATAATAAAACAAAATAGAAACATAATCGTAACCAAAGATTTTATGCAACTATAACAAACACGAGCAAATGAGATACGTAACAATAAAAGCTTCAGAAGAATTTAAGTATATAATACTTATTTATATATTTATAATTTAAATATATAATATTGTTTTCAATTTGCTAGAGGTATTAACAAAAAACGAATGTTTATTGAACTCCTGTTTCTTGCAACCGATGCAGAAGATTATTGCAATCAGATTGCGGATCGTTACGGATTTATGTTATATAAAAATTTTCAAAATACATGAAAAAACACGTATCAGGAATTTTTTAGTGAATGAAAATAACTTTTCCTTTACTTTCATATCCATAGAATCACAAACGATTTTAATTTGTTTTAACGAAGGAAGTAATAAAAAATGAAAAGAGAAAGAAAAATATTATTAAAGTATGGAAATGTGAATCTGTGTAAGGATCAATAGCTTAGTGATCACGTATTATCGATTGCATAAATAAAATATATAAATAAGTAGCAGAATTATGTAAACAAAAAGCATAAAATATAAAATGAGAATCTAGAAAGCTAGGAATGATTTTTGCAAGTGAAAAGAAATTTCTGTGAATATATACGATAATACTTCAAAATTCACGCACCACTGTACGCTGGCTATCAGTGTGTCTAAATAAGACAGGATATCCTTTTTGCTTTGGTCCCACTCGTCCTTACTCGACGACAACCTTGGTCTCAAATTGATAGTTACAGCAGAATTACTTTTGCCGGACACTCTCGATGTTTTTTTCCTCGGTTTTGTTTCCTTCGCCGATACTTTGACTGATACATTACTCGGAAGCTGCGATTCTTCGCCATCCGCATTGTTGTCTTTATCTTTCTGCTTCTTTTGTACCATAATCGACACTCTGCGGAATTCCGAGGGTCTTCTGAACACCGAACTCTGCTCGTTTCGTATTGAAAACCAGGTGTTAATAAAAGTTAAGAAAGAACACGTCAAGTTTTGATGTCGAAAAATAGCTGCGAATCTTGTGTGAAAAACAAATCGATCCTTTGATTATTAGAAAGATTAAGATTTACTAAACTGTAATCTCTTAAACTTTGCTGTTTGCATCGCGTACAAATTTCATAGAATACGGAAAAGGCTTGTGACACTAACAATTTCAAACGACTGTCGCGTTAAAACTATTTATTATTTCGGGTCTCAGAAATGACCGAATATCCCTTAGACATTCTAAAAAACGTATCAACGAAGCTTTTCTTAAAATTACAGCTCACACGTAGTAAAAATACATGGAAAGTGGACGCGCGAAGACTGATTCGTTTTACTACAAAATTTCGTTGGAGTGTCGCACAACTCCGAGCGTACAGTAAAGATTAATTCCTTTCAGAATTCGCAACATAAACGTTGCAAAGATGAACGTAATTTCTAAACGATCTATAATTTAACATACTCGAGAATGCATGATCTGCGCCAGATTCGATTGCTCCTCGTCAGAATCGGTATCTTCTATTTGTAACATCTCTAAGAATTTTGGCCCACGGAACTGACTTTCTACCAGAGGCCTGAACACCTAAAGATTTTCATGAATCGTCAATGGAGAAAGGAAAATTTTACAGTACGACGTAATTTCATACAAAGAAAGCGAGTACTACTGGGTAGTTCGATTGCATACCGTATAAGAAGACGATTAATTACACGAATTAATCAATATTATAATAATTATTTTAGATATACGAATAACACAAATAACATCGAACACATGCGACGAAAATGTTACAATTTAAACAAATATACAGGGTATCACAAAATTATGGTAGTTCCGGGAAATGAGGGGTTCCTGAGGTCATGCGAAGTAACTTTTTCCTTTACAAAAATTTTCTCCGAGGCATCGTTAACGAGTTATTAACGAAAAACATTGAACAATGAGAGGCGAACTCGGCTGGCGCGTGGCGGGCGAGCCAACGGGCGGACGAAGCCTGGTTCCGCTCATTGGCTCGGCCGTCTGGCGCCAGGCGAGCTCGCCCCTCATTAGTCAGCGTTTTTCGTTAATAACTCGTAAACGAAACCGCGGGTTGCATTTTCGCTAAGGAAAAAGTTACTCCAAATGACCTCAGGAACCTCTCATTTCCCATTTGCAGTACCATAACTAGACAGCGGACTTCTTTAAGAAAATAAAAATGATTTTCATTAATTCCAGCAGAATGTGAGTTAAATAAAAATTTCTGTCATTCCTTAATAATTTTCAGTGAGATGAAAATACTAGATACAATGTTGGTAAATTCTTGCAATATTGTTATTGTTTTAAATTTCATCTACTCGGCTTTATTATATATGCATAAAATCCGCGGTTTAACCGTAATTGTTCTCTATCGTGAAGCAATTATGAACAGAAATGAATGAGATCTTCGCAATTGGTCGAGAATCGCACTGCTTCGCTTTCGCTACAAGAGTAGAATATCATATAGACCTGACTAAGCATTCTACTCAGGGTGACTAGAAATTTTCCCTGCAGAGATCCAACAACCAAGTACTGAGTGATCTCGGCGTAACATTCTTGCAATGAGTCGAACGATGGCACACCCTCGTCGGTGACCCTCAGAAAATAGAACAATGTGGTTTCCTGTAGCTCAGCCTTGCTACCGTCCACTTCGCCACAAATCAAGTGGAGGACAGGAATCTTCTTCACTTTGTCCACCATTCTCTGCAATCATTTCTCCCATCCGTACACACGGCGAAACCAATTACTCGACGCTTTAGAAAAAATATACAAGGTGTCCCAAAATTATTGTACAAGCGGGAAATGAGGGATTCCTAAAATCATTTGAAGTAACTTTTTCCTTAGCAAAAATGCAATCCGCGGCATCGTTTACGAGTTATTAAACAAATACACTGACCAATAAGAGAACGCGGCTGACGTCCCACCCTCGTGACAACTACCGCTGTGTCAGACGGCCGGCGCGACGCGGCATTGGCCGCAAGGGAGGAGCTCCGGCCGCACTCGCTCTCCGATTGGTCAGGGTTTTTCGCTAATAACTCGTAAACAAAGTCGCGGATTGCATTTTCGCTGAGGAAAAAGTTACTTCAAATGACCTCTGGAACCCCTCATTTCCCACTCATACAATAATTTTTGGACATCCTGTAGTTCAAGCGATGCTGTTACTTTTTTCATCACGTATTTGTGCAGCTCTCCCGCAGGCGGCTGTATGAAGGTCGATGGGTCTGGAAAACAGAGATTTTCAATTTATTTAACAGTTTGAACATCGTTAGTAATGCTTGGATTACGGATTTCATGCACTTGTGGTAAAAACGAATATATTATAGATAAGACACGAAACAGTGGGAATATTTAAAGAATTTGAAAATACTGTTGCATTATGTTCAACGCATTAAAATCGTTAAAGAAAGTAATGCAGACAATTTGTATTTTGCACAAAAATCCACAGTCATGTATAACAGACACGTGCTTTTATCAAATTTGAAAATTCGTTTGTATTACACAAAAGCAATTGTTATAATAATATATTTATATATTACAATATATATAAATATAGTAACATATTTATTATATTTATTATATTTATTATAATATATATTATAATAAATGTAATAATAAATATAAATATATATTATCCATATTATTATTATAAAAAAGTCCATATTATTATCTACCGGGTGTAGCGGGCGTAACATCAGTCGTATCCTTCTTCCGGACTGAAAACAAAGTATCTCCGCTGCTCCTTGTTACCAAGTCCTCTTCGCCTTCCTCTTCCTCATCTTCATCACCCTCTTCCTCCTCGTCTTCCGATTCGTATTCACTGAACACGCTCAACGTAGAAGGTGCTTGAGTCTGCACAGTCGTAGCAGACGGCTGCAGTAGAGAGGAAATCACGCTGGGATCCACTTTCGGAACTTTCATTTTGCTCTTCTTTGATTTTTTCTTCGCCACCTTCATTTTACCCTTTTTATCCCCTTTTCGCACTATCCCTGTCTCAATTAAATCGAGATCAAAACAGACGCATCCAGACATTGCGATCAAACGGTTCATCTAATATTTTGTGTACCGACGAAAATTGGTGCTTCTTCTCACCGGTGTCAAAGACACAATGATTTTGGAGGAGAGAATTCTGTTCTCCCCCGGTTTTTATTCTTCGTAGAAATTACAGTATTTCAATTTTTCAGCAGAAGAAGAACCATTTTTCAATCAAAGATCTTTTCTAATTTCTCATGCGGTTCTAGACATTTACAGTGCTTACGTTTAGCAAATAATATTAATAATATTAATTAATATAATAATATAAATAATATTAATTAAAGCGCTAAACCTACCGACTCCTAAACATGAATAATGTGTGTTACTTTGTGGTGATGTCAAGGTTGAATGTATATAAACCTTTCACAATTTTTATCATAACGTCTGCTTGCATTATGAAATTTATTCGATTATTTCCTACGAAAGGGACCTTATATTTTCAACAGCTTTAGAATAAAAAATGTGAAACCGATCACTTTGACTGGCTCGGTAGATTTAGCATCAACCTCTTGCACTATGATTTCTTTCACAACTGTTTCAATTAGAATTTCTTCGTTCCTAATCATTTCCCTGATAGAACAAGTCAATTCTTGTTTCTTATATGGCGAAAATGAGTAGTTGAAATACAAAATTGTGGAGATTTAAGAGATATTTAATACCACTGCTACTCTACTTTTAACTTATTAATATTACTAAAAGAAACGTTTTATTTCCAATTTAATTTTTGGTTTGAAAAACTTTTATTTTGCTAAAAAATCCGCAGCCCATCGATAAGAAAAGGTTCAAGTTTTGTTAGAGGACGAGGTTGTTAACAATTCGATTTAGTAAAAATTATTAAATTTTCAATTCATTATAATATTTATAAATTTATTATTCATTATAATATTTATAAAATTACGACGTTACTCAGGCTATCCAGATACGTATTATTGCTAAAATATTAATTCATCGATTTATTAATTAATCTCATCCAATAAAATAAGTTTATTAATTTTTATTATTTTATAAAGTTTAACTATAAAACGAACAATTATATTTAAACTTAATCAATCTATTAAATATCAATCAAAAATTATCAATCCAAACTTAATCAACGATATCATAATTATCCTCCGGTAGAACGTTCTTATAATGAATTTCCTATGAAATAAATCCTATCTGAAATAAGTTTTAATATGGCAGAAACAGTGCAATGAATTTAGATAGGAAATTAAGCGATACGAAATGAAACCATTAAAAACACGCATACAGTTTCGTTTGCAGACAACATCAAGAAATCTCTAATTTGTTGGAACTCTGTGAAAAGGCATGCACGGGTACCGTTTTTATGGAACATTACGTTAATGAACCTACGCGATTTCCCTTTCATAGCCAGCGCTGTCAGGGCAGCCAATTTATTAGCCTGTGCGCCTGTTATCAGTCAACATTTAAATAATTCACACCTTCCATCTAATGAATCATTGAATATTCCGTGTTATAAATTAATCGCGGGTACTCACTTTCCCAGATAGGCACTTCCACTTGGTAAACTTCCGTGTAATAAGTCGCGTAGAAGAATATTATCTTCCGCTCGAGATCCGTCACGCCGTAAAGATCGAGAATCAAGAAATTCAGAATCTTGTCTTCGTAATACCGATTGTTCGCCTGTTGTTATTAAAATTTCACGTGAAGGCTACTAAATTGAAGTCTTCCGAAACTATAGTTAATAAAAAAACCAACGATCACGATGCTTCACGAAAATAATATTTAAAACCTGATGCAGGATTCGTGAAAAAAAGTATCGTTAACGAATCTTCAAAATAAAAAATTCATTTATACCGCAATGCTCGTTTCATTAAAGCAATATGTCATTGCTAAATTTGTATATGAATTTTTCAACATGTTTTACGTATCTCCATATCGCAATTCTTTTTACAATTAAAGGACAGCAAATTTTAATTTACGTTGATTAGCTTGTAGAATTGAAGCTCGTGGCCGGTAATCCCCAGAAACTTCATCACCCTGTCTCTGATCCACTGTAATCTACAAAAATCAATTTCCTTATCATAAATTATCGCTAGGCTGCAGACTTTTATACAAATACAGATTTGTACGATCTAGTCAACGAAAACAGAGGTTGCATGGATATTTATGCTTTTTATTATAGATCTCATTACCACGATAGTGATTAAAAATGATATTTCTGTAAATCTGTTCGCGTTACAGTAATTTCTCCCTAATTCGCGCTCAGACAGCGCACAAAAATAAACAATTTGAGAAGAAGAGATGCGATTGTTCGAGCCTTGCGGCTCGTTTTTACAGTTACCAATTGTCAACAAATATAAAAAATCGTACCTCCTCTTCTCAAATTGTCCATTTTTGTACGCAATCTGAGTGCGAATTAAGGAAATATTACCGTACAGTAAATTTTCCCTAATTGACGCTCAGCTTGTACAAAAAATGGACAATTTAGGAAGAGGAGATGCGATTATTCGAGCCTTGCGGCTCGTTTTTATAGTTACCGATTGTCAACAATTTTAAAAACGAGCCGTAAAGTTCGAATAATCGTATCTCTCCTTCCCAAATTTTCCAATTTGAGCAACAATTAGAGAGAAATTACTGTATTCTCTAAGAATGACAAAACCGAATTTATTTAGGCTTCTCTCCATCGTTAGCCTAATGCATACTTGAATGAAGGAATCTATTCAATAATTTCCTTTAAAAGAGTCTTTATAATGTCAACAGACTTAAAATAAATTAAAATTACTGTATTCTGTTTCGTAAACACACACATGCAAACGCTAAAAATAAATACAATCGGTTGGAAATTATTTGTTATTGTTGCTATTCTATACCGGTAGTCCATGTGGGCGATAGAATGCCTGCTCATTGCAGTCATATCATCCAGTTCGTCATCCTTCTCCTCATCCTCATCGAACGTCCCGATATCGAGTGACGCAATATCCGCTTCGGACTCACTCATGTTTCACCAAATCAATTAACGAAGACAAATATATTTAATGTTTCCTATGAACACAATCCTACAACCCTCCAAATAATAATCTTTTTAACACTCTTTTACTCTTTAGATAGAATTGCTATTCGCTGTTCTACAACGAGAATCATTTTACAAAAACCATCAACTAGAAACTATAGCTGTTTGATTTATTTATCCAGCTTGTTCGGTTGTCGCAGAATTTACACGGATGCTTTTCGGATAACTCCGAATACTTTAACCTCGAGGTTTGCACTCCGAATCGATTAAACAAGTATCGCGAGTCTCCAAGTATCGACGTTGCCATGGCAATAAACAGATAATCAACTGGAGCAGAAATATATTTACTGTTTGTCTGTTAGAAAATAAGTTTCGCGTTAATTGATAAATTATATTTGTCATCTCTAGATCGAAGGATTTTGTGATCTACCCAATGATAATTGTTATAAACAGCGACGAAAAGTATTCTCTTGTATTTTTGTATCTATAGTTAACCATATTAATTACGATTAAAGTATACCAAAAGAAGGAACGGAAAGGAAACATATTTTTTACAACGAATAGATATATTTAAAAAAACTCATAGTGTATGGGGTTACATAAGGTACAATTTCATAATTACACCTATAATTTCCATTCCCTCTCGCACACATTATGTATAAACAAGAACCACACGCACACATCTATGCAAATCCATCGTTTTCGTAATGCCTTTAAAAACGCATCGAATCGTAAATCCTGACAACTGTATTTCAATGCACCCTATCACAAAAATTTGTATTCATCATCATTTCTCGTTAATCGTCGTTTCGTTTTCAATAGACACGACGCAGAAGATAAACGAACGATTATTACTAGATTTGCTAAGCCGAGAATTATGTTCGTTCAATTGAGATGAAATACAATCGTCGACATTTTTTTCAAACATCGTCATCCCCCCTTTCCCCACAATTCACCTTGCATACTTAACAAAAAGGAAACGGGACCAAGAATGGACGATCCCGTGTGTCTAAGCACATCACAGACTTCGTTCTAAAACTAAATTCAGATCCGCGTGAGTAGATTGCGAATTACAAACGTTTGTTACACGCGAGAGTGTCCGAAACTGACGAGTAAACATATTCGAGTTACGCGAGTCGATTTCGAACACAAAACAGTTTTCAGAAAAATATTTAATACATATTTTTGCGTCGATCTTTGCACACATTTTTTGTAAAATATACTTGTATATGTCACGTTTATTAAGATTATTTTAACGTCACGTCAATAAGACAAACATTTGGATAACAATAATTACGATGGAGAACAATTTGTGTGTGTGAACAATAGTTGTATTATCATTAAATATAAAGTCATATTATAACTTTTTAAATTGTCCACTTTCGGATTCACGTTAACAGTTTCATTTTATTCACTTTACAATTGCTAAATTCTTAACAGAAAAACACACAATTTGAACAAAACTTGCTATCCTACATTCCTTAAGTTTCAGAAACATCTAAAATACATAATCGTAGTCCTTAATGTTTAGGGCTGGAAGAAAGATACGCGTTGAATACTTTTCCAGGAACTATCTCTCTTACATGGCATTATCAAAATCAACTTGTGTAACTCGAGAATATTCTCTTGTCAGTGCATAATAACTCTCTTTATGGAAGTCTACTTAATTAGGAATCTGATAGAACTCTTAAGAAAATAACCAAACTCATTTTCCATGATAAACCCGACGAAATACTACGACGAAATACTTCCAAAATTCCACAAACGCATGAACATTCGCAATCTATTTATCATCACCGATACCCTATAACTATTCCAAGCGTGTAACCTCTTTCTCCGAGCTCACCGTCCCTCTCTTAATTTTCTCTGCGTCCCCATCGGAGGTCCCATTCTCGGAGAATAATGTTTCACCATCTAGTCCCACTAAAGTCTCCTTTCGCCGACTCTCGACAAATTGTGGATCGATTAGACCGCCCAAAACAGCATCCACGTACTCGCTACGTCCTTTGTTAGTATCAAAGGAGAACCCAATTGACGGTACAAACAGCGTGTGAACTATTTCCTTAGGAAACTCCGTTGTCAGAGTGGGTTTTGGCGTAGTAGTCGTGACCGAGGCTTTAGGCGGTGATTTGTCAGTCGTGTTTGAACGTTCGTTATTTGTCTCTCCGTCTACCTCGGACCTCTTCAAGGGTAGACCAGTTTGGAAGTCGAGAGCCCTCTCTGGCAAAGGCACGTCAACGTACCATTCGTTTCTGTAACGGGGGCTGCCAAAGCTCTGCGACAGTTTCCCCAAAATCCTCTCTTTCAAGGGAACGCTGCTTTCCGTTGTGGGAGTCTCAAAAATCTTTCTTTCCAAAGAAACAGTAGTTTCCGACGCGGGAGTCTCGAAGATCTTCTCTTCTGAAGGAATAGCTCTTTCCGTTATGGGAGACTCGAAGATCTTCTCTTTGGGAAGGACAGCGTATTCCTTTATGGGAGCCTCAAAGAACTTCTCTTTCGAAGGATCACGATTCTCTGTTCTGAGAGTCTCAAAGATTTCTTTCGAAGGAACAGGATTTTCCGTTCCAAATGTCTCGAAGATCTTCTCTTTGGAGGGGTTAGCGTATTCCTTTATGGGAGTCTCAAAGATCTTCTCATTCAAAGGATCACGATTCTCTGTTCTGAGAGTCTCAAAGATTTCTTTCGAAGGAACAGGATTTTCCGTTCTGAGAGTCTCGAAGATCTTCCCTTTTGAAGGATCACGATTCTCCGTTCTGTGAATCTCAAAGATCTCTTTCGAAGGAACAGGATTTTCCGTTCTGAGAGACTCAAAGATCTCTTTCGAAAGAACAGGATTTTCCGTTCCGAGAGTCTCAAAGGTCTTCTCTTTGAAAGGAACAGGATTCTCCGTTGCGGAAGTCTCCTCGAGCTTCCCATAATCCTCATTCTGCACACCAGAATTTACATCTTTGGCGATCCCTTCGGCTCCCGAAGACTGATCACTGAACATCATGTTCCCCAAGGAGAAGGGTCGTGGATAACGGTTTACCTTCAGCAGCTCGTACATCAGCTGAAATAGATTGACGGTGCTGAGATTTTTCAGCGAGTCCATGTACTCGCCCGTTAAGTTGCCGTCGGCGATCTGGTAGTAGTCTACAGATTGATCCAGATTCTTCGCAGCGATATCTTCTGGTTGAATAGTCGTCGGTGGCTCAGTTTCTGTGAACTTCATGACCTCGAGTTCGTCCGCTTTGTCGATCAAAGTAGTGACCTCTTTACCCTGTTGAGCGACCAGCTTGCCGATCAAGTCATCGTTCGACACCAGGTCCTTGTCCTTGTTCACCGTCAGCGTCACTTGATAAGGAGAACTGGTCTTGTCTATGTTTTCCTCGATCTGTTTCAACGTCGCTGGCGTGATCGACCTGAAGAGAAGGTTCACTGTCGACGATTCGATCGCTTTCTGCTCGTTCTCAATTTCTCCCAGTCTCTTCTCCACATCTTCCAAGCTTCTCTGCGTCGCGGGGGAACTTCTGTTATCCTCAAGCTTTTCGACATCGCCGACGCCTTTATCTTGGGTATCATTCACGCGAGCATCTCCTCCAAAGGCTGAGGAGCTTCCAAATTGAGGACTCCTGGTTGGCAGGCGATCGGACGATGAAAACCACCGGCCAGAAGAAGAAATCAAGGGTCTAGCTGGAGTCGAAGAATGACCCTGAATCCTAGAGTCCGTGAACGATTCTACATCCTCGTAATCCAACTTTTCGCTGGGAAGTGACAGTGATCTGACGTAGTCTCTTGCTCCGGGATGAGAAGGATCATCGATGGTCGCGTCCCTGATCAGCAGAGTACTAGACACCTCAGCCTGATCGGTCACCTTTATCTGGAACTTGCTGGTGGGCTCCGTTGGGTTCCTGGGTTCCTTGCTGCTTAAGAATTCTCCGGATCTATCAATTCTGTCCGTGACACCTTTCTCCTTATCTCGGGAAGTGTCGTTCACAGTGGTCGCTTTTATAGTACTCTCAACGAAAGGAGGAATGGTCGATGGTTCCAGGTCGTCTCTTCGATCGTCTCTTTGGTACGGTTCAGTGGTTTGTTCGTCATCATCGGCAACGGTTGACTTCGGTCTAGCCAAAGTGTCCTGATAGCCTTCCTTCAATTGCTCTTTAGCGGCCTTCCCAGATTTCACTTGGTCTGTCACAAGATTGTGTTGTTTCACCGTGACTCCTCTGATCGGCTGGCGCAACGCGTGGCCTAGACCAATGCTTCCTCTAGTTTCTATATCGTCGACCCCTTCTTCGTCGTTCCCTCTATAATCATCGGTTACCTTGACCTGGAACCTCCCAGCAGAACTTCCGCCTCCTTCGTCCTCAACGATCTCCTCGCCGTAATCGTCCTCGTACTTCTCCCCGTGATTGTCGTCGCTTTGAGGTATCGACCGAACCGAATCTTCGTAAACTTTGGCCCTTGCCAGCTGCGGGCTCCTCCCGCTGTCTTGAGCAAAGCTTCTGATGGAAGGTGTGACGAGACTTTTGGTTCCACTGTGCGAGAAGTAGTACTCCGAGCTGTCTATGGCCTGGTCGAGTTTGTTGTAGGCAACCGTAGAGTGCTTGACAGTTGTGGGCACTGTCGGAGAGTAGAATCTTCTAGTAGTGGTGGTGACAGTGGGCACGGTAGGTGCGTAAGAGGGCTGGAACTGATTGGCAAACTCAGACTTGCGATGGCTATCTTGGTAGCCCCTCGTTCTTTGCTCCTCGTGAGCCTTGGTGTTCTGCACTCGGATGATCGGTGAATCCTTCACAGGTTTCCTGACCTTCTCGCGACCAGAGAACCTCTCCTGGTAGTTCCGACTCGTTTCCTGATTTTTGCTGGAAGTTCGGTAAGCCGGAAGAGAGTTGTAGTCCACGGTGCCAGAATAATCGTAGGTATTTCTCAAATCGTTCCCGGTCCCTCCAGAAGGGTAATAGTCGAAGAGTCTCCCCGCGAACCAGTCATAGTCTACTATGGCCCCTGTTCGGTCAGGGTCCACCAAGCCGTCCTTAGTGACGTCTGTTCCCGACTGCAGGCTCACCATCGCGTACGCATTCCTGATCATCTCGTCGTCGTCCAGCTGGTAGCTGTCCCTGTTCGCTCCGATGTACTCGCCGCTGGAGGAACAGTCCACTTTCGTCCACCAGTCGCAGGTCAGCAGCTTCTGGCTGAAGAGGGAGCCGATCGGGCAGAGAAACGAGGAAACCAGCTCGTCGTGGCATACGTGGAACACCTGGCAGTCGGTCATTTCATCCGCGTAGTAGCCTAATGGAGGAGATCGAAGTGAAATTTTAATCGTTTCGATGAGAAGCTGAGCAATTTTGGCAAATGTCTCTCCAATCATAGAGTAGCACTGTGATCAAAAGATTTTTGCTAGTGACATACATACATACATTATATGTATTCGGCGAACTCGATGAAAAAGAGATGAAAAAATGTGACTTTGTCGTCGTAAATCGTAGCGATCTGTATGCACAACTTTATTTACCCGAAAGAATTTTTACAGTGCTTCGAATGGATCTTTCGAATATACAAATTTCAAACTTTGTACAACGTTTATTATCCTCATATTATGATCATTGAAAATAACATTGGAAGTTTACGCGAACATTATTAAGCATGAAGATTGAATAAAAAGAAGTCATTAAACATAAAGCATAATTTTTCATTAACATTCATTCGATTTAATTGTAGGTGGGCCGGAATTCGTAATACAACCGACAAGGGGGTGATTCTACGAAAAAAAAAAATAAGAAATAAATTTGGTGTAACGTTTTTTACTACGCTACGTTTTCAAGAAAATCAACTTTAAATTTTGTTTATTTTTATAAAGGTTTCAGTTGTTTATTCTTCTACCGCAGTTACCTCCGTCCGAAATAGTGTTTAGAAACAATAATTATTGCGAACTATGTAGTAAACAGAATATTTCCGTCATTGTCAATGTTTGTAGGCAATCACGATAGACGAATATACAACAACTAAATCATTTATAAAGATAAACAAACTTTAAAGTTTTAAACAATAAACACACACTGTATACCCAAATCACTGATCTGCGAAAGAAATTATGAATATTAAATGTAATAATTAAATAACATAATTTGAATATTAATATAATTATGGATACTGTACTTCTTGCACATATTGCGATACATGTAGACTGTAGTAAAATGTGACATGTCGATATGAAAAAGATGAATGAAAAAGTTGCTCAGATTACTGAATAAAGTAAATAACCTGGATGCCCGTAGGCGATCCTATGTCACTGAATGTTACGTCAGTACGCGGACAGCATCACGACATTCGAACGTTTAAGAATCAGTTAGGTAGTAATAAAACTGACGTAAGTCTCATTACCACCCTCTACTCTACTGCGAAGGTGACGAACTTTCTCACCGTTTGAATATTAATCTGCTGTTTTATTTAATGAAACTGAAACAGGTAAACAGTTGCATAAAATATAAATGTATGTAAGTTGTATTAATGAACAAAGTACATAATGAACCTCGAATTTGATACACTATTGATTTCGTTAATAAGAATAACGAATAATTAATTATTATTCTATTCTGTGGCTTTGTAATGAAAACGAGAAACATTATCGAACTTAAAAGTGCAGAATAATTGCCTTTTAACGAAAGTGGTTTTTAAATATTGTATTGATAAATGCTGCATTCATAAATATCATATTGGTAAATGTTGTAGTTAGAAATACCATATTGATCAATACTGTATTCAGAAATACTATATTGATAAATACTGTATTTAGAAATTGGTAGAATAAAAAATACTGTATTTAGAAGTTGCTAGAATAAAAAATACTGTATTTAGAAATTAGTAGAATAAGAAATACTGTATCTAGTGGGTTCACTGTAGTTTTTAAATACAATATCGATCGATCCTGTAATAATAAATTGATAGAATCGCAAATATTTTATTTATAAATTCGTAAATTTGTAAATTTTCTGAATAAATAAAAGGAGCAAGTGAAATGTTTAGATAAGATTCCACGAAGCACACCATACGTCAGGAATAAGAAAAGCATTTTTAAATGCAGTGGCAAACGGCAACTCAGCATTCCTCTGTTACGATTAACGATCCTAATGATCGAGCTGGTTCTTTTCCCTTCGAGTTGAAATAATCGTGGCAGCGGGCAATGTTTACGTTCGACAGGTGTTATGTAATGATTATGCGACTCTGCCTCTATATTCGTACGGTATCTCTTTCTCTCCTCGGGTTATCTAATAGCTGGCGGTTTCTTCCGCGAGATCCACGGGACACAATGGAGCGATCGGTGTCCATCGAGGTTTCGCGACCCGATCGATCCGTGGATACTTGGAAATTTTAATTGAAACCGCTTTCTTCGCGTACGAAACGACGTTACACGAATACCTGACACGATTCCGTTACATCGACGAATACGATGTTGCACCATTTACCAGTTTCTGTTAGCCGCGAACGCTATTTACAATGGAAAACTGCCTCCCGTAAAAACAGGTCAGTGTGAAGTATCGTTAAAGTGTATACGAATTCATCAGAAAATAAATCTCAAATATTCTTGCAACGTAAATGGAAAATATTAATTATTAATTATTAATATATTAGTATATTAATTTTATATATATAATAAAATATATTTATATTATAATATTAATAATAATAATATATAATATATTAAGTATTTATTAATTATTAATTAAATCATTCAGAAGAATACTTAACAAATGAAGATGCTTTCGTATAGAATGAGAAAATTTGATTCGCCCACGCGCATGCTGCAATGGAAGTGATTAATAGACTGCAAATCTTTATGCATTTATGAACAAACTGACCAAATCGAATCTAAACAGTAAACGCAGAGGATAAATTTAATATTGCTGTTAGATTATGTTCAACCGATTATAAACATGTTTAGAGTGAAAATCAATTTTGATTCAATTCCTGCTTGCTGCAATCGACGTAGAGAATTTTTATTTTGCATAAAAATCGTTCGTGTAATTTCTGTAAGGAAATGGAAGCCAATTACTTCGACCGTTCATACATCATATATAACTATTTGAAAACAGTTAGCTCCCTAATAAGCTCCATTAACCATTCGTTCCGACTGAGAATTTTCTAATCGAATTATCAACGGTAATCGTTTAATTATATTGTTATCTAACAAATTTTCCAAGCAACGAATGACAACAACAAACAAGATTCGCGATAGCTTTCCCCGTTATAAATAGGATCGCAACGGTAAAAAGACGAATGTCTGGAACTTCTTGCAGGCTTCGGCGCAAAGTCCAGATTAATTGAATCTCATTTGTAAGGACTGGTTCTCGGCTGAGATTTTTCTTCGGTTCTAAAAAGAAGTCCACGATATCTGACATTATCTTCACGATCTTCTTCTCCCGATTTCGACGCTGACGCGCGCGTCTTGCCGCTCGAAAATACATTATCGTTTCGTTTCCTCCTCTTAATTTTCATCGAGCCGCCGTGTGTCGCAATAATAGTCGACCAGTTTCAACTTGTTTACCGCGATATATGCAACGGGTTGCTCGCGCGGCTAGTTTACACGAAAAAAATCGTGCGGGTAAAAGGTCTCCAAAGGAGCCGAGCAAAAGTCGAAAATCAAATTCCGGCCGTCGACGGAGGCTCATATAGATCATCGATTTAATCGCGTGCTTTTTCACCTTTAGTATCGGTGTCAAGGATGATTCTCACGCACACAGATGGCACACGATACCCACGTGCCGCCTGCGAACTCTACTTGTAGCATTTTCTTCGGAATAGGTTTCGCAATAGGTCACCGTCCCAGCCATTATCGAGACTTCGCGGCGCCGCAAAGTTTCTCGCGAAAATCTTCCCCGTGATAATGTATGATCACACGTTTTCGAACACATCCCCTTTTGATGTGGCATAGCGATACGCGGATTATTGCGGTTTATCGATAACGTGAATAGCGGCGTATTGAGGTAGGAACACACTAATCTTGCATCACGTGAAATCACGTGGCATTCGAAGACTGCGAGCCTGCGTGTGTTTATTGTTTCAAATCTGTTGGTGACAGATCAAGAACGCGTTGTTTTCCGCGTACTACTTTTCGATTTCACGTTACTTTGCGTAACGTGAGATTAGTACGTTTTTTTTTCTCCTTATCCGAACAATTGGCGCGATTCAAGATGTAAGGCGAACGATACGCGAAACATATAATGGAATTAAAGGAAATAAAGGAAATAAAAGAATTTATTTTGCGATATAAATATAGTAGATCCACGGCTTTCTGTCTGTACATAGAATAAACTTGTCCTTTTTTAACGGAGTGTTCAAATAACTAGACAAGCATTTTTGACAAAAATGACTAAGGCGATTGGACCTCGAATTAGATACACTATTGATTTCGTTAACAATAATGAATAATTATACTTCTATGTTATGTGAACGTATTCTATGTATGTTTGTATTCAATGTTGTGCAGAATAATTGCCTTTTAATAAAGTCAATTTTTAAATATTGTATTGATAAATACTGTATTTAGAAATATTATATTGATAAATGCTGTGTTTAGAAATTGGTGGAATGAAAAATACTGTATTTAGAAATTAGTAGAATAAAAAATACTGTATTTAGAAATTGATAGAATGAAAAAGGTTATATTTAGAAATTGGTAGAATGAAAAATACTGTTCATCCACAGAGACTAATTAGAACTTTTATCGATTATGTAATCAGCAATATCATTCTCAAAAACGTGTTCTTGTATATTCGCTTGAATCTCCCATATTTTGTATTGTACGAGGATTCGCTGCAGAGTGTATTCATATTCATTTCGAGGCTAAATCAAGCGATTTGTGAGGTGTCGAAATGTTTTCTATGGTACCTACTACTATACGGTTTCCTAAGACGATTTTTTTTACCAGGATATGTTGGAAAGAATTTACGATTGATGGAATGAAGAGAGTAAATGAGAAGCAATTAAAGCGTTACGTAACAAGGTATACGATTTTAAGGAGGATTATACCTGAACGTACATTTAGATGACGCCTTTTTATTGTATCCACAAAAAAACTTCGATTCTTCGAAAAATAGTTTGGCAATTTTATTTTCTCCCAAGATCGTATTTGAATTGGAAATATGTAATTAATAAGTCACTGTAGATAATATTTGCATCGTTTGAATATTAAAACATTGCTCTAAAATTTGACCTGCGTATATTCCCTTAAAAATCATACTATTTCTCAATGAACCAAAATTGCCTATGTGGTACGATGATTCGCAACATTCCCGAATCTTATTGTTCACTCTTTCATCGCGTTCATAGAGCGACCTGTTACGAGGATTAATCCCTTGACATACAATGACGAGTTGGGGTCGTCATTCATTTCATATGTCACTGTACACTTTGACGAATCTAACTCGTCAAAGACTGTTTTCGGCGGACGCCGTGCAGTATATTATTAAATTACTCTGTTGCTTCATTCTTGCGTCGACTCTGGTTTTCTTACAATGTTCAAGATGCCCCACCCTCCCACCTTCTCGACAGTACCAATAACAAAATTGCATCCACAAATCAATAATCCAAATTTCAAAATGAAACGTTCCCTTTCTCAGCTTGCACATATCTGTTCAGTTGAGCCAAATTAAATAGTATTTTTCGAACGCGTCAAATTCTGTTTTATTTGCATGTCAAAGGGTTAAATATCTTTCGTAGATATAGATATCACAAAATTGTTTACCGATTAGAACAATTGAATACTATACAACACGTTATTTGATTCATATGGCGTATACATGTGACGACGCTTTTCATCTTGAATAATTTAAAAGAGTTTCGTTTAATGCTATAAATTAAACCGTTTTAAAAGATGTACGAATGTATTTTACAACAACTGTATTTATAGGTGAACGATTTTACACAATCAATTTACCTTTTACGTTTTTTGCACTGTATTTCGAACGGAGTAACTTTTCTAAAATCAGACCAAACGATTTGATTTATTTGGAGTTTTTAGAAGGACTAGTTTAGTAGACAATATCTAAGAAAAATTGAGCTAATAATTCCGTTACGCACACATGAACGGTCAAAGTGATGCAGTATAATTTCTCCCTAATTCGCGCTCAGATTGCGCACAAAAATTAATAAAGCGTACCTCGCTATATCGTAGATGAATCCTGTACAACAGCTTGCAACGAAACTACCCCTCCGGCAATTCGATAGTGTCGAACAAAAGAAACTGCGTCCGTAATCGAAAAGATACCGTTTCAATCTTGTTGTCTCCTCCAGAGATAGATCCCAGGAAATAGCAAATAACGAGACTCTTGTAAGTCGAGTCGTTAAATGGGGTTTCATTTAATGACACGGCATGGGGAAGATCGAGTGGAGAAAAATGTAATGATAATGGCTCTATTATTACTGTTCCTAATTGTGAAAGCGTACACAATCTCTCTTTTTGCGCAATTAGAACGATTTGGACGATGTTAATGGCGGTTCTCGCGACGGTGTTACACGGCTGCGCGGGAACTGGAATCGGTGTGTCAGCCGGAGAATGAATTCTCGTCGAAGAAAGTTTATTATGGTTCCTTCATTGAGCAACAGCTCGATAATGTTGTTCGCTATGACGTTGCCTGAGAAGTGGCAGAATGTCGGCGAAAGCGGCCCAGCGACGAGATAAAGGCCAAACGAATGGTGCGAAAGGTTCTAAGGATCTTCTAATCGTTCGGTGCCTGCATCTGCGCGAAGAAATTTCGCGTTCGCCATTGTTAGTCAAGGGTTTTGCGTATCCTCGAACGTTTTAGCGGCAAGAATTAATAACAATCGTCCGAGGCGAGCCATCCTTCACCAAACGTGAGAACAATAGAAACATACACCATTACAGGCATTATAATACAATTCGATGCAAGAGCTTTCAGATAAATAAGCGAGATAATCAAAAGGTATCAGAACACGCGGATGAGAGCGTGCAACAGTTATCATCTCGCCATCCCCGGTTAACGCGCCTAACACCCCGCGAACATTACCAAACGTACGCGGAGGTTAGGATTCGCGCTTGTTCCACGTGGTGCGAGCATCATTAAAAATTCTAATTTAACGTTAGCATAACTCGACGGCTACAATTAGGCAATCTTTCTCGGCAAGATCGTGAAACTGTATACAATGTTGGAAACAGTCCTTACCCAACGCTTATTAGAATAATTAGCGAACCGGTCTCGTTTTAAGCGAACTCGTGCACAAGTATCCGCGACGCGTTCGACACTAACTTTTCGAAGTGATCTTTAATTTTTCTCTAGATCATAAATTACTATCTAACATAAATAATGATTACGAAACACTGGTTCGCATAACCAAGGTTCGGATAATTGACGCTTTACTCTGTATTATAATACGAATTATTATGTTATTGCTGCGCGTAGATATTGTGCGTTTCTTATCGCTTATTCCACTAATCTCTCTTCTTTATTTATTTTATGCAGTTTATTCAGAAATCAGGGGATTTTTTAATCTTTCAATACCCGCAGTTCGACACTACAACGACCGATTTCGACGAAAGCATCAACATTTAACTCTAAATCTACACCAGGCCGATCAAAATGACCGTTTTCCCCTTTCTTATTTTAATATTGCTGAAATTGTAAGGATGCATTAGTAAGAAATGGTTGAATAAATTTCTTAATCCAAGCATACGTTCCAACAGAAATGAGGAGGTGTCTGAACAAATTCAGTTTCGTCATTCTCATAAAGCAGCACAAGTTTTGCCATTTTAGTGCTCGATAGGGTTAACGTTAAACAATTCTCCTAGGCTCGAATGAAAAGGTTAAAAAAACGTGACTTTCTGATTTTTCATCGTTTCAAGCAATTTGTAAATTTTGTAAAAGTTTCCACATTGCCTAGTAAACTAGTCATTTTGTTATCACCAAAAAAATTCGTGTAATTTGGTCCAATTTTTAGAAAGATTTCGAAAAATATTCGAATACTTTCGTGAGACACTGTACAGGAATTTCTCCCTAATTCGCGCTCAGATTGCGCGTAAAAATGGACAATTTCGGAAGAGGAGAACGATTAATCGAACCTCGCGTCTCGTTTTTATAGTTGTTGGCAATCGGTAACTATAAAAACAAGACGCGAGACTCGAATAATCGTATCTCCTCTCACTTGCGTAATCTGAGCGCGAATTAGGGAGAAATTACTGTATTCTCGTTTCTCCATCGTTATTCTAATGCATACTTGAATTAATTGTACAGTAAGTTCTCCCTAATTGACGCTCGGATCATACTTATTTTTATAGTTGCCGATTGTCAACAACTATAAAAACGAATCGCGAGACTCCAATAATCGTATCTCCTCTCCTCAAATTGTTCATTTTTGCGCGCAATCTGAATGCGAATTAGGAAGAAATTACTGAACTGCGAAGCACCAAAGCATTCGAGGTTGTTTATGAAGTGGAAAGGAACCGAGGAAGCAACTTTTCCCCAGGGTGAAATACCGTTTTGTAATCTTCATAAAACGAAAGACCGATGAATTATTAGCATGCACGGGCGGCTTTTTCCCGGCGTCATCGTACAGCACGCCTTTAACTTACGAACCGGTCACCGTGATCGTGCGAAAACCACAGGCGCCCGGTTACGCAACCCCAAAGTCGTGACTTTTCCGTCGACGCGCCGTCACCTTCGGCGATTGGCAGGATTTCGTTGACAAAGTGATACGATACCGACGCTCCGAGATCGTGGGTAATGGGGACGATGAATCATGCGACTCTCATTCACCTCGTGAACGTCCTTCGCACGTGAATCCCGTCTGGGGCAGCGTCGTGTACGCAGGATAATCGATGCCTGGCTCCCCTGGCACGTTCATCCTGATGTCCGCGAAGTCTGCAACCGAAATCAGTTTACTCATAGTAATCATAGCTGTAACGCCGGCTATTAGCTTGTTGCGCTCCGAACGTCCGATTTTATGATGCGACTGTTACGAAGCGTTTTAATCGAGCAGCTCTATTAAACGCCGTTTAAGGTTACGGTTATAGTGAATGTATTTCCCGGCCAAGTAAATTGTTGACGTCGGAGCGACTTGTATATCAATTAACGCGTGACGCCCTTCTCACTCGAGCAGTGAACTTTGAGGCGCCACTAAAATCTGTTGTATCACCTGCCAAAAGAGTTTTTACAAAATTGTAATCTCGAGTCTGTATATTTTCGAATTTTATATTGATTTTTTTATGTTGATATATATTTTTTTATATTGATTTCTTTATATCGATATATAATTATACATTTTTTTTATATTTGGATGTTTTCAAATTTTTAAACGCTCCAATCTCGAAATTTCTTGCCCTTTAGTTCGATACAGAGCGTTTTAAGCTTCGTTTTAAATTCCTTCAAGTATTTTTGATCGTTGAATTCTTTAAGATTAGCAATTTGGCTTCTAATACTGTTCTAACACTTTCAATAATTCTTTAATTTGTTTACATTTAAATTATAAAATTTTAATTTTAATTTTAAAAAATTTCTTTATATTTCTTTTATTTTTGTCTTTAAATATAAACAAATACAAACAAGTTTTTTAAAATTAAAATAAAAATTGTACAATTTAAATATAAACAAATTTTATATTTAAGGAATTATTGAAAGCATTAGGACAGTTTTAGAAGGCAAATTGCTAGTCTTTAAGAATTCAATGTTCAAAAATACTTGAAGGAATTAAAAAACGAAGCTTAAAACGCTCTGTATCGAACTCGAAAACCAGAAATTTCGAAATTGGGTCGCTTAAAAGTTTGAAAATATGCCAATATAAAAATTTGAAAATATAAATACTTGAAATCACTACTTAAAGGTTGGAAACTATTGAAGCATTGAGAAATTGAGAACTGAGAAGCTTAAGTATTTCGAGATAACTTTGGAGTTTGAAATTTGAATAAGGTAAACCATTAAAAAATTTTGAAACCTAGAAACTGAACGAGAAACCCTTCAGAAATACATGTAATACGCTTAAAAGCTTCGAAGGACGGTGAAAAGGAGCTGAATACGTTGAAAAGGCGAAGCATGGATAGTGGCAATTAAACGGTCAACGAAAAACGTGAGCGCCTTTGGAATTCTCTAGCTTAGCGATTCGCAATGGCTCAAGGTCGCAAAAAGAACACTCGTGTGTCTGACATTTAAAATGGATGCCTTGTGTTTACAGCTCCCGGCGTGCCGCACGTGATTCCACGGTTCAGCCGCTAGCAATTTGCAAAAGGCTTCACGCGACCTATGCCGCAGAATTTTTCTACACGTTGTATCATAATCGATTACCTTTCACGCGACTTGGTAGTGTTCGCCTCCTAACGATCTCATCTTCATTGGTACGCGCATCTCTTATTTTACCTGTAATATGTGCCTCCGCACTTATGATCACCCGACGAAAAGAAAAATAAGCGAGGAAAATTAACGGCCTCCGCACAATCGTTTCCTTCAAGGTGAGAGACACAGAAAAATAAATTATCGCCTACATTTTTTTACACTGATCTAGCAACGTGCGATAACGTCATCTATCGACACTGTAGACAATTTGATAAACGACTGTGAGAAACTGCGAATATTAGAATTGGGTCACTCGAGTGTTAGAGACTCGAGCATCTCAGAATTTGAATGTATTAAATTCCAAGGAAGTCGAAGATCTTGAATTGCTGAGGGTGTAGAGTAACTGGGAAATTCGTGAATGAAAATTTTAACCCCTTGCCGTACTTTGACAAGTCCGACTCGTCATGAAAATTTCTAGTAACAAATGTGACTACATGCTTTTAAGTGGCGCTACATTTCTTGATTTCGACCAAACGGAAACGTCTTTGGTGTAGAGCGGAATCAAACGATCTTCTGTAGATGCGAGAAATATGGATTCAATACGATTTATCATCGATACGGAAATGTGTAAATTCAGTAAGATATTTTATGAACTCGAGGAAAGAGAAGGTATTGGTATGAGATTTTACTTCTTAATGTGGAGAGTCTCAGAATAGCCATAAATGGAAAAGTCAAATGTACGAGTTTCAGGTATCTTGTATGGAATGTGCTTGATAAATGGACTCCGGATTTGATGCATTTATGAGAAAAATAACTAGGACCAGTTTAAAGCTGTGAGCAAAAGAAAATAATTGGAGAGCTCTATTTTCAACTTGTTCAGATTATTCAAGTAAAACGTGTGCTCGGCTCCTATCTCTCTTGCAATTGATGCATACAATTTTTATTTTGCATAAAATTTCGCAGTCTATTGATAAATATAAATGTATTTTGTAAGCCACGGTAACTTATACACATGACGAAAATTTCATCCAAATCGGTTTACTTTGTTTACGAACCAGAAACAATTAGCAATAACTTATCGAGTATAGATTTTATTCTGTCCTTTAACATTGGAATAAAATTCTAATCTCTTGGCATCAATATTTGAGCATTCAAGTAAATTTAGGCACACGATAAGCATAAATTTTCTTTCCCTTCTAAGAAATTATTGCAATCGAAAAATTTATAATCGCAGTAACTGCGAAGAAAATGGAATGTCAAGGGATTAAGAGCTCAGAATCTCCGGAATCTGTTTGTCTTAGAAATCGAAAATTTTCGAATATAGTAATCCAAGCATTCAGGATCTTGGAAACATTAATGCTTCGAAAATGAAAAATATTTAAACTGAGACACTCGGAAAGCCTGGAAGCGAGCATCTTAACCTTTTAGGTACTGCTGAATTCTGCGCGGCAGAGTTTGATATGTACTGTACAGAGTGTCTGTATTTTCTGTCTGTATATTGTTAAGATACAGTTATATTGTTAACAGTTATATTGTTAAGATAAGTCTGTATATTTTAAATCGATGTGAAGACAAAAGAAGTGTGAAACAATGCATATGAAGACTGTTGAAATTTTAGCCTCGAACAAAAATTAATCTATAGTTTACTTAGTAAGATATCTTCAGTTAAGATATCGGTTTACATTTCGCCGGCTCCGTCAGCGGGCAGCGACGGTGATGTAATCTGTATATATATTAGATGCCGCGATACATCATCGCCGGTACCTTTTGATGTACATCGTGCCCTGACTGTTTGAGGGTCCCAGCGTCACGTATACAATGTAAAACGCGACAAATAAAACGTCTCTGATTGGTGGACACGACGAACCCAAAAAGGGTATAAAAGAAGCGTTTCTTCTTACCGGACTCTCAGTAGAGTTTGGTCGCTCGATCGGTTTCGCTCATATACCTTCTCTCAATAAAGGAATAAAATAAAGTCCTTTTAAGCAAAGAATTTTAGAATCATATTCATTTCCATTCCATAATCCCAATAAAGACGATTATTTGATTCAAACGATGACCGAGTGAGCTACTAGAGTAAGCCACTATAGTGGCGCGTCGTTCAGAGAGATGACATCCGCGAAAGCCACTATAATGGCGCGTCGTTCAGAGAGATGACATCCGCGGAAGCCACTATAGTGGCGCGACGTGCCTAAAAGGTTAAAAATCGCAGAACTTAAAACTGATACCGAACAAATACTTTTTACACGATTCCCTGAACAATAGCATCGATCCTGACTACAGTTACGAGAACGAGAAAATAATGGTAAATGATATCGAAGATAGATACGCGGCAGGAAACGACGATAGTAATCAGAAATGTGGCTCTACGCGAATAATAGAACATAGAATGAACGAGGGAAACGGGAAACAAAGGTCAGGGAAGAACATTTTCATTCACGAGGAGGATGTTCACGAATTAAAATTCGCTTTTGTTCTTTTGTTCTTCCTAATTGATAATGTTGTAAACAGCGACGATCATGTAGGAAATTAAATCTTTCATTCGGCGGAGGCTGTTATGCTTGACCCCGTTTTTATTCGTTGACGTCGGTGATCGTCGATACATACTTCTTTCACTCCCCAGAAGCCCGGGGAAAAGCAGTATCAAAGTAATAACGATAGTCACCGAACAGTTCAGTAATTAGTTATACGTATTGACACCATTTCTAACGGTTGACGAGGTTCTTCGGGACAAAAATAGAAATGTCTAGCAAAATGTAATTTCCCGGCGACAAATTGTCGTTAATCAAGCTATAGATAGTCGTGAAGTATGATTGAGTGACGTTAAGGTGGGCATAAATTAAGCGCTCGCTGCAATATATGACTGCAAATATAAGACTGCAAATCGACGACCGCCGCAATGAGGAGACAGCTTCGCCATCGAGTTGTTTGAATAAGTCACCGAAAAACAATTAGAGTTAACGATCACAGTGTTCTTAACAAATATTTCTGTTACACGACGAACGCGACCTTCTTGCTTCATTCAATAAAAATAATTTAATACATTGGAGTTGCCTGTTTGTTGCACAAAGTGTGGTAAGTAACCATTAAAATTATTTAAAAAGAGAGTGTATCTCACTGTGATGATTACTATAAGAAATAAGGCATTCAGGAGCAATAATATTCTAACAATATGTATTGAGAAATAATAAACACGCAATTGCGATCCATTTAAAACCATCTAAAGCCTTGGAGCTAACTGCTCTTTACAGCAAAAGAAAGATCACGTTTACTCGATGAAATGTAATATACAATAATAAAAATATACGTAAAAATGATAGAAATATAGAGATGATTTCGTAGGAAGTAAACGAGTGGATTTTTTAAATCAAACGTACGTTTTAATAAAAACGGCGAAAGGTTCAAATGACTTCGGTCTTGTTATTTTTGTAAAGCATCACAAGTCAGTCACCTTTAGAGTTCGGTAGGCTTAAGACGATTCGTATCGTGACTCCGATCTTAAATTATTAATTACTAAATTCCACCTACAATCACAATTCATTTTAGTATTGAATTGCCTTCGAATTGTGGCCTCCGAATTGCCTTCGAATCGTGGCAAAAGATTAGAAACAAGAAAGTTATGTTATCGTTTTTATTCTAGCATTACTATGTATTCGTATTAACGTACATCGACATGCAGCCGCTGCCTTTTTTTGCCGACTGCCCCGAGTTTCTATAAAAACGAGACGCGAGACCCGAAGAATCGCGACATAGTATTTTCAGATCTGTCAGTTTCAATTACAACCTCCGAAAATTTCTGGTAGAGATTACTGTAAAACGTTGTCTGTTCGCATACTCTACACATTTTTATCGAGTTTGGTTGCATCGGTGAACTATGAACGTCGTAACGCTGCTGAAGTTATAGCGCCGACTATGGCCACCGCGTCAGTCAACGTGTTCACGAATAGAGGATATCAAATTCTAACGGATCATTTCTAGGTGATCATACGAAGACGAAACGAGAAACTATGATCGAAAATTGGTTGTGATAGATTGGAAAAATTTGTTGGAAAAATTTTGCGAAACGAATCGAACCTTGCATGGTAAGAAGTCGCCTTCAGGTAATTCGGAAGACAGAGAAAACAAGTTATATCGTTGCATCTCGGAGAATATCCTGTTGTTAAGATCGTTCTTCATGTGGTTTACTTGATCGATAGTGGAGCTCAAGTTCTTTAACAGTTTTTCGCAACTCTCGCCGAAGTCCGCTATATTCAGAGAATCCCAGTTGATGCGCGTCACTCCAGGTTGAATATGTTTTTCTATATCCATCAACATGGATTTCAATAATTGAATCTGTTCAGAGTGAAAATATTCTATAAATTACTGATTTTGAGGAACTAGAAAAATCCACTTATAAATTCCTCTACTTGCTATTAATTTAATGCATGAAAACCTTTTGTACTCAGACGTCTCCTTCGAGGAGATATAATAAGATTGTATCTCGTAAAATTTATAATCAATACGATGTTTCTGCGATGATTCTAGGTAATTATACGAAGAAGGTTTCTATTCCGACCTCCGAACATTACTCGGGGAAATTACTGTACATTGTCAATCCGAGTAGACGCGAAAAATAACGTGCGAATGAAATTTGCTTACCCATTGGGTCCTCGGAAGAATCGTACTGGCCGCCGGCAGAACCATAACTGTCCAATACCCCTTCTTCGTCCGGATCGAAGTACTTCCTGTAATCGAACATCGTCGCGTGTTAGTGTTCCGTTAGCATAGTCGCGGCTCGAGCGAAAGAATTTCGCCACTGAGTTTTCGATTATTCAATACCTCCCTCTGGTGCCGTCGATCGCTCGCCGCGACAGGGAGCTCCTCCTTGGAATTTCATGTTCAAGACTGCCGTGAATGTTGCACAAGACCAGCGTCACGAGACCTGAACAAAAAGGAGTGCCTCGGTGAGTATTTAAAATCATAATCGCGTTGCCCGTTGCATCTACGATGCACGTTTCGCCGAGAGAAAAAGGCACGCGTTCCCTTCTTGTCTTGGGAAAAATTCAATTCGTTCCCTTTCGCGGCCTCGCCTCCTGCGTATGACAGTGACGAATCTTCTTTCAGCGATGTATTTTTCCGTCGGTGAGGCAACTTTAGAATGTTTTCGGTCTATATCTTCATCGCGTAGCTGCACTTTTAGGTAATTTATGTAGACGAGCGGAAAGTAATGAAACAGCGGATACCGTTTCGAACGAATTAATTTATGATCGCCTAACGTTCGCGCTAATGAAAGTTTATAGCGAAGATGAAAGTTTGAAAGTTTTGGAGAGGTAATGACAAAGAAAAAAGGCGAGGTATTTCAGAGGTAAACAGAGGTATTTCGTATCTCATGGTCATTATTCTAACGAATATTTTATTCGGTGGCAATAACGTTTCAATGATACAATGTGAGATACTGCCACGGGTTGCCTCTTTATTGCACGATGGATATTAAACGCGCAATGCTATCCATTGCGAAATGCTCACTGCTTGAAGCTACTATTTTTATACCCCTAGTGAAGGTGTACGCTTTCTCAGTGATGTGCACGATCCTATCTTCGGTATAATTTTTGTACGGTTTTCATCTAATTTTAGGCTTAGGTGTGAAAAAAGATTTAGAATATTTTTCCATTGCAAATGAAACTGTTAATATAATATAAGAACCGATTTGAGAATGAATTAATTGAGAAAGAATGAGTAATAAAAGACAGAAATGTATACAATTCGATGTAATGAATTGAAGAAGGTAGGAAATTTGTAAAAAAGTTTGTTTTTAGATAAAAATCTTTCGTTTAGATAAAAATGTCAATAGCTAACGTAATTTTGGTTTGACGAATAATGACATGACTATGCAATAGTGTCATCTGTCATGCAATAGTGACAGTGTCAATGGGAAATAGATTAATTAGCTCTGGAAACATTAATAAGAAACATAAAAATTTATAAAGCATATCAAATTATATCAAATTTATAAAGCATTTAATAAACTAACTACCAAATAATCTAAATAACTACCAAACAATCGAAATAAAACATATTACCGCAACATTGAATTGATCTTTTCGTGTATTTGAAGAATAGGATAAGAAAAATTATAAATTTAGTTTTTCTGACGAATAATATATTTGTAGAAAATCGTTTTCTATCATCTCCTTGTAACAAAAGATCTGATCTTTTTGGAAAATTTATTTTACACCTGCAAATTCGTTGCAAATGCTAATGCATTTTCGTGTAAAGGATTTTTCATTTTCTATTAGGAATAAATGAAATATCACGACGATTAGGCAATTTTACATACATTCCATTTACTTTATCTGAGATAGTCGAAGGTATAGAAGAAACGTGAATCTCATCGAGCGATCGCAGTTTAACGGCTCCATCAATTATTTTTATAGATGCCGTCTGCCGAAGATAGTAATAAGCCCGGTCTCTCTCCAAGGATAAATACAACTGTCTCGGTTCCATGGTTTCAGAGGAGTCACGGAGCAATCTGCTTTCGAACTTGATCGATGCCTATGTAACTGGATCGTGAGAGCATTGTTTCACACGTTTCTGCTTGTTTTACATGATTGGGGCTGTCGCATGAACGATGATGAAATACAGTGACGTTGAAGCCCGGAAGCGTTAAGTCTTGATCATACGAATTTGTCGACTGTGTTTAACTGTTACAGTACATTCCTCCTAATTGACGCTCAGCTTGAATACAAAAATGGACGATATGGGAAAAGGAGGTACGATTAATCGAGCCTTGCGGCTCATTTTTATAATTATTGACAATTAGTAACTATAAAAAAGGATCGCGAGGATCAAATAATCGTATCTCCTTTTCCCGAATCGTCCATTTTTGTGTACAAACTGAGCGTCAATTAGGGAAAATTTACCGTACAGTAATTTCTCCCTAATTCGCGCTCAGATTGCGCACAAAAATGGATAATTTGAGATGCGGAGATACGATTATTCGAGCCTTGCGGCTCGTTTTTATCCTTATTGACAGTCGGTAACTATAAATAAACTCCTTTTCCTAAATTGTCCATTTTTGTGTGCACACTGAGCGTCAATTAGAGTGAATTTACTATACTTGATTCAGTGTTCGTGGGAATCCGAGACTGGAAAGTGGAAGAGGATGGAAGCTAAGTTAACTGATGAAAGATTCAGCGCGATAATTAGGGAAGCAGAGCGATAAATTATCTTTACGAGTAACTGCACCTGCAGCTTCAAAAATGTTTTAATTTACTGCAAAAAAGATCGTTGATTTGCATGGCGATAGTTTTCACTTTTCATGGGATTATGTAAAACCACGTACACTCGGTTGCGCGTTAATTATTACTGGATTACAGGATGAGAACAGGAACCGCAAGAAATTAGCTTCTTACCTAGCAGGTTTCTCGATTAGTAACCATTTAGAAACGGTTCGTCTCGTAATTAATATAACACCATTTGGAATTATTTGAACAACATAAATGCGATTTTCATTTCGGTACACGTCTGACCAAAACGTTACAACATGGTGTTGCTACCAGAAATCAATTACAAAAAGCAATCTGCATTGATCGATAAACCGTGATTGCATCGTATTTCACTCGACTAGGAAAAATTGTTTATGTAATTCTGATGCAATTGAGCATCAAATAGTGTTTCCATTTTTCCAAAATCTCTAGCTGATATTTCATATGCTCGTAATAATTCGACTGCGAGATTATCGTTGTACTAGTAATCTGACATCTGTCTAGCCGGTGCTGTTCTGTAACCACTTCCTGGTATTGTGTTTCTTATTCCTGAATTGCTAAGAGCGTGCAACAATGCAGAACTCTAAACAAAAATTTTGTTAACTCCACCGATTGCAAATTTGTTCGATCAAGGTACTATAGTTGTGCGGTTATTAATGAATGTTGAATAATTATTAACAAAGCAAAACGAATAGCTGTGTTCAAATGGATTTTTGTTATGACGTAAGCTTAGAAATTATTGTATCTTTCAGAACTTTGTCATATATAAAAGTAAGATATTGCTTTAGAAACATTAACAATTGTACGATAAAGTAATTTAAATTTAATGAGAAAATAAAACTGTGCGAATGTAATTTGAGGAAATTAATAATACACACGAGTAAATACTCGTGTGTAAATTAATGACTGTAAATATAAATTAAATACATTGAACATACAATTACTATCCAAATCAATGAATTAATGTTTCTAAATCGGTATATCATTTTCACACACACATGTATAAAGGAGATATTAATTTCTTAATTTTATTCAAATTTGCAAACCAAAATTATTGATGTTATACAAGTTTTGTTTGCAATTTTAATCTAATTCGGTAAAATACTTTAATTTTATGCAATTTATGAAATTCTGGCGTTGCAGTCGCTAGCGTTAAGAAGCCCGGATTGCATTAATATTTCCACCCTCATATAAATCCAACTGTGCCAAACCCTTTTCCATCGTCTTTTTTATCCTCGTGCGAAAGGAAAAGCTAAGAGAATCTGTACCAGTGACTTTTAACAGCGAAACAAAACGACCGCAGTTCGATATTTCGCGAGGATCGGTATTCGTTCGTTTACCAAGCAACTTAGTGACCTTTCCCGGTACATCTTTTTAATGCCAGTAACGATAGCAAGCGCGGGCGAAGACAATGCACGAGATGAATTCCGGCCGAGCGTACAAGCGAACGGACAGCTCCGTGGAATCCGTGGAACTCGGATCGCCGGATTGATAAATCGCCCCTCCCACGCACGTGATCCCGTTATCTCGCGTTTCTCAATGACATCATGCGTGCTATAGTTTTTTAATTGGGTCACACGTGAGAAAGCGATCCCGTGGAGCGTGCGTCGCGCGACACAACCGATTCAAACGATCCCGTGCGATCCTGCGTTTTCTGCGCGAGATGGATCGATCGAGATCGACGTGATCGCTCAACTAACAGCGTTCATGTTTTGCCATTTATCGTTCATTGTTTATTGGACGGCTTATGCGGTCCTGTCGTGCGATACGAATGGATAAGAAAATAATAATCGAGCGTGAAAAATAAGAATAACGAACGCCCGATTGAAATAGGTACGTAATAAATTGTAATTAAAATTAATATAAAAGTTTGATGGATGAGATTGTGTTAAAATATCGTATCGGAGTGTAGATGCTTCATAAAATGGAAAATTTAGTGGTCTGTTTTCATTATTTATTAGTATATTAGTATAATTTATTCTTCTGTCAGAAAATTCGATCTACTATAAACAAAATGAAAATATAAAAGTTCGCGAAATATCGATCTTCTTAATTAGTTTCTTAGATAGTTCATGCTTGAATACTAAGAGGAGTATTATACTACTTGATTACTATAGGAAGTACTTTTATTCAAAAAATGTACTCCTTCGTACGTAGAGAAATTTTAGATTGGACTGGAAGATCACATAATATAAAGCTACCGCGTAAATTAAGCTATTTCTTCAACTACATTCTTCAAATCTAAGATCTCTGCACCGAACCTTCTAATTCCAGTTCACAGATCACGATAATGGAAATGTTACGTTCGTCTATTACTCCTGCTTTATCTACACGGTTTTTATTAACAATTGTTAAGTGCAAGGCTGTAGTGGAACAGCAGAAAAACATTGAGATCCGGCTGACGGGCTAATTCGTAACCAGCAAATTACGACATCGAACAATTCTTTCTCCTACGAAGTCAGACAATTCTTGCAGTAATCTCGGAATGCGTCAGAAGAAAACGCGTCACGATAGAAATTCAGCGTTTCTAGTTAGCGCAACCCGCGGCTTGCAAATACAAATTAGTTTTAATGGCGGATGTCGAAATCTAGGCGAGGATTCTGCGAACAAACTCGTGGGTTACGTAAAAAACAAAAATTAAAATTAAGACACCGGAACGTCGTACTTAGAAATTAACAAGTCGAGTAATCATCCAGATTTAGACTTGTAATTGCGCGAGATAAGAAATACGCGTCGCAAAACCTGTTTCTGTGGTTGAAAACTCTCGACAAACGTCCGACCATTAGATTTAATTTTACGTCTCTTTATAAATTTCTAAACCTGACAAATTCTCAAAATAATTAGGGTAAGAAGCACCAAAAATTCAAGAACTTAAAGGTATTTGGAGAAAAAATACTAAAAGTGCAAAGATACAAATTTTCGATCTTTCCGATCCTCGTATCTTGAAATTCGTAACTTTCTGGGTGACTAAATTATTAATTCCGAAATTTCAAAGCTCGTAATACACTGAAACTTCACGAATTCAGAAGACCCATTCCGCTTATCTTGGAACTTGTTTCTGATAACTGAAAATTCTTGAAAAGCGTCCAGATCATTACATTTAATTTTACGTTTCCTTATAAACCTTTAACTCTTTTTTAATTCCAAAACGAAGATGTTTGCTTATAGAATATATGAATAATGTGGAGATTCTTTTGAAAATAGCGAATCCACTCGAGTGCAAAGGATTAAACCTATAATTTTGTAAGTACTTGTCATAAAAGGTACTAAAAATTTGAATTTTTTTCAAGTTTTCAATCGTTTTGTTTTTCGCACATCAAAATTCTATTAAATTACTAAATTATTACTAAATTTATAAAATTCAAGGTTCATAAGCCTAAAAAACACTCTCCATTTTCCGAATTTATATATTTGAAATTTTCACGTTCGAAATCTTTGCGAAGTCGATTCTCAACGTTTCCACCGCATCAGAATTTGATTGTTGACGTAATCAACGTAGAAGTTGTTGTTGACGTAGCAAACCTCTAAACTTCCGACATCCCGAGTTTCTCAGTTCCCGAGTTGTCGAACTTCGCAACTATCCTCGAAGTCTCCAATTTCACGGATACGCGTGAGAAGATCGAAGTGCAGCGACTTTTCAGTTCCTGTGTTACTCATTGTGCGCCGGTGCACGTATCTCTTCGCGTTACTTCCGATCAATTGAATCGCTCGTTCATTTGTAACTTCGTGGTGGAGGTGCATTGTGCTCCGAACACAGTCGTGAGAATATATTTGCATGTTCCTGCCCCGTCACCTGTATTTATGAATCGTGGATCGTTGCAGCGGCTGCATAATGCAATCATGAACGATCGATAATAGAAAACAGCGTTTTGTGCTCGGTAGCTACAGTTACGCGTCATTAGTAATTAAATTGCCCTATTTGTGTCACTGCAACGTACAGAACGATCTTTCACGTGTAAGACAAATATCGTCCAATTAATAGTTTTCATATCCTTGAAAAACATATATTCCTGCTCCCCCACTACCTAAGCCATATATCTCCGTGCACCTTTTATTTTGCATTGCAGTATATTTTACGTTGCAGTATAGTCAACTCAACTATTAAAACTTGATTAAAAATTTACGATCGAAAATTGCTACGCACCTTTCGGCTGCCGATAAGATGCAAACAATCATATAAAAACTGTCTTTAACACCTTGGCATACCATTTTCTTCGCAGTTATTGCGATTAGAAATTTTTCGATTGCAATAATTTCTTAGAAGAGAACAAAAATTTACTTAAATTTACTCGAATGCTTAAATATTGATGTCAAGAGATTAGAAGTTTATTCCAATTTTAAAGGACGGAATAATATCTATACTCGATAAGTTATTACTAATTATTTCTAATTCGTAAACAAGATTTGGATGATATTTTCGTCATGTCTATAAGTTACCGTGGCTTACAAAATGCATTTATATTTATCAATAGACTGCGAACATTTATGCAAAATAAAAGTTGTATGCATCAATTGCAAGAGATAAGAGCCGGGCACACGTTTTACTTGAATAATCTGAACAAGTTGAAAATAGAGCTCTCCAATTATTTTCTTTTGCTCACAGCTTTAAACTGCTCCTAGTTATTTTTCTCATAAATGCATCAAATCCGGAGTCCATTTATCAAGCACATTCCATACAAGATACCTGAAACTCGTACATTTGACTTTTCCATTTATGGCTATTCTGAGACTCCCCACATTAAAAAGTAAAATCTCATATCGATACCATCTCTTTCCTCGTGGTCATAAAATATCTTACGGAATTTACATGTTTCCGTATCGATGATAAATCGTATTGAATCAATATTTCTCGCATCTACAGCAGATCGTTCGATTCCACTCTACACCAAAGACGTTTCCGTTCGGTTTAAACCAAGAAATGTAGCGCCACTTAAAAGCATGTAGTCACGTTTCGCTATGATCGAACAAGGAAAACATTCCGCGGAGGTTCAATGACACGCGTGTACCAAAATAGAACGTCAATAATTTGTATACCAGTTGATTTCGCAATGTTCATTACGTCGTTGTAAATTAACGCCGTCCAATTTCATTAATCACGAGCCCTGGTCCTACACATTTCCCTCTCGACAATGCATTTCGCGCAACACACAACAAAAATCAACGTCATCGACGTTCACCGTGCCGAAGATTCATCGATTCTTTAACGATCCTATTTACACAAGAAATTCCTCGGAGCCTCGATCCGTTCACTTTTTTATTCGGCACCGAACAAACGAAATGAATCACTGCTACGCTCTATCACCTATATGAATCGATTGTTTCTCAATTGATTCCATACAGCGAAATCCGCCGCGGAATCTTCGGGCTTGTACCTTTTTACTGGATGCCGATTAACCAATCACTAGAACCGAATGAAATTGTTCTTCTGTCAGTGTATCACTCTATGTCTTCCAAGAACATTAACAGACTATATATGATACAGACTCATGTCCATAAATCTCCGGGCACTTGGCCATTCTAAAAAGAAGTATAAATTGCGCTACAGCTACTTTGATTGATTATTTTTCTGTAAGACAAATAATACCGAATATATATATATATATATATATATATATATATATATATATATATATATATATATATTGAACAAAACCCTGATTAAGAAAAGTGAGAATTGCAGTAAGCACTTAATTGAGCAATGTCCCCTACAATGAAGTCACATAAATTCAATTCAAGAACGGTTACACTCTCCACAATGTGGAGCACTCATAAATATCTTCGAATTTCATTGCTTATTGAATCTCGTATGGACAATTCAGCCCGGGCTTTACTGATATAAGTAATTCATGGATGGCAGTGCATAGGGGAAAGTTGCCAATGTATACTGATCACCTATATCGTAACCCGTTACTTTAATTCGTTGTTATTTATTGTGTGTTGGTTAACGACTAGCGATTAATATATAGTATCTATAATCTGTTGCACCTTCAATAGAGTTTTTTTTTTTATAAAAATGTATTGTTTTTGGTACTCGAAATTGAACTGAGAAAATGAGATAGCGATGAATATAGTACAGTAATTTTTCCCTAACTAGCGCTCAGATTACGCACATAAATGGACTATTTTGAAATTCGAGGTTTGCGGCTCGTTTTTATAGTTACCGATTGTCAATAACTATAAAAAGTAAATGCAATATAAACGAATAATCGTATCTCCTCTTCCCAAATTGTCCATTTGTGTGCATAATCTGAGCGAAAATTAAGGAGAAATTACTGTATCTACAATCTGCTGCTTCTAAAATACAACCTCTTTTTTATAAAAATGTATTATATTTGGTACTCGAAATTGAACTGAGAAAATGAGATAACGATGAATGTAGTATAGTAATTTCTTCCTAATTAGCGCTCAGATTGCGCAAAAAACTGGACAATCTGGGAATTCGAGCCTTGCGGCTCTTTTTTATAGTTACCAATTGTCAACAGCTATAAAAAAGAAACGCAATATAATCGAATAATCGTATCTCCTCTTCCCAAATTTTCCAATTTTGTGCGCAATCTGAGCGCGAATTAGGGAGAAATTACTGTATCTACAATTTGCTGCTTCTAAAATACAACCTTTTTTGTAAAAATGTGTCGTTTTGAGAGTTCGAAATTCAACTGAGAAAATCAAACAGTAATGACAAATTAACGACAATATAAATCGGTATAAACGAAAATTTGTTCGGCGAGAGTGTAATACCTGTACATTCGATAGCGTAACACGCGTAATTATGGCTTCTGTTCACGTGCCAGTTGATATGCCTACACACCGACTATCGACATCGATTTTCAATATTCATTACTCATTACCTTGGTTCCGGTCTCGTGTTACCCATAGCAGGCAATGATAATTCAAACTCTTCGTAGATGAACACAGATCGAATTTTGTGATCGTTTCCCCTA